>NC_135892.1:92043794-92573870 GCF_964194155.1 Cetorhinus maximus
CAGGAACATTATAAGATATAATATGACACCAAGCCACTTAAGGAGATATTAGGTCAGATGACCAAAAACTTGGTCAAAGAGGTAGGTTTTAAGGAGTGTCCTAGAGGAGAACTGGAGAGGTGTAGGGAAAATATTTCAGAGTTTAGGGCCTAGCCACTGAAGGTGGTGCGGCCACTAATGGCAGAGCGATTAAAATGTGGGATGCTTAAGAGGCCAGAATTAGAGGAATGCAGATATCTTGGAGTGTTGTCAGGCCGGAGCAGATTACAGAGTTAGGGATGAGTGAGGCCATCCACTGTAAATACATCACATGTGGTTGGTTTGTTACAAGCTTCACTCTCTGGTAAAAGATTTTCTGGAAAAACATGCGACATGCCTACAAATATCACCATCTTAGCTTTTAATTTCCAGCCATCTGCTTTTACATGCCCTCTCCCCAAGACAAAAATAACATGTTGGTCCCCTCGAATCATACTTATCTCCCACAGTCTTTTTTACTACTCTGAGGAGCATTTATCTTCTCATTTCTACTACCCCCTTCATTGTAATTAGTGTTCTGTTCACCATTACTTCTCTTCTTTCTCCAACTGCTCTGTGGGTTTGCAAACAAAGGTTTACTGTCACTTATGTGTTTGTGAGATAGCTTGTAAGCATCAGCTACAACTGCAGCTTTTCTTATTTTAGAAACTTTATGGTCTTCTAGGTGTGACCTTATTTCTAAAGGGATACTGTTTTTAAATTCTCCCATTAACAACGTTTCTCTAAAGTTTTCAAAATCTTGCTCAAGCTTCTAGCACTATACCATCTGTCAAGTACTATATATTTTTCTCTAGCAAATTCCACAAAAGTCTGATTCTGTCTCTTCCTCAGATTTCTAAGCATTTGTCTGTAAGCTTCTGAAACTAACTTGTGTGCCTTAAGTACAGTAGTCTTAACTGTATCATAATCTGCAGACTGTTCATCCGAAAGTGTTGAATAAATCTCCAACGCTTTCCCTACCAAAGCACTTTGTAATAAAATGGTCCAAAATACCCTTGGCCATTGTAACGTTGCAGCAATTTTCTCAAATGATACAAAATACATTTCAACTCCTTCCTCATTGATGTTAGGCACTAAGCGAATATTGCTTGCCAAATCAAGCCCAGGAGTTAAAGCTGACTCATTGTTAAGTTTCCTTGCTGCTCCCTGTTCGTGTAATTGCGTAATGGAAGGCTTTCTCTGTCCAGTTAAAATTTTCTGGCTCCCCTTTCTCTTTGCAATTCAAGTCTTTCCTTTGCTCTTTGGAATTCTACTTCAAGTTTTTGTATTCCCCTTTTTCTCTTTTCCTTCTATTTCGAATTCAAGTCTTTTAATTTCTCTTCTCAAATTCTATTTGCTTCATTTCCACCTGAATCCAGGCTAACTCAACCTGCATTTTATCTGGATTTGTCTTTCCTTTCTCAAGGTTCAGATGTTGAGCCAATACTTCAATAATTTCTGCCTTTTTAGTTCCCATTTTTAAATGTTTCCAACTTTTTTGCTATCACTTTCAAATTAACCTTTGTTAACTGTTGCAAGGCACTCAAAGATACGTCCTCCCTTTTGAGGAACACTTCCACAATAGACATAGCCATGTTAACTTTTGATTGAATGCAGCAAAAGTCACTGTGAAATCTTATTTGTCTAAACTCTCGTGTACTTGTCTTGGCTGTGAATTTGAAATCCTGCAAGAACCCCCAATTTGTTATGATCCCCATAGAGACGATAACTTTTAAAAAGATATTTGAATTTCCGGTGACTGACTGGAAGGATTACACAACCAGATTTCATGTTTTAAGACTTCTACTGTAACAAACTAAAAGCAACATTGACTAAACACTATTGTTGCAGGCAACTTAAATCTAGACTACAGAAAATTCCTCCATTTAACTTCTAATACAACCAAAAATCACGCTCCATGGTTATACTTTACTCTGACCCTTAAATGAACACTTCATTCTCCAGGAACTAGTCCAAAGCTACTCTCAGGGTGAGGTTTAATCTGGAGATTCATCCTTCCAGCCAAAACTAGATGAATCCTCCAGCCTCATTTAAACCCTCATGAACTTGGTCACTTCAATCCGAGCTTAAGGTCCCACCCACATTCTGCATGGTGAACAGTAGAGACTTCCTACTCTCTGTCTCTTTCTTTCTCTCTTGCACTCGCTCACTTGCTCTCTCTTTCTCTCTCTTTCCCTCCCTCCCTCATGTTCAGGGATATCTTAAGTAAACCCCTGTGACCCAAATAGCTTGCTCTGGACTTTTCCCATTTCAAAGTCCATCTCCGTGGATGGATTGCATCGTCCTGGTATCCAGATAGAAATGTTAATTAGCTACCCTTTAGACCCCTAACTCCATTCTATCTTGAAATTAAATAGACAGTTTAAAGTATAGCTGTTTACAAAACTTGACATCTCTAACACCTCCCTGTGAGACTTGGACCAGAATTTTACGGCACAGTCATGGCGGGGGCAGGGCAATAATATGCGCTGAGCTGTTCAAAAGTCCTTTGACTTCCGTGGGACCAGAAAATCCTGCTGGTAGGAGAGGCTTTACAATTTTGCCCTTGGAGACTGACAGTCTACCCAAAATCATTGCAGATATCCTTGCACTTTCTTCTCAGTGTGTCAATTTGGGTCTCATCCTGTAGCAACCAAGCCACTCAGGCTTCATTCCCTTCAACCCCTTCATTCCTCCATTTTGTTTTAACTTAAACGGACAGTCCCAAAATGTAACACACTTATAAACTTCATATTTGTAACAGTTGAGTTTTTAGGAAATGGCTGAAATCAGGGAGAAAAGTAGCAAGATGGTGTAGATTATATGAGTAAGAATTCTAGAGGGCAGGACATAATGGGAAGAATTTTCCGGTCGGCGAGTGGGGACGGGTCCTGCTCGCCGACACGTAAAATGCCGCGCGGTGATGTCGGGCAGGCGTCCCAACATCACTGTGCGTCATTTAGATTTTCAGTTCGGTGGGCGCACAGCCGAGTCGGCTGTGTGCCCGCCGAACTGTCGAAGGCCTATTAAGGCCTGTTAAAAACTAAGTAAAATGGTTAAATGAGCTGCCCATCCAACCTTAAGGTTGATAGGCAGGCGAAGAGCCCAGGCGGCCTTTGCATTTTTCACGGGTGGGATGAGGTTTCACGAAGAGTTTTAAAATTCAATAAAAATTTTTTAAAAATTTTTAAACATTGTCACATGAGGGGACATGTCTTATAATATTTCCTTTTCTGTATTTAGCTTTTAAAAACTTTAATCTCCCTGAGGCACCTCTGCGCCTCAGGGAGATTTCTACGCTCTTTTGCGCGCATGTGGCAGCACGCCCCCAATCGGAGGTGCCGATCGCGTTTGCGCTCACTCCCGCCCGCCCCCGCACAACCCCCCTGACGGGGGGGGGGAAAATTCAGCCCAATGTTTTGCAGCGATGGAGCAAAATGAGCAGGAGATCAACAGTCAGTTCAAATCATAAGAGGGTGTAGCAGTAACTAATGGAAGGTGAAGATTGCTGACTGGACAAGACTGAATAGGTGTTTTGGAGTGCAGGACCTAGTGTGGGTGATGTCATGGGCTGCTGGATTTGTTGAGTTTTGTAAATTCTGGTCACGAGAGGTTGATTAGAGCAATATGACTATAGAACCATTGTTCTACTGCTGCACTGCATTTCTGATGGCTTGGTGAGCTGGGAAAGTTTCTTGCCTACATGTTCAAATGTATAGATGGAGCAGTACTTAATGGTTCTCTGTGCTACTGGTTAGTTTTTTTCTCCTAACTGAGAAAATTTGGCAGGGCAGTTACCATTCTGTCCATTCTGTGGTACTTTGTATTGGGCTGCAACATCTACGACAACAACAAGTTGCATTTATATAGGCCTTCTTATGTTGAAAAGTATCTCAGGTTGTTCTACAAACAGATGGAAATAAGGGATAAAGCGGAAACGGCATCCTACGTACATGAGGGGACAAACTAATAAAACCTCCACAAGGGTGGAATTTGCATTTAACACAAAGTAATGTGGGGCCATTTCTTGGTGGTCATCTTCTTGATGTTGATAGCACCTCCAGAACTCAAGTTTAGAATGTCAGGGATGACCAGTCAAGGTGTTCACCCTATATAATCCTTAATTGAGTTAGAAGCAGGGAACTGTTTCCTGGGGGACCCAGAACAGGAGGGCATAATCTTAAAATTCGAGCTTGACCACTTAGGAGTGAAATCAAGAAGTGCTTTTTCACACAAAGGTTAGTGGGAATCTGGAATTCTTCCTCCAAAAGGCTGTATGTGCTGGTTCAACTGAAATTTTCAAGTCTCAGATTGATAGATTTTTGTTTGGTAAGGGTATCAATGGATGTGGAACAAAGGCAGGTAAGTGAAGTCGAGGAGATCAACCATGATACAAACACAGTTTATGAATGTACAAATTAGGAGCAGGAGTAGGTCACTTGGCCCTTTGAGCCTACTCCGCTATTCAAAGAGATCATGGCTGATTAATTTTAACGTCAACTTCAAATTCCTGTCTACTCCTGATAACCTTTCAACCCCTTGCTTATCAATAACCTATCTATTTCTGCCATAAACATATTCAAAGACGCGGCCTCAACCACCTTTTGAGGAAGAGAATTCCAAAGTCTCACAACCCTCCGAGAGAAAAATGTATTTTTTTTTATTCATTCATGAGATGTGGGCTTCGTTGGCTGGGCCACCATTTATTGCCCATCCCTAATTGCTCTTGAGAAGGTGGTGGTGAGCTGCCTTTTTGAACCACTGCAGTCCATGTGGTGTAGGTACACCCACAGTGCTGTTTGGAAGGGAATTCCAGGATTTTGACCCAGTGACAGGGAAGGAATAGCAATATATTTCCAAGTCAGGATGGTGAGTGACTTGGAGGGGGAGCTTCTAGGTGGGGTGTTCCCATCTATCTACCGCCCTTGTCCTTCTAGATGGTAGTGGTCGTGGGTTTGGAAAGTGCTGTCTAAGGATCCTTGGTGAATTCCTGCAGTGCATCTTGTAGATGGTACCCACTGCTGCTACTGTGCGTCGGTGGTGGAAGGAGTGAATGTTTGTGGATGTGGTGCCAATCAATTGGGCTTTTTTGTCCTGCACGGTGTCAAGCTTCTTGAGTGTTGTGGGAGCTGCACTCATCCAGGAAAGTAGGGCGTATTCCATCACACTCCTGACTTGTGCCTTGTAGATGGTGGACAGGCTTTGGGGAGTCAGGAGGTAAGTTACTCGTCACAAGATTCCTCGCCTCTGACCTGCTCTTGTAGCCACAGTATTTATTTGGCTAGTCCAGTTCAGTTTCTGGTCAATGGTAACCCCCAGGACGTTGATAGTGGGGGATTCAGTGATGATAATGCCATTGAACGTCAAGGGGCGATGGTTAGACTCTCTCTTGTTGGAGATGGTCATTGCCTGGAACTTGTGTGGCGTGAATGTTGTCACTGTCAGCCCAAGCCTGGATATTGTCCAGATCTTGCTGTATTTGGACATGGACCGCTTCAGCATCTGAGGAGTCACGAATGGAGCTGAACATTATGCAATCATCAGCGAACGACCCCATTCCTGACCTTATGATGGAAGGAAGGTCATTGATGAAGCAGCTGAAGATGGTTGGGCTGAGGACACTATCCTGAGGACTCCAGCAGTGATGCCCTGGAGCTGAGATGACTGACCTCCAACAACCACAGCCATCTTCCTTTATGCTAGGTTTAACTACAATCAGCTAAGAGTTTTCCCCCTGATTCCCATTGACTCCAGTTTTGCTAGGCCTCCTTGATGCCGCACTCTGTCAAATGCTGCCTTGATGTCAAGGGTAGGCCCTCTCACCTCACCGCGGGAGTTCATCTCTTTTGTCCATGTTTGACCAAGGCTGCAATGATGTCAGGAGCTGAGTGGCCTTGGTGGAACCCAAACTGGGCATCAGTGAGCAGGTTATTGCTAAGCAAGTGCCAGATGATAGCGTTGTCGATGACCCCTTCCATTACTTTACTGACGACGGAGAGTAGACTGATGGGCCACCATTTGGCATTGGATTTGTCCTACTTTTTGTGTATAGGACATACCTGGGCAATTTTCCACATAGTCGGGTAGATGCCAGTGTTGTAGTTGTACTGGAACAGCTTGGCTAGGGGCACGGCAAGTTCTGATGCACAAGTCTTCAGTACTATTGCTGGAGTATTGTCAGGGCTCATAGCCTTTGCAGTATCCAGTGCCTTCAGCCGTTTCTTGATATCACGTGGAGTTAAATGAATTGGCAGAAGACTGGCATCTGTGATGCTGGGGACCTCTGGAGGAGGTCGTGATGGATCATCCACTCGGCACTTCTGGCTGAAGATTGTAGCAAATGATTCAGCCTTATCTTTTGCACTGCTGAGCTGGGCTCCCTCATCATTGAGGATGGAGATATTTGTGGAGCCTCCTCCTCCAGTGAGTTGCTTGTCCACCACCATTCACGACTGGATGTGGCAGGACTTCAGAGCTTAGACCTGATCTGTTGGTTGTGTGATCACTTAGCTCTGTCTATCACTTGCTGCTTCTGTTGTTTGGCACGCAAATAGTCCTATGTTATAGCTTCACCAGGTTGACATCTCATTTTTAGGTATGCCTGGTGCTGTTCCTGGCATGCCCTCCTGCACTCTTCATTGAACAGGGTTGATCCCCTGGCTTGATTATAATGGTAGAGTGGGGGATATGCTGGGCCATGTGGTTACAGACTGTGTTCGAGCACAATTGTGCTGCTGCTGATGGCCCACAGCGCCTCATGGATGCCCAGTCTTGAGCTGCTAGATCTGTTCGAAATCTATCCCATTTAGCATGGTGGTAGTGCCACACAACATGATGGAGGGTATCCTCAATGTGAAGGTGGGACTTCACCTCCACAACGACTGTGTGGTGGCCACTCTTACCGATACTGTCATGGATAGATGCATCTGTGGCAGGCAGGTTGGTGAGGATGAGGTCAAGTATGTTTTTCCCTCTTGTTGGTTCCCTCATCACCTGCCGCAGACCCGGTCTAGCAGCTGTATCCTTTAGGACTCGGCCATCTCTGTCAGTAGTGGTGCTACTGAGCCACTCTTGGTGATGGACATTGAAGTCCCCCAACCAGAGTACATTCTGCACCCTTGCCACCCTCAGTGCTTCCAAGTGGTGTTCAACATGGAGGAGCACTGATTCATCAGCTGAGGGAGGGCATTACGTGATAATCAGCAGAGGAGGTTTCCTTGCCCATGTTTGACCTGATGCCATGATACTATATGGGGTCTGGAGTTGACAATGAGGACTCTCAGGGCAACTCCCTCCCGACTGTATACCACTGTGCCGCCACCTCTGCTGGGTCTGTCCTGCCAGTGGAACAGGGCATACCCAGGGATGGGTGAGGATGACTATGTCAGGCTGTTGCTTGACTAGTCTATAAGACAGCTCTCCCAATTTTGGCACTAACCTCCAGATGTTAGTAAGGAGGACTTTGCAGGGTTGACAGGGCTGAGTTTGCCATTGTTGTTTCTGGTGCGTTGGTCAATGCCAGGTGGTCCATCTGGTTTCATTCCTTTTTTGATACAACTGAATAGCTTGCTAGGCCATTTCAGAGGGCATTAAGAGTCAACCACATTGCTGTGGGCCTGGAGTCACATGTAGGCCAGGTAAGGATGGCAGATTTCCTCCCCTAAAGGACATTAGTTGAACCAGTTGGGTTTTTACAACAATCGACAATGGTTTCATGGTCATCATTAGACTTCTAAATTCCAGATTTTTATTGAATTCAAATTCCACCATCTGCTGTGCAGGATTTGAACCCGGGTCCCCAGAGCATTACCCTGGGTTTCTGTATCACTAGACCAGCAACAGTACCACTACCACACCACTACAATACCACTATGCTATCGGCTCCCCTACAAAATTTCCTTATATCTCTCTTAAATGGGCGACTCCTTATTTTTAAACAGTGGCTCCTAGTTCTAAATTCTCCCACAAGAGGAAACATCCTTTCCATATCCACCCTGTCAAGTCCCCTCAGGGTCTTATATCTTTCAATCAAGTCGTCTCTTACTCCTCTAAACTCCAGTGGATACAAGCCTAGCCTGTCCAGCCTTTTCTCATAAGACAACCCGCTCATTCTAGGTATTAATCTAGTAAACCATCTCTGAACTGCTTCCAATGCATTTACATCTTTCCTTAAATAAGGAGACCAAAACTGTACATAATACTCCAGATGTGGTCTCACCATTGCCCTGTAGAATTGAAGCATAACCTCCCTATTCTTCTATTCAATTCCCCTTGCAATAAACGATAAGGTTATATTAGCTTTGCTAATTAATCGCTGCACCTGCATAAGCCTTTTATGATTCATGTACTAGTACACCTGGATCCCTCTGCATCTCAGAGCTCTGCAATCTCTCACCATTTAGATAATATGCTTATTTTTTATTTGTCCTGCCAAAATGGACAGCCTCACATTTTCCCACATTATACTTCATTTGTCAGGTTTTTGCCCTATCTATATCCTGTTGTAGTCTCCTTGTGTCCTTTTCACAACTTACTTTCCTTCCTATCTTTGTGTCATCAGCAAATTTAGCAACCGTACCATCAGTCCCTTCATCCAAATCATTATATGAATTGTAAAGAGTTGAGGCTCCAGCACTGATCTCTGTGGCACACCACTCGCCACATCCTGCTGTCAAGGAATAAATGCAGCAAATGCAGGTTACTTCAGGAAAGAGTACAATTTATTAAGCGCTGAACCGTACAATGGCCATTGGGAGAGATCATCTAGATCTGCTCGAAGTTACAGTGTTCAACAAGCAGTATTTATACAGTACAATTACGTGACTCCAGCATATTTACACAGTGATCTTATTAACTTGAGTGATCTTATTAACTTGAGTGATCTTATTAACTTGCCCTTCTTTATTCCCTTATAATCATATCTACGTTAGCTAATCGATTTTGCTTACCTATACAGTTTCTTGATCATCCCTTATCTCTTCTAACCATGTACTATTCATTCCATGAGACATCTGTTTGTGTTTATTGTGTCATGTATCCTTTTTATCTACTCTTTGCCTAACCTTTGATCTCAAGTTATTTCACATATCCAGGCTTGTTCTTATTTTTCTGTTCTTGCTCCCCTTTATAATTTAACCCTTTAGGTGATTTTTCTTTCTCAGTCCCCCCCTTTTGTGCTTTGTAGCACAATCCCATTAGTCCCTTCCCAGTAGTGCCATTTCCCTCCTATATTTGTCCTTTTCCCACTTGTTGATTATCCTCCTTCTAAGCTGGCAGGCTAAAATAATCAGGATAACAATTGTCAAGGCCTGAATAATAACCAGGACATGGGAGAGAATTTTCAGCCATGGATGTACATTTACATTCATACCCCAATTCCAAATTTGTGACACAACAGAGTTCTCCTTTAATAGTTCATTAGCCATGTCTTGATCAGTCCGAATCTTCTGTTCGATGGTTTTCCATTTGTGAATTATGTTGCGTGTTTCTTTTATCAGTTGCTCCCAATCAGCTCCGATCGGAGGGAGTATAGGCAAAACAGGAGGTGCAATCTCACGTATTGTGGTATCATTGTCCGTGCGCTGTATTGTTGCATCAACTTGTAGATTAGTGTCCTTTGGTATAGGTTCCAGGGTGTCAGTTCCAAAGACTACCTGCTCTTTAGGGTTTTTAATTATTACATTATAGTCTGGCAAAGTGCAGACCGTGTCCCATATAGTGTAAGTTAGGTTTAGTGGTTACAACATAATAGTGGGTTGCATTGTATGTTTTTCCGAAATATGACCCATTATGTTTAGTCGGTTTGACATATATCAAACAATTATTCCAGTGGTTTAAACCGCATGTCCCTTCATTTATGGTGGCATAGTCATGGACACAACCAGATATCGTTCATCTGATGACATTGTTCCCGTTGCAATCCTTTCATTGAGTTATTCATTATCACTGCCCACTTTGGGGCTTCTGGGACTGTCAACCACACCCTTTCCTTTACCCAGCCCAAGTTTTCAACCTGATATAGTCGGGATCTCAACGTATCATCTTTGGTTTTAGGTATGTGTAGAACCATACCCAGGATTATTGTTTCCTCCTTTTTGTTGCTCCTCTTAAGGTGGGGGATGCGGGTGGCTAGAGAGATGTCTCGGACATCAACATTTGCTAGGGATGACCCTAGCGCCCATTTTCGTAAAGTCTCTTCCCCTATCCAATCTGGCACCTGGTGACTTTTAAGCTGCAACAAGTTTTTATCTACTTGGGCCAGAACCCAAGACCCGTATAAGGTGCATACAGCATCCCTTGTTTCATTCTTTTCTTCACCCTCTTCTCTGTCAATCAGGGCATTTATCATGTTAGTTACTGGTTTCAGGTGTTTCAAACCTTCCTGGATAAGGACAGTCAGCTGTTCACTAGTCTGGGCTGTGTCTTCCTGATCATTATACCCTTCCTGGGCTATCTGCTTCATGTGGGCCTTTAGTTTGTCAATTTCCATCTGTAGAGTTCCTATATCTAAGTTATTTATTGTGGCAGTTCCTGCCGCATAACCTATTCCTGCAACTTCCAAGATCTCTCTCCTTTCTCGTCTTTTTTTTCCGTATCCTCCTTTTGCGTTGTTTCTGAGTAGGGTTTACAGTGGTAGTGCTCACCGATTGCTCCTTTTCAACTTCTAGTTTCAACCCTGTTTGGTTAACTTCCTCTCTTAACAGTTTGGTCTGCAGGTTTCTCAGCCATTAGGGCACCATTCTGGCATATTTAGTCTCGTCAGATTTACTGTTACTCTCACATGGGTGTATCCTGGCACAATAATCACTCCTTCCTTTTCTGGGATTATTACTAGCCCTGTGTTTAGTGGTATTACTTCTGGGGGTGCCTGGTTGACAATTGTTTTAGTAATATCTTGAGGTGGGATTGGGGTACCAGCTGTTTTGGGTATCGTTGTGCTGGTTGAGAGGGGTAATGGGGTTGTAAGGCCAGACCTAATAGTCCATCTTATTATTCAGTCTGTACAGCTCAAGACATGTCCTCCTCCCACCTGTCCCCGAATCTGATTGTTTATACTGCAATCGATCCTCTTATTTGTGCCTGTTGTTTGACATGGCCCACAAGGGTTTGGCTTTAAATTTATTTTTGTCCTGTTACAAGTATAACATCTTCTGCTTTGTCTTTCACACTGATAGCTATTGGTAAGGGCAAAACCCGAAGTGAGGCCTGCATTTTTAGGAGTATATAGTTTGCAATCATTTCCCTGTTCTGTACCTATATATTATTGGTTGTAGCGGTAGCTCTATAATTATTATCAGTGTCTTGCTTTTCTATTACTCGCCTACCGGTGCCCCTTTTTCCTATACCTATAGCTATTTTGAGTCCTTCACAAAGTATATTAAATTGTAACTTCCACTCCTGTCTATTATTGTTACTATTGGAATTTTTCTGTTCGCTGCACTTAAGGATCAAGGTAGGATCTTGTCCTTTGCAAGTTGTGGACGTGACTCTTTCCCCTTTTATCACTCCTTTGTCTCCTGGCCTTTTTTCATCACACAACATTCCTGCATTATTAGTAGACATAGGTATATTAATCTTACTGGCCTTAACTTGTACTGAGAGACAAAGAACCTCGCTCATTTCTATATATTTTCCTGATTCTAAACATTTGACGCTAAAATTTCCTTTCCCACAGTACACCAGTACTGGTTTGTGGGTATCATCATTATAATAGATCTTATTATCCCTGCAAGAACCATCATTACCGGTTTTAGACATTAGCAATATGGCCTGATTAATACTAGAGTCACTCATTATCTCTCGACGCGTTCGTATACGGTTATACAGAAGTGTTGTACAATCAAATTTTACCTTACATCTATCATTTCCACAAGAGAAATAGCGAATTCCTTGTGGTTCAACGCTTGACAAATTTTCTTGAGTTTGTTCAAACATTATTGTGTGGCAATGGTACACGGTGAGATGCCACGGGATGGCATCTGGGTGATTGCACTGTACCTGATCCTTAAAGTCTAGTTCAATAGCGTATGTTCCGTTTCCTGTGCACGGCCAGGTGGTGGCAACTATGGAACCTCCACAGAGGGCCACAAAGGCCAGGATCAAGCTTAGTCCTTTATACATCTTCGGGCGCCAGGATCCTTTTACAGTGGGAGGCGTGAATCCAAGAGGTTCTTCCTTCACACTTTACCGCTGTTCTGGTGGTCAGTAGGATCTGATAAGGCCCTTCCCATCTGGGTTTAAGGGAATCCTTTCTTTTGTGAACCTTCACAAGGACCCACTCGCCTGGTTTTAGCGTATGGCACTGGAAGTCTCCTGGTTTCTTTTATGATTCTTTTACCTGTGCATGAATAGATCTCAATTGTTTGATTAATGCTTGACAATACCGTATCCATTTATCATCTGCCTCATGTAGATTAAAGGGTTTGGTTAGCCAGGTGAGGTTAAATCCTACCCTCATAGGGCTGCCCATTATTGTTTCATGTGGGCTCAATTTCACCTCTGAGTGTGGTATAGAACGCATACTCATTAGAGCTATGGGCAAAACTTCTGGCCATTTTATGCCAGTTTACTCACAAAGTTTGGCCAATTTATTCTTTAGTGTGCCATTGTTTCTTTTCACTATTCCAGATGCTTGTGGGTGGTGGGGGCAATGCAGATTTTGTTTAATACCCAAAGCCTTACATATCTCTTGCATAATTTTTCCTGTAAAGTGTTTTCCACTGTCACTATCTATACTTTCTGGTAGGCCAAATCTGCAGATTATTTCCTTAATCAGTATTTTCGCTACTGTCATAGCGTCCGCCTTACGTGCAGGGAAAGCTTCAATCCATTTAGAAAAAGTATCTACTCTTACTATCACATACTCGCATCCTAATGTTTTAGGTAATTGTATAAAATCCACTTCTATATTTACAAGTGGTCCTGCAGGTCTCTGTTTAATAGCGGGTTGTGTTGGTACGCTCCTGCCAATATTATATTTTTTGGCAGATGGCACATCTTTGGTAAAGAGATGTCACTACTTGGGCAAATCCAGGTTTTTCGTATGGCCTCTATCATCCCCGCTTTGCTCACGTGTGTTACCCCGTGAGCAATTTTTGCTAAGTAGGGTAGCATTTGCCTGGGGGCTATAGGCCTGCCATCTGTAAAACGCCAGAGGACATCAGGGCCCTTATTGCAGCCCTGATGGACCCAGACCGATGTTCTTTAGCCGGTGCAGAATCCTGCAAGGCAATTAGATCTGGTAATAAATCAGGGATGTTGTAGTCTGCCCTATTTCTCCACAGTTAAATCAGGCACCTCTTCCTGGGGTTGCCTGCATCCTCCCCCATCCTTTCCCTCTGCCTCTACCTCTGCCTCTGCCCCTACCTCTTTCCCCAAAATTGTTTCCCTGCAATTGGCTAAGTTGCAGAGCAATCAATCTTCCCTCCAATTGTTCTTTCCTTTGTTCTAGGCAGCTTTGGCAGTGTGAGGCAACAGCTACTAGCTCTGTGAGGGGTTTGGTTTGCCAGGTGGGACAAATGCTCTTGAGCTGATTTTGGATTTTGGGCAAAAGCCCTCCCACAAAGGCGGCTGCAACCGCCTCTGGGGCCATATCTCTGGGCTTGGTGATCCCAGAGTAAGATTCAAAGATTCTAATTATTCACTCTAAAAAATCTGCAGGAGATTCATTCTTTTCCTGCTTACAATTTTGGATTTTGGACCAATCAGCCTTTTTGGGGCATACTACACGTACTGCATCAATCAGTCGTCCCTTAAAGTCGTCCTGGGCTTCAGTGCGACCTGGATTATCTTCGGGCCACTGGGCTGCCACAAGCAGCATTTTCTGTACCTCACTGGGTACTATCACTCTCATCAATTGCAGCATATCCGACCAATTGGGATTACATTACTGTTAGAAGTTCTTCACTAAATTTCTTTGGCTGTTCTCTTATAAGGGGAAAATCCTTAGCCAAATTTCTCAAATCCCCTGGGGTCCATGGGGCATGGACCGTTACCAGTTTGCCATTTGCCCCTGGCAACTGTCTGAGGGGAAGCTGATGAGCAGGTCTACTTCTTGGATTTTTCCTTTGTTGTCTTGTCTGCAAAGGAGAAAAGGGGGGTGGTGCCAGACCTGTAAGGGAGCGGGACTTCCTTCCGAGCTGCTTGGCTCAGAACTAGCTGGACTGGATGAACTAGCCACTCCCTCCTCATCTCGATGATAGGGAGGTGGGAATTCATTGGCCATCCAATCCACCATGTCCGATTTTGTGGAGGAATTATCATCTTCCTTAGGTTTTAACGTGGGAATACAAAGGTGCTGAAGGCACCTCTGCACTGTTAACTTTATTAGCTTCTTTCAAGGTTTTTACTTCTTTCAGGAGCTTATTATGCAAGTCTTGGAGTCCTCTAACTCTGGAGTCTGCCTGTCTTTTACTGGCTTCTTGGTACTAATCATAATAAGCGTCCCACTGGTCTTGTTTAACTTTACTGCCTCCACCCTCCAGCGCTTTTCTTAAAGGTACTAATTTATCCATATCCCAAGAGCTTCCATTGGGAATTGCTTCTTGGGATCATCTCTAGTTATCCAATTCCATTTTTTCAAAAATTTGCAAGTATTTGTACCATAATCTTGGTACATGTAATAAGCCGGCGTTCCCTTGGGCGGCACTGGAGTAGCTGATGATGCAGTCCCTCCCATTTCAATCTTGCTTAATCTTTGACTAATCTTACATTATCCAAATAGCTATGTATGCATACACTGCGATCCTTCGCGCAGAGCTCTCCTACTCGAGTATCCTGACTTCCTTCCTTGAAGTCTGATGTTGCCCCTCCTTGGGGAGTGCCCTCAAGACTTTCTTCTTTGGCTGCAGTCCCTGCAACCTCGCCTTCGAAGCGACTTCCCTTAGAGTGGCGATAACGTTTATTCCCACTAGCTAATTTTCTTTAGACCAACCACCAGGGTTGTCTTACCTGTACTCCCGGTTCATTTCCGTCGCAACCTGCAATACCTCTAGGATTGGATGACATTGCCCCTCCTCGGGGAGCCCCTCAAGACTTTCGCTTTGGCTGCAGTCCCTGCAACCTCGTCTTTGAAGCGACTTCCCTTAGAGTGGCGATAACGTTTATTCCCACTAGCTAGTTTTCCTTAGACCAACCACCAGGGTTGTCTTACCTGTACTCCCGGTTCATTCCCGTCGCAACCTGCAATACCTCTAGGATCGGATGATGTTGCCCCTCCTCGGGGAGCCCCCTCAAGACTTTCGCTTTGGCTGCAGTCCCTGCAACCTCGTCTTCAAAGCGACTTCCCTTAGAGTGGCGTAGTCATTCGAGTCACGGCACCAAGTTTACTGTCAAAGAATAAAGACAGCAAATGCAGGTTACTTCAGGAAAGAGTACAATTTATTAAGCGCTGAACCGTACAATGGCCATTGGGAGAGATCATCTAGATCTGCTCGAAGTTACAGTGTTCAACAAGCAGTATTTATACAGTACAATTACGTGACTCCAGCATATTTACACAGTGATCTTATTAACTTGAGTGATCTTATTAACTTGCCCTTCTTTATTCTCTTATAATTTTATCTATGTTAGCTAATTGATTTTGCTTACCCATACAGTTTCTTGATCATCCCTTATCTCTTCTAACTATGTACTATTCATTCCATGAGACAACATCTGTTTGTGTTTATTGTGTCATGTATCCTTTTTATCTACTCTTTGCCTAACCTTTGATCTCAGGTCATTTCACGTATCCAGGCTTGTTCTTCTTATTTTTCTGTTCTTGCTTCCCTTTATAATTTAACCCTTTAGGTGATTTTTCTTTCTCACTGCCAACCTGAAAATGACCCATTTATGCCTACTCTCTCTTTCCTGTTAGTTAGCCAATCTTCTATCCATATGTTGCCCCCTATACCATGAGCTTTTGCAATCACCTTTGATGAGGCACTTTATCAAATGCCTCCTGAAAAGCTAAGTATAATACATCCACCAATTCCCCTTTATCCACAGCACTTGTTACTTCTTCAAAGAACTCCAATAAATTGGTTAAACATGATTTCCCTTTCACAAAACCATGTTGATTCTGCCTGATTACCTTGAATTTATCTAAGTGCCCTGTTATAACATCTTTAATAATAGCTTCTAACATTTTCCCTATGACAGATGTTATGCTAACTGGCCTATAGTTTCTGCTTTCTGTCCCCCTTCCTTTTTGAAAAAGGAGTTACATTAGCTATTTTCCAATCGAATGGAACCTTCCCCAAATCTGGTGAATTTTGGAAAATTAAAACCAACTCTTCAACTACTTCACTAGCCACTTCTTTTAAGACCCTAGGATGAAATCCATCAAGACCCAGAGACTTGTCAACCCGCAGTTCCAACAATTTGCTAAGTACCACTTCCCTTATGAATGTAATTTTCTTGAGTTCCCCCCTCCTTTCCGATTTTTGACTTACAGCCACTTCTGGGATGTTACTTGTATCCTCAATAGTGAAGCCTGATGCAAAATACCTGTTCAATTCATCTGCCATCTCCTTCATTTCTATTATTAACTCCTCAGACTCACTTACTATAGGACCAACACTCACTTTGTTAACTCTTTTAATTTTTAAATGTCTTTAGAAACCTTTATTCTCTGTCTTTATATTTCCAGCTAGCTTTTAATCTTACTGAATTGTGGTATGGGCTCCTGTGTATGACTCCAGTCCCACACTAACACGGTTGACTCTTAAGTGCCCTTTAAAATGAATTAGCAAGTGATTCATTTGTATTTCTGCAAAGACTTCCTGGAACTCCCTACTTAACAGCACTGCAGGAGCACCCTCACAACACAAACTACAGCAGTTCGAGAAGAAGGCTCACCACCACCTTCTCAGAACAGCAACAGATGGGCAACATCCTGAGAATGCTTTTTTAAATAATTGTACTGTCAATAAATTCAAATTCAAATTTCAACTAACTATGTGAACGATCTTAGATTTTCTGAAGGGGATGGATTGGGTATGGGCTTCTCCCAAGTTCAGATACTAGTGGCTAGTCCCTGGATCCACTTCCACAGGCAAGAAATATCCAGGATTGTAAAAATCTTCTACTTATCTGTCTTAAATGTTGATTTTTGCTAATTCTTATGTTTATTGTTATTTAAGGAACGATGTAAATGGGTTGGAAGCAGTTCCGAGAAGGTTTACCAGACTAATACCAGGAATGGGTGGGTTGTTTTATGAGGAAAGGTTGGCCAGGTTAGGCTTACATCCACTGGAGTTTAAAAGAGTAAGAGGCGACTTGATTGAGACCTTTAAGATCCTGAGGGGTCTTGATAGAGTGGATGTGGAGAGAATGTTTCCTCTTGTGGGAGAATCTAGAACTAGGGGTCACAATTTAAAAGTAAGGGGTCATTCATTTGAGACAGAGATGAGGAGAAATTTTTTCTCTCAGAGGGTCATGAGTCTTTGGAACTTTCTTCCTCAAAAGGCAGCGGAAGCAGTGTAGGAATGTGAGTGGAGGTTACAATCAGATCAGCCATGATCTTATTGAATGGCGGAGCAGGCTTGAGGGGTTAAGTGGCCTACTCCTCCTCCTAATTCATGTGTTGATGTGTATGTATGTTCTTATGTGTGTTACCCACTTATAGCAAAATCTAATGGTTTTTTCATTACTGAAATTTTCACATATGATACGTTTGCGTACAGAAAGTAAATCAAAATTGCCAGGACTGGTTTGAATCTAGACTGTATAACCAACAGTTATACTGTTGTCAGCCTAAGAGAAAATCATAGCTTATATTTATTTGCATTTGTTTGGAACAACCTTTGTACCTTTTTAAATGAAGATAAATTTTTTGCCAAAAAACCCACACTAATTAAGCCAGGATTTTCCAGTCCTGCCCTTGGTGGGAATCATCGCAGGGGTATGGAAAATTTGACGGACCAGCCAAAGATCTGTTGACTTTGGGCAGAAATTCGGAAAATCCTGGCCTAGGTCTATGTGCTGTGTGAGTTAATATATTTAATAGCTGTTAGGCTGAGTCTACGTCCATTCTGATTTCGTTATTAAATTTAAAAAAAACTCAATTTAACAGATTTAGTACTTAATAGTGCTGAATAGCATTTATGTTTTTTTTACAATGCAGTTTATTGGGTCAGCATCCCATAAAGGCAGAGGTATTTTGCAGTTTGCTGATATACCCAAGAGAATGTTTTCTAGGGATGTATTAACTTAAGCTCACTTTTAATAGTTTATGTCGTGTGTCAATGAAGCATATGATGCAATATTTAGAATTTAAAAACTGTATAGGCGTTACATTTCCTAACAATAGTAGGCAGGAGGAGAAAGTTTTTGAAGTAGAAAATTAGGTTGAATTTAGATAAACGAATCAGTACTTGCTTTATGAAAACCTGTTTCACAGCCATTGATTTGTATTGATGGTGCTGGAAGTTAGTACGGGCATTATCCCTGATTTTAACTCTGATGAACATAAGGCTTGCCCCAGATCAGTAATTCGTGGCCTGGATCATTTGAACTCAAGTGGTCTCATTTAGATACAACAGACTCGATTCCTGATTGAACCCACTGCCAGTGACGTGAAACTGGTGGGAAAACATGGCAGGCGGCATGATCCAGGAGCCAAGACATGGACTCCTAGTGCTGATGTTATTGCATTGGGTAATGTGGGCCGGGGAAGAACAAAGGTGATGCTGTTTGGGAGGTGAGGGGAAACCCAGTTTAGGAGTGTACCAAGATCCTCTTTTGGGGCTCAGAAGAAGATTTGTGCTCTCCACCTGGCCCAGAAGGAAACTTGGAAAAAAATTAAGCATAACATCCCGGCGCTCTTGCTGATCTTTTACACGGGGTTATTATCTTCTTTGCTGTACTATGTAAAAGCATCTTACTCTCCAGTGACGGATCATTTATTTTCATAGTTCTTGGTAATGTAGTTGCTAGTTTGCTTTATGCAATATTTTCCAGGATTGGAGTGATTATTTTTGGCTTTGTAAGTTTCCTATGTGGCTGTGGGCTTCCGACTGATTGTTTTTTTTTATTCATTCATGGAATGTGGGCTTCACTGGCTGGGCCAGCATTTATTGCCCATCCCTAGTTGCCCTTGAGAAGGTGGTGGTGAGTTGCCCTCTTGAACCGCTGCAGTCCATGTTCCTTAGGAAGGGATTTTGACCCCGTGACAGTAAAGGAATGGCAATATATTTCCAAGTCAGGATGATGAGTGACTTGGAGGGAAACTTCTAGGTGGTGGTGTTCGCATCTATCTGGTGCCCTTGTCCTTCCAGATGGTAGTGCTCGTGGGTTTGGAAGGTGCTGTCAAAGGAGCCTTGGTGAATTCCTGCAGTGCATCTAGTAGATGATACACACTGCTGTTACTGTGCATTGGTGGCAGAAGGAGTGAATGTTTGTGGATGTGGTGCCAATCAAGTGGACTGCTTTGTCCTGGTCGGTGTCAAGCTTCTTGAGTGCTGTGGGAGCTGCACTCATCCAGGAAAGTGGGGCATATTCCATCACACTCCTGACTTGTACCTTGTAGATGGTGGACAGGCTTTGGGGAGTCAGGAGGTGAGTTAGTCTTCACATGATTCCTAGCCTCTGACCTACTCTTGTAGCCACGGCATTTGTATGGCTAGTCCAGTTCAGTTTCTGGTCAATGGTAACCCCCAGGATGTTGATAGTGGGGGATTCAGTGATGGTGATGCCATTGAACATCAAGGGGCAATGGTTGGATTCTCTCTCGTTGAAGATGGTCATTGTCTGACACTTATGTGGTGTGAATGTTACTTGCCACTTGTCAGCCCAAGCCTGGATATTGTCCAGGTCTTGCTGCATTTGGACATGTATCTTGCTGCATTTGGACATTGCTTCAGTGTCTGAGGAGTCACGAATGGTGCAATCATCAGCAAACATCCCCACTTCTGACCATATGATGGAAGGAAGGTCATTGATGAAGCAGCTGAAGATGGTTGGGCTGAGGACACTACCCTGAGGAACTCCTGCACTGATGTCCTGGAGCTGAGATGACTGACCTCCAACAACCGCAACCATCTTCCTTTGTGCTAGTTATGACTCCAATTAGTGGAGAGTTTTCGCCCTGATTCCCACTGACTCCAGTTTTGCTTTAGCTTCTTGGCGCCACGCTCTGTCAAATGCTGCCTTGATGTCAAGGGCAGTCACTCTCACTTCACCTCGGGAGTTCATCTCTTTTGTCCATGTTTGAACCAAGGCTGTAATGAGGTCAGGAGCTGAGTGGCCCTGGCAGAACCCAAACTGGGCTTCAGTGAGCAGGTTATTGCTAAGCAAGTGCTACTTGATAGCACTGTTGATGCCCTGAAAAGGACAACACAGCCCAGTTCCAAGGACTGGAGTGACCGGCAGACTGCTGTCGTCCATGCCGATGTGGTGCAATCCAAAGCTGGACCTTCACAGCCAGGAGCTGCTCAAGGTGGTCCTGCAAGACCATCTAGTGAAGTCAGCAGTTTCCCTTAGTCAAGCTGCAGCCACTGGGGTAGCACCGTGTATGAGCACTATGCCAGGCAAAGGCATCCACAATACACCACTGTAAGGGTGAATAGTTCATCAATGTTTGCCTTTTATTGCAGGATTTGGCCAAGAGAACAATGTGATGGGATGTCCCAGTTGGGTGGGAAAGTGGGGAATAGTGGTGCCATAGTGGTGAAGAGATGACCTCCTAAGGGGAGCAGAATCTGAGTAGGCACTTCCAGACAGCCCATCAGAGTGATAGTGTCCCAGATGTGTCCTCCCTGCCTGCTCTCTTCTTCCTCCTTTTCCTCCTCCCAATGTGGCCTCAGGAAGCCTGATGACAATGACTTCACCATCATGATAGTGTTGTGGGGGAAACAGAGTACCACCACAAACCTTGGTAGACACTCCATATAGTAGGACTTCATCAGGGCAGTCCAGATATCATAACCATTGCTTAAGGTGTACTCTGTGATCTTTCTTGTGGAAACCATTGTCCTATTTGGTCAGATGGCAGAGGAAGGTCAATAGCCATGAGTAGAAGTATTATTCCTTGTGTCTGACGAGCCACCCTCTGTTTCTTCTTGGTGGTCTAAAATGGCAGAAATATCAGACTGCCTCAGGAAGAAGGCATCATTGCTGCTGTCAGAATAGCGGGCATTCACTATCAGAATGAGTTATGCATGGTTGCACATAAACTGCATGTTAATGGAATGGTAGCCTTTGCAGTTCCCATACCTCTCCCCAGTGACATGGGTATCCCACAGAGCCACGTGTGTGCAATCGATGGCTTACCGCATTATTATGAAGCTCACTGTCCTGACAAATCCACGAGACCATTCATCCTGCTTCTCTTTGCTCAGAAAATGGTGAAATCACCTTTCTTTGCATACAGAGCCTCCATATGGGCAGCATACTGAGCAATGGTTGTTATATTGCCTGCTCCCACCTGGAATAATCTGGTCATATAGACATTTAAAACAACAGTGACTTTGACGACCACTGGCATCACCGTCCTGGCCCTGGTGTGAAGTCTTGTTGAAGAAGGTGGCACAGTTCTGGGGCCATCTTTTTGTTGAATCTGAGACACCTCAGGCATTGCTCCTAGTGAAGATAGGTGAAGTGCTCCTTGAAAACCTGTGGCAGGTAGGACCTTCTCTAGACGACCACTCCCACCCCCACCTCCGCACAGATCTTCCGCTTTCTGTAACCACTGCTGCTCCATTTGTCTACCATGTTGCAGACCCAGAGGAACCGGAACTACAGCCACCATAAGAGTCATATTGGACTCGAAACATTAACTGTTTCTCTCTCCCCAGATGCTGCCAGATTTGCTGAGTTTATTGCAGCTTTGATGTGAACAGGTGAACAAACTCTCTGCCCTCCCTGTATGAATGGATGCACCAACTCACCAAAGGCTTGCACAAACAATTCTTCCACAAACTTTGCTATGACAGGTGTTAAAAGAACCTCAGCTGAAAGTTAGATGGCTGGCCCTTTAAATTGCACCAGTGAAGGGTTCCTCATGCAGTTGAACCTATGTTCAACTGTAGTGATTAGCACAAACGTTCTCTGATGTTACATGGCCCAAGTTTAAAAATCGAATATAAAATCAGCAGGAAGGCTGATTGACATCACAATCTGATTATGCCTCTTGTTTCCGGTACATGCATGCACTCCTGTGCTAGTCCCTTTGCAGGCTGGGCGCCACGTGGGCCATGTGTGCTGTTTGGGCTTCCATAGCACTGACACCAGTGGCACTATGGAATCCAATTTTGAGTCCAAAATGTTTCTATTACAAACCTTGAGCTTCACAACTTCCTGGCATTCACAAGTGACGGCCATAAATGTGATTAATCTTGCTTAGCTTTAAGTTGGGTGCCTTACAGAATGGAATAACTCATCTGACAGGGATGATGCATAGAAGGTTACTGGAGTATGTCTTCTTGCACAGGGTTTAAAGCATGATTTGCTTTTTAAATTTTATTATAACAATGCAACCATCTTTATAAAAATCACATGTCAATTTACTTTCAATTCAAGACACTTCATTTTTTTTAAAGTTTGCCTACTCAATGGAGAAGAAATATTTTTAGCATTTAGTTTCTAATTATATTTTCATTAAAATTTATTATTTTTTTTTTTTTACAGTTCAACACTGACAGACTTGTTAGAAGTAAAATGTAGTTCAAATGTAAAATAGGACTGGACAATTGAAAATGGTATATCCCTGTTCAAAAATAGCCAGTCGGTCTACATCAGTGGTGAGATAACTATTAGAGTGACCATTGTCAAGGACAAAATAAATTTTTACTTGAGGAAGCATGGGTTAATATGGGACAGCCAGCACAAATTTGTTATAATAACAGGGTAACGAAGGGAGTGCAGTTGATGTACATATGGACTTTCAAAAGTCAATTAATAGCGTACCATACAACAAACTTATTAGGAAAATAGAAGCACATGGCTTAAAGGGATGCTGGTAACTACAAGTACCTAATTGGCTAAGGGTTAAGGGGCAGATAATAGTGATGAATGGATATTTTTCTGACTGGAGTGTCGGGTCCTTTTGACTAGGCAATGGGGCTCCCCAGGTATTGCAATTAATACTAATGGTTTTCTTATATATAAATCATCCCAACTTGCATATAGAGAAATCAATTTCAACATTTACAGATGATATATAATATCAATGTAGTAAATAGTGGAGAGATGACAGCGCAGTGGTAATGTCACTGGACTAGTTATCCAGAAGCCCAGGCTAATGCGGGTTCAAATCCCACCACGGTAGTTGGTGGAATTTGAATTCAATTAATAAATCTGGAACTGAAAGCTGGTCTCAATAATGGTGACCATGAAACTATCATTGATTATCGTTAAAAAACCCATCAGGTTCACTAATGTCCTGAAATCTGCCATCTTCTGGCCTACATGTGACTCACATATGTCCAGACCCATGGCAATGTGGTTGACTTGAAACTGTCCTCTGCAATGGCCTAGCTAGCCACTCAGTTCAAGGGATGGGCTGCAAATGCTGGCCTTTCTAACGATACCCATGAAGGAAAAAAAAGTAGTAAGCGAGGTAGAAACAGACTTCAGGAGGAAATAGACTGGTGAAATGGGCAGATGGATTGCAAATTTAATAAGGATGTGAGGAAGTGCATAAAAAGTGAAGAATGGGTGTGCATACAAGGTAGGTGTGGGGAGTGATGTGATGCAGTAGGTTTCAGAAGGCTAAGTGAAGGGCATGCAGTAATGCGTGCAGTAGGATGTAGGTGAATATGCAGCTGCATCCACCTTTTCTGACTAGGCTAGATCATTAAATGCTTCCTGCGCTGAATCCATGTGCTGACCTCCTCAGCACCATCAGCCATACACTTGGGGCAGGATTTTTGGGTTGTCGGGCGGGCATAGCGGCCAAGCCCAGGAGCGGCCGGCAAAAGGCTCACCGCCTGCGATGGGACCCCGACTGCAATTTCATGCTGGCTGGCCAATTAACGGCCAGCCAATGTGAAAGGCACACTGAGAAGCTCAGCACTGCCGGTGTGAGGGCGGGAGGAGTGCGAGCGCTAAAGTCTGCGCATGCACAGGGGAGCACACACTGAAAGCTCTCTGAAGGTAGGGAGCTGCCTCAGGTAGCTGAAGAATTTTAAAATCAAGAATAAAGATTTGAAAATGTGAAAAGCATGTCCTCATATAGGACTCACATGAACAACGGCATTGTAAAAATTCTATCAAAACATTTTTTTCTAAATTAATGTTGGAAACCTCATCCCGCCCGTGGATGAGGTTTCCTCAACAATGCAAAGGCCGCCTAGCTGATTCGCCCGCCTGCCAACTGTAAGGTTGAATGGGCAGCGAAAAATAGCATTTAATTAATTAATTAATGACCTTGAGGCCTCTTAACTGTTGACAGGCACGCTGCCAACTCTCGTGTGCGCCCGCTGACTGAAATATCACACGAGTGCGCGATGACGTCAGGGCGCTCGCCTGATGTCATTGCACACTATTTTACACCTGATCAGGTCAGGTGCGCGCCCGCCTGCGGGATGTAAAATTCTGCCCCTGATCTCAGCAGTGGCTCAGTTGGTAGCACACTTGCCTCTGGGTCACAAGGTTCTGGGTTCAAGTCCCATTCCAGCTCTGGAACACAAAAATCAAGGCTGACTCTCCATTATAGCACTGAGGGGGCCTGCATTTCATGAGTTGCCTTCTTTTGGATGAGACAAAGTGAGGCCCCATCTGCCTGCTTGGGTGGATGTAAAAGAATCCATGGCATTAGTTCAGAAAAGATCAGTGGAGTTACCTCTGGTGTCCTGGCCAACATTTATTCCTCAATCAACACCACAAAAAACAGATAATTGCCTCATTATCACATTGCTGTTTGTAGGAATTTGCTGTGTGCATATTGACTGCCATGTTTCCTACATTTGAAAAGTATTTAATTGGCTGTAAAGTGCTTTAAGTCGTCCAGTGGGTGTGAAAGGTGATATATAAATGCAAATCTTCCTTTCTTTTCTCTCACTGACCCCAGCAGCACTTCAAATGAGGTGTCATCAAACCGTGACGCCGACTTTGCCCATCTGAAATCCATTGTCACACTTTATCTTCTCTTGTTTCCAACTCCAACTCCTCCAAATTTCATTTTTAGTTTAGGCCTCTTAATATTGGAGTTGAAATGGAGTTATGCAGATCCTCATAAGAAATAGGAGCCAGAGTAACCATATGGCCCCTCGAGCCTGCTCCGCCAATCAATATGATCATGAATGATCTGCCTCAACTCTATTTTCCCGCTCACTTCCATGGCAGCCACTGCCATGCATTGGACAGCAAACACGGACGTAAGGTGCAGGTGAGCTGGCTGAATTAAAAGGTCATTGGCAGATATACTGAACTTTCTTCTGGGTTCCCTAACCAATATCGAACCCTGCCTTCGCCCAACTCCCAGTGCATCAACCTTTTCTGATTGTTTGCCTAGACAGGATTTTTTAGAGTTTAGAATATGGAATGAGAAATTGATCAGGAAATTGGGCTCCTCGAAGGAAATCTGAAGCCGAGCAAACTATCATGGAAAAGTATAATTTATTTTTGAGTAGCTAGAGATTGGCTGTCCAGAATCTGATGAAAATACTGACAGGAGATCACAAAGCTCTGAGAACAGAAGCATTTGCTTTGAAACAGAGACATTGGGCAGAATCTTGAGCTGCTACCTGCAGCTGGAAACAAGGCAGAGGCGGTCACGGGCATACTTAATTGTGTGGGAGGCGAAATGTCAACTTCCCGACAGTGGGTTGAAAGTTGGAAGTAAGGTTGTGGCGGATTGAAGGCAGATAAAGTTTTGCAATGGCAAGTGGTGGGACCCTATTTTTAATGTATGAGCATGTCATGCACACTCATTAAAACACCATTTCGTCAGATTAAATGATTCCTTTGCAATTAACTCCATCAAATGTGAAACACGTGCCTTTAGATTCACGACTGATTAAAGGTGGCATGCAGCAGGCAAGGCAGTCTTCCTGGTAGGTTAGGACTGAGTAGGAGCTGCTTTTCTTTCATAGTAACTTTGTTGGATCATGAGAGAGGAGGTATTGGTGCATAGGGATTAGGTGCTAGCTGTGCAAGGGGGATTGGGGCATAGCTGACTGAGGGAGGGAGGGTGGTTTGTGGCAGACCTATGAGGACTCGTGGGGGACAGAGGGAGGAAGCTGGACTACACAGGGAAGGTTAATATTTACAGACGGGAGGTGAAACATGATTGTGGGGACATCCAGATTTATAGAGGGAAGGCCAATGGTGGGTTCCTGAGAGTCAAGGGTAACAGGAGGTAGGTCAAGGGTGCTGGGGGGACAGCTGTAGAGTGAATGAAAGTTGAGTAAAGGTGATGGAGCTCAAGGATCAACGAAGGCAGGGTAAGGGTGGTGGAGTGAAGGCCAACGCTTTTGGAGGGAAGGTCAAAGATAACTGAGGGAGAGTGCAGGCTTCGATCTCCAGGGTCGATGTGGAAGTCTCCAGGGACATAGCTGTGACAACACGAAGTGGTCTGCAGAATACAGGTCGAGGATGGAGATATCAACGGCGGGTTTGGTGAGACCAGAGTGTGGCCGATACAAAGTACATGGTTCCCCATTTGTCACAAGTTCTCTGTTGGAGCTCCTGCTGCCATCATTGAGAAACAGGAACCCCCTATTGTTCCTAGACAGACTGTGAAGAACCTGCAGGGAAGCATCGCTAAACCATGGTGGCACTCGTCTGCTCTGAGATATCATTCCAGAATAACAGGTTGTGGCAGCTGCTGTAGTTATCCAGAGGGGGAAAGATGATTAGATAGTAGCAGCAGTTGAAGATATCCAGGGAACAAAAGATCAGAAGGTTCCAGCAGCAGCTTTATTCTTAAGGCATCACTCACACAGCTGGACTGATGCTGCTGGATTATAGGGAATGAATGCCTGTCTGGGTGCCCTTTAAATATGGTACCAGACCTTTGACCTTATGAGGTAATGGTGGGGTCGTCGATTTCCTGCCTGTCCTTGCTGCTTGATTGGCCAGGCACCACGTCTACGAATATCTAATTGGCTGGCTGCATGATTACATGTGGCCAGCATCCCGACTACGAGTAGAAGTCCTGCGCACTTCCGGTCCCACTGTTGGGACACTCCAACTACAAGATTTTGGCCATTGCATTGTTTGTGTTAACACTTGCTTACCAAAACATATTTTAAGGCAGTTATTGATCGTATATTTACATATATATAGGCGAGAACAAGAGCACAGGTGCTTGGAAGCCAGTGTTCTTATCTTACATAGGGGTTAGGGTGGAAAATAAGAATATTTTATTGAGCTTCTGAAATTGCTGTTGTGGTGGCATTAGAGGCCCAATGTAACCATTGTGCGCAACTTGAATGGGTACAAAAGAAAACAAACTGACTGGATAGTACTTTCATGATTTAGATGCCTGCTTGGATTCCATTCATGTAGTTTGTTTGAATCCCTTGGAATGGTGCCATATAATCTACCCCAACCCATTCGCTATCCATTACTTAAGAATATGTAGACTTAGACAGTACTGAACTACTGATGAAGCCTTCAGATTGACACTTCAGGGATAAGAAGAATGTATGCCATTATTGTACTGCTGTAGGCTTTCAGAATGTATAGTTAACATCAGTTAAAAACTGCTCAGAAGTTCTTGATTTGGTGAACTGTTGATTTCAAGTTGAGGGATGTTCATGCTGGGCAATTGAATGTTTTCCCATTTTGCGTACCCTATATCGGCACTAAACATTAGGTAAATCACATGAAAAAATTTTCCCTTTTCTCTGCCTCAACCACAGAATCATCAGAACCAGTGCATCATTTCCATGTTATAGAAATGTGCCATTGGGCCCCTGAGTAAATTGTCAAATTAGTTACAAATCATATGTCAATTTATGTCACAGGCCTGTGCTTCTTAAGGACAAGTTGAGACTTTCCAAGGTAATTTTCTGTAGGATTCCAGTAGCCAGAAGAGACTTTAATCGTATCAATTTAGGTGTGATTTGGATTCTAGTGCCTGAGCTAAAAGAATTTGTGCTAACACACTGGGTGGAAGTTAATGCTCTACCCTGTGGTGAGTTTGGTGGTGGGAGGGCATTTAACCAGGTGGGAATATGGTGAGTGGGGATACCGCTGCCTTCCTGCCTCCACCCTGATTAAATCCGTGTCAGACTTTCCTCCCTGCCGTCAATTAATGCCCACATAAGGGCCTCGTTTTGCCACCACTCATATTAATTGAGCGGTGGGCAGGGTTCTTACCTAACCCCTGACCTGCACCTCGCGCCCCTCCCTCTCTTGTCATCACTCATCAATGGCCGAGGATACACCGACGATCCTAGACCTCAGGTGGGTATTGTACCGGCAGCAGCAACCACCTCCCCTGTGGTGCTACCATTCAGTAAGCTGCTGTCCTCTGATTGGCCAGCAATTCTTGGAAGCCGGGACTTATTATCCTTGGGACTTTGATCCCGTGGAAGGCCCATTGCTGTCCAGTTAAGGGCCTGAGAGGCATTTAATTCGGCAGGCTTTCCTTTAAAGAGGAGGCAGGAAGCTCCCACTGGCTCTCTGGCTGGCAAGCGAGACCCCCCCCCCCCCCCCCGCCTACATTAGATCCAGCCCACTGAATGACTAGACTCACTTTTTTTCTAAGTAATGCATACAACACAAAAACGTTGCTGAAATTATTTTCCCGTAAACTTTGATTCAGTGGACATTCACAAAAGCCTATTACTGCATTTCAAAGGGATTTTAGGAAGGGTGATGAAGTTAGTGGAAACATTATGAGCAGAGTTAAAGAACACTACAGGACTCAAAACTCTGGTAGAACATGTCTACAGACCACCTGATAGTAAACTGATAGGGGTTGGATGTGTTGTATAAATGTGGATCAGGTAGGTAGTAAGTACCAAAACAATGTTGTTATTAAGAACAGTTAAAGTAGCAAAGGCAATGAATTTATAAAATGTATTCGGGATGGTTTTCCAGAACCAATTGTTTTAGAACTGATGGGAACGGGCCACGCTGGGTTTAAAGATGATTAACCAACTAGAATTGGTTAATAATCTGATGGTAAGCGAGCATCTTGAAAATATTGGTCATAACATGATTGAAATTGTTGTTAAGTTTGAAAGCAGGAAGAGACAGTCACAAATCAAGGTTTTAGATTTAAGTTAGGCAAACATTGAAGGGATGAGAATTAAACTGAGCACAGCAAATTGGACTGAACTATTAGTGGGTAGACATACTGACAAACAGTGGGAAATATTTGAAGAAGTATTTAGTACTATACAAAACCAATACATATCCCTAAAAAGGCAAAGGCTCCATGGTCAACAAACAAGACAGTATCAGGCTTAAAGAAATGCAAGAAATCCCCTGGACTGGGAGAGCTACAAAAAGAAACAAAGCCATACAATTAAATGAATAAGTTTTTAAAAAATGGAATGTGAAGGAAAAAATGCAAGGAATATCTAAACTAAAAATGCAAGGAATATCTAAAAATAAATTTCCATAAGTATATTAAGACAAAATTGTTTAGTAGAACATGTGTCTGTTAATAAAAAGATGCAGATGGGCTGTGGATGGAATGGGATCCACCATGGTGAAATCAGCATGATGCCCAGACCATTTTAACTCCCGGGTCTCTTTTAAACAGTCTCCCACTCAAAACTGGTAGAACTGACATCTGGACCATAGTGGAGAATTGGATCAAGAGACTTAGGACGTCAGGATGTAAAGGAATGGTCCTCCGCACAACCTTAGAGCTGGGCAAGGGCTTTTGTATCCATTGTCAGCATGCAGAGGGAGGGGCATGGCCAGGGTTGGGGAGGCTTAAGGATTCCTTATGGGACTTAGGGAGAACACTCCTGACCCTCTTGGCTCACAAGGAGTTTTCACAAAAGTAATTATGTAAAAATTATCCTGGGCTTTTCTGGCCACCCCCCACGCCTCCCACTGGGGTTTGGTTGTCAGGTCATACACAATGTGGTCCTCCCTTGATGGTGTTGAAATCATGTGGCACCAATGAGATCATAAGGCCGCGATTTTTAAATTTAAAGTAGACCCCTACCCGCCCTTAGCAAGAGCCTTGGCCAACTTGAAGGTTCCTGAAAATGAAATAGCACAGAGTGAGAATGTAGTGACTTCGGATCAGTAAGTGAATTCAGCCTAATCTTAACCTCTCACATACACCAAGGGGGTTAAAATTGAGGCCTGCCTGACTGAGCATTTGGACTTGTCATGTAGATCATGTCTGACTAATGTTGCAATTTTGAGGAGGTCACTAGTATGATGGATTGGTAGGTAACTATATGGATCTTGCAAGGTCTAAAATTAAATTGCTGTGATTTGTTGGTATTCACATCTGTGCATTTAATTGTTGTGTACTTCAACTGTCACTACCAATTTTCTAGAGAATACAGGTCATCTGGACTGCAAATATCAGCCTGTTTACTTTCTGTAGTTACCGGATAAGCATGATCAATTCTGGAGACTATTATCTGTAATGAAGCTCAGAATATACTCTTTAAAAATTGAGACAATGAGGTTACAATTGCAGGATTATCAGGTCAATCACTTTTTGAATACTGCACAGCATAATCAAAACCGTTTATACTTTTAGCTTGTCTTTTGATAGAAATTTTCCTGGGGAAAATAATGGAAGACGTATTTCAATATTTTATTTATCTGTGTAACCCTGAGCTTCCAGCCACTTGCCAGTCTAATTCTCCATTCCATGCACTCTGACTTCTTTGTCCTCCTACACTGTTCCAACGAAGCTCAACGGAAGTTTGAAGAATGTTATCTCATCTTTCGATTGGGCATTTTAAAACCTGAGGATTCAACATCAAGTTTGAAAAGGTCAAAACATAACAACTGCTCCCATTTCGGACAGCAAGTACTAGTAATGACCCTGCTGTTCATTTTATCACTCCCGCCTTCCCCATACAGGTGCAACGGGCAAGCAGGTACGACACATTTGTATAAACCTCATCCACGGGCGGGATAAGAGGGCTCATTGGGGTCGTGAGTGTGCTCACTCAAGTATTGATTTTTCAAAGTTTTTGAAACTTGCCTGTGTGATCTGCAATACTTCAAAACGCATATCAGCTGCTTTGTCTGGACTCTTAACCTTCAGGTCAGCACTCTGCAGTGAGGAATCTTTTTTGGGCCTGCAGGTTTCAGGAAGCCTTCCCTTAGCCTGGGATGGGAGCTGAACTGTCCACCAGAGGCACCTCCTCTGAGGAGGAAGGGAGGGCTAGAAGGGCGGGGGGAGACCAGGAGTGGACATTCAGCCTTCAGGAGAGCCACCTTTGGGAGGCCTGGCGCAGGCACAAGGGGTGCAGGGCCAAGAGGTTGTCCAAGGTGGAAGGGGTCGCAGAAGGGGCCACTATCCTGCTGCCAGCGTATACAGGCGGCGAAGCAGCTACCTCAATATGACTGAGGTGCAGTGCTGAAGGAGGCTCCGACTGTCAAGGGGGACAGTCAACTATATCTGTCAGATGATTGGCCCTGAGATCTCCCCTAACTGTGAGGGCGGACACCCCATGCCAGCAGCTCTGAAGATCACAGTTACCCTCCACTTCTATGCATCTGGCTCCTTCCAGGGCTAGGTGGGTGATCTTTACAGTGTCTCCCAATCAGCTGTCCACACTTGTGTCAAGCAGGTTACAGACGCTCTGTTCAGACGGGCATTGACCTTCATCCACTTCCACTGCGACCAGGCAAGTCAGACACAGTGAGCCAGAGGCTTCGCGGCCATTGCTGGCTTCCCCTGCGTTCAGGGTGCAATAGACTGCACACATGTGGCCATCAAGGCGTCAGCAGGTGAGCCTTGTCAACAGGAAGGGATTCGTCTCCATGAACGTGCAGATAGGTGTGATCACAGGATGTTGATTCTGCAAGTTTGAGCAAGGTACCCAGGCAGCTCCCATGACGCCTACATCTTCAGACACTCCCAGGTGCCGGGCCCTTCAGTGCTCTGGCTCGGCTGGATGGTTGGCTGGTGGGTGATAAGGGCTATCCCCTCAGAAGGTGGCTCATGATGCCTCTCCGCCATCCAAGAACATAAGCTGAGGAGCGCTACAATAGGAGCCACGGCACCACAAGGGCTGTGGTGGAGAGAGCCATTGGTCTTCTCAAGATGCGCTTCCGTTGCCTGGACCGCTCAGGGGGCACACTCCAGTACCCCTCAGATCGCGTCTCTATGATAGTGGTAGCATGCTGCGCTCTGCACAATCTTGCGCTGGAAAGGGGGGATGCAGTTGACAATGAAGACCTTGACATAGTGGATGAGGCTGCGCATGATGAATCCAGCAGTGGCTCAGAGGATGAGGAAGCACAGGGCAATGATGAGAGGCAGCACGCCGACCCGCTACTACACCAAGGAGGCAGGGACACCCAGGACACTTTTATCCAACGAACCTTCAGCTAGCTCCACACACATGGATCAGCAGGACCAGCATTGCCTGGCGCTTCCACATGTGGCACTTAAGTGCTACATCTTCCACCTCATCAGCTGCAACTAAGGGCTTGGCACAGAAACATCAATGTCCACTCAAACACTCATGATAAGTCTGTGAAACATACGAATGCAGCACAAAGGAAACACCCTCAGCCATGGTCAGAAAAGTGGACTTTATTCTCACCAAAATTAAGCACAAATGTAGCTTAAACGTACATAATGATATATTCCCTAATCTAGGGCCAACACGAAATCACCAGTGACAAACCCGTGGAGTGCCTAATGTGTCTTATGCTTACGTTTGCAGGTGCTCGTCTAGATGCCGCCCCATCGCTCGGAGTGGCTTGTGAGACAGCCTGCTGACTCTGCTGTCCTGTTGGCCTCGATGACCTTGGCGGCCGTCCTCTGGCCCGTGGAGCCTGTGATGGCCCCGCCTGGGCGGGAGTGGCCAGTTCCAGAACTGGCATCTCCCCAGTTGTCGCAGCCTCAACGGATGCAACGCTCACTGGCAGAGGAGCGGAGGAGCTGCTGCCCTCATCTGGAGCGCCCTGAGAAGAGCTCGCAGCGACATTGGACCTTCCTGCTCACCGCAGATGGATGGGCACCAAGCAGCGACACTTGGTGCCCAGAGCATCTCCCACATTGCCAGTGACCACCTGTGGCCATTAGTGCTGTGAGGGCTTGCAGGTCAGAGCGTAACCCAATCAGAAGATTCTCAATCTGCTGGAAACCCCTCTCCATGAGAGTCGCCAATCTCTCATTGGAGGAAGCCTGAAGCTCTGTCCTGAGGTTCATGCCATCACGGACACTCTGCCTGGATTCCTCCACCACAGAGACCAAGTGAAGCACACCCTCATGCAACCCTGCCAGATGCTCCCGCGCACCCTGCCGCTTGTCCTGCAGCTGCTGCATGGCTGACATCTCCAGAGGCACATCATCACTTCCGGACTCAGCATGTGCCTGGTCCCCTGCAATCCGCTATCAGCATTCTCTGTCCATGCCATCTCCTCCAGCGATTGTGAAGTGCCCTCTCCACTGTGCCCTGGGACACTCGCCGACGTTATAATCCCCACTGAAGTGTTTGCCGCTGCGCTGGTGCCTGGCTCGCTGAAAGGATGTGACGCAAGTTACAAGTGATGCCTCTCAGGTGTGAAGGGGGGTGCTCTGGACGTGTTGGTGGCAGCCATACGGTGGTGATGCTGAAATTAACAACAAGGACAGTGCATCAGTTAGCGTTCAGTCAGTAACAACTTTCATCCCTTTCCCCCCCAGCCTCATAAGTCACTCACCCTTCAAGAGCCTAAGGAGACGAACATTGGTGGAGTGGTAAGTAGTCAAGAGGAGGCCCAAACATTACACGTGCATACAGACAGGCTGGTCAGATGGCCTTAAGGAATGCCACATGAAATGTTATGTGGATAAGTGTGCGGTTAAGCACTTGGGCAAGACAAGCAAGGTACAGGAATACATGAGTAATGGTAGGACCGTGGGAAGTCACGACGATTACAGGGACCTTGCTGGGCAGACCCATTAAGATAGCAGAACAGGAACATAAGGCGTTTAACAAGGCCAAAGCCAGACTTGGCTTTATTAGCGGAGGAATAGAATGTAGGAAAAGGGAGGTCATGTTGCAAGTGCAGAAAACCCTGTCGAGGCCACATCTACACTTCTGCATTCAGTTGTGACCTGCGCTTCATGGGAGGGATGGCATTGGAGTGGGGAGAGTGCAGAGGTTCCTGACCTGGATGCATGCTGGCCTGGAGAGCTGGAGTTATGAGGAAACATTGCAAACACTTGCGACATTTGCCGTGGAACACAGGAGATTGACAGGTCACATTACTGACCTTCATACCATTATGAGTGGCATAGAACGGGTTGACAGAAGGCAACATTTCCTCTTGGTGCAGGGATGACTAACGTGGTAGCATTTATTTAAGGTGAGTGCCATGAGGTTGACAGGTCAGGTGCTGAGGACCTTTTGGACAGAGCAATGTGGGACGCATTGGCTGAAAGGGTGGTGGAGGTACAAACCCTCCTAAGATGCAATAAGTCTTTGGATGTGCAGCAGCGATGCCATGGCATGTTAGGCCATGGGGATAGTGGTCACAAATGGGATAAGACAACTTTGGAAGGTGCTAGAGACGCGCAACCTCAAGGGGCCGAGGGACCTTTGTGTATGACCCACACGTCTGACTATCAGTCTGTGAATGAGCAGTGTTGCTGCATGAACGGTTGCAGCAATCATCAGTGCTTTGGATGGTGGGGAGACAGAGAGGATGGGACTGTGGCACTCAAATACCTGGCTGCTGCACCCCAGCCTCGCCGACACCTGCTGACCTGGCCCCCTGCCTCCTCCCCAGCTCCATGGCCTGCACCTCATACATGGTGGGGTGCTGCAGCATGGTGTGCCCACCACCAGTCCACTGACGCTCCCGGATATTGCTCTCAGTTTTTGCCTGCAGAACATAGAAGAGCATTTATTGGGGCTGATCGCTCATGTACTCTGCACGCGCATACCGCAACCCAACCACAGTGGCCCATCTGAGGCCTCCAGCGGCTCCTGTCCACACTACTGGTGATCAGTTCCCAGAAGATAGTACGGCTACTCCCAACCCCCTCCCCCAACCTTGGACACATTCGGCGTCCATCACTTTGAATAACACACGGGTCTTAGCGCCCATGACAAGGAGGCGCAACTAGGTGTGGCACCGAGGCCAGCAGGTGGCTCTTGGCCACAACACCTTGAAGCTCCCCTTCCACCATCTCATCACCATCAATGTGTTGAAGTTCTCAGTATGTGTCTAGCTGCCTCCCCTGCAGGTTGCCCCCAGACTACTCAAATGCGACAAACACCAACATATGTTGTGGGGAGAACCCATCTTCTCCTCAACCACTAAGGCTGATGTAAGAATGGTCACTATCTGTTTGCCCACCCAGCGTGCGCCAAATGCCCAATGCAGTAACGACACTAAGACGTGGTTGGGGGGGGACCTCAAAGGCTAAGGCTACCTGCTGGGTAAAATGGTCAAGGCTGACATGGTACTCACCCTTCCAGAGCGCAGCAAATCATTGAAGTGTTTGCGGCACTGTGTTCCTGTGCGCCGCACAGCATCTTGAGAGCTAACAGCCTCCACCACCTCCTGCCACGCCTGCCTGGTCACGTGGGGGGCCCTCCTCCTCCCATCCTCCGGAAACAAGACCTCCCGATGGTTGGATACCTCTTTGAGGAGGTCAGCAAGGCAGGCATCGGAGAACCGAGGGGCACAGTGGCCCCCTGCTGGCCTACCCTGCAGCCTGCCCCCTCCTCCTCCTCTGCCCTCACCTCTTGTGCTGCCCGGTGACTGGCCATGGTCAACAGCCTAAAGGAGCCTGCCTGGCCGTTCTTCATACAGACTGCCGGTTCCCCATTGGAACCGGAGGTCTGAACACGCTCGCCACCGATTTAATTTTCCCGATGAACACCAGAGTCTGAAACGCGCTGGGTGGTTTGTAGAGAGCAGCATTAATACAGCTTAAGTACCTGTGTACTTAAATCAATATACAAACAAATAACAAAGCATATTGAATTACACAGCTTAGAAAATACAATATTTAGAGAGCATGCTGATTTTTAAAAAATAATCTCATCACAATGCATTTTGAAAAATGGAATACAAGAGGATAATAATTATGACATTGATTTTTAACATTTTTCAACATCATGGATACTGGCTTGAAAAGGTTACTGAGCCTGATAGTGGGAGGAAATGGATATGAAATTTTCATACTTTTTAATGCTAATTTTAATCATCCTTGCAGTCAAGCTCTATAATTCTCTCAAGCTAGTACCCCCAATGGTATCACTGTTTAAACAAATACATCCTAAAATTAACTATAGCAAATGGTTAATAAGGACATTAATGTTAATCTAATCTTATTTTTTCAGGAGGTGTCTTTAGAATGAGACTCCCTCTTCAGCATTTCTAATGAAGGCTTTGGCAGTGTGGTGATTACCTGAGATGGCATATGATAGATTATGTAGCTGTACACAGATATTTATTGGATTATTCTCTGGGACTTCATTTTCTCTCTTTATAGATCAAAGGAGGTCATTACACATTCCAAATCCAGCAACTGTAGCTGATGCCTCCTGAGGAACCATTATTGCAATTATTACTAACATCAGCACAGGAAATGATGTACCATCAAAGTCATACTTGATATCACCTCCTAAGCTGCTCACCAATGAATAAAAGCAAAATACTGTGGATGCTGGAGATCAGAAATAAAAATAGGAAGTGCTGGAAAAACTCAGCCACTCTGGCTGCATCCATGGAGAGAGAAACAGAGTTAACTTTTTGAGTAATAGCAAAGCACTTAGAAATACATTGTATAATCAAGCAGAGTCAACATGGCTTCATGAAGGGGAAATCATGCCTGACAAATATATTAGAATTCTTTGAGGAGGTAACAAGTGGTATAGATAAAGGGGAACCAGTAGATGCAATACATTTGGATTTCCAAAAGGCGTTTAATAAGGTACCACACATGATGTTGAGGGTAGTATATTAGCATGCATAGAGGATTGGCTAACTAATAGAAGACAGAGAGTTGGGATAAGGGGGTCATTTTCAGGATGGCAACCTGTAATTAGTGGAGTGCCACAGGGATCAGTGCTGGGGCCACAATTATTTACAATATATATTAATGACTTGAATGAAGGAAATGAATGTACTATCGCCAAGTTAGCGGAAGACACAAAAATAGGTGGGAAGGCAAGTGGTGAAGATGACACAAGGAGTCTACAGAGAGATATAGACAGGTTAAGTGAATGGGCAAAAATTTGGCAGATGGAATATAATGTGGAAAAATGTGAGGTTATGCATTTTGGCAGGAAGAATAGAGGAGCTGAATATTATTTAAATGGAGAAAGACTGCAGAAAGCTTCAGCACAAAGGGATTTGGGGGTCCTCGTACATGAATCATAAAAAGCTAGCATGCAAATTCAGCAGGTAATAGGGAAGGTAAATGGAATGTTGGCCTTTGTTTCAAAGGGAATGGAGTATAAAAATAGGGAAGTCTTGCTAAAACTATACAAGGCACTAGTTAGACTACACCTAGAATACTATGAACAGTTTTGGTCCCCTTATCTAAGGAAAGATATACTGGCATTGAAGGCAGCCCAGAGAAGGTTCACTAGGCTGATCCCGGCTATGGAGGGATTTTCTTACGGGGAGAGGCTGAGTAGGTTGGGCCTGTACTCGTTGGAGTTTAGAAGAATGAGAGGCGACCATTGAAACATATAAGATTCTTAGGGGGCTTGACAGAGTAGATGCAGAGTAGAGGGTGTTTCTGCTTGTGGGAGAGTCTAGGACCAGAGGGCGTAATTTCAGAATGAGCGGCTGCCCAATTAAGACAGAGATTAGGAGGAATTTCCTTTCTCAGAGGGTAGTGAATCTGTGAAATTCTTTACCACAGAGGGTTGTAGAGCCTGGGTCGTTAAGTATATTCAAGGCTGAGATAGACAGATTTTTAATCAGTGAGGGAATCAAGGGTTATGGGAAAAAGGCAGGAAAGTGGAATTGAGGGTTATCAGATCAGCCATGATCTCATTGAACGGCAGAGCAGACTTGAGGGGCCGAATAGCCTACTTCTGCTCCTACGTCTTATGGTCTTATGACTCTTATTCGGAACTGAGTTCTGAAGCTTCGTTGCCATCCCTCCAAGGAAAGTAAATCCATCCTTAGGTAAGGAGACCAAAACTATGCACACTACTCCAGTTGCAGTCTCATAAAGGCCCTATGCAATTGCAGGCTTTGGCTGGACAAGTAAAGGCTAAGAGGGATGCCATGTTTCTGATGGGTGCAGGAAGCCTCCAGGCAGAGCCTCAGCAGGAAATTGGAGCATGTGGCAAAGGTATTTACTGCCCAGAGTGTTGTTCACAGGACATGGCAGCAGCACAGAAAGAAGTTTACCACCATTCAGGTGGTCAAGGTGAATGAATGCATCAGTATTGCTGTTGAACTAGGTACTAGTGGGTAGTACTACACGACTGGAGGTAGTAATGTGACTGCAGACATGATTTTTTAGATCCAATTAGATCACATTACCATCCTCCTCCAGTGCTTCTACTCCATTGTCCAGCTCTTGGTTTCATCATATCTGTCTGATATGCCAGGGCATGTTTATCAGTGGCTTCTCTTCCCAAACCCGCACCATCACTTCTCCAATTTTGGTCTCCTCCTCTTCCTCATCTACTTGTTGAATCTGCACCAGAATTCCCTGTGCTAGGTCATTGGCTGCTAAAAGCTCAAACAAGCTTTTTTTATATCACTAAGCTGATATACTCCACAACAACAACAGTTTGCATTTATATAACGCCCTCAACATAGTAAAATGTCACAACGCGCTTCACAGAAACATTATTAAATAAATTTGACACTGAGCCATGTATGGAAATGTTTAGATTGATGACCAAAAAACTTTGTCAAAGAGGCAGGGCATAATTTTCTGCTCCCGCCTGCGGTGGGAATTGTGGCAGATGGGGGCACTAAATTTGGCATGATAAAAAATGTCAGTTTCCCGATGGCAGGAAATTAGTTTGGAATTTTGTTCTCTTGACTTTGATGGTGGGTTAAAGGCGGATTGAGTTTCCTGCTGATTGGAAACTACATTTGCATTCACTTGCATCTCAATAATGCTTATTAAAAGGCTGACATGCTGGAATTACGTTCCCCCTCAAAATTAAGTGGCCTGCTAGCAGATAATTAGAACGGTCTGTTTCCCGGCTATATATAGTGGCATGCACCTGTCAAGCTTCACTTCATCAACGGCTTCGAGGTACGTAGACACTGCTTTTGTCTACCTTTAAGAGCATTGCTGTGAAATTTTGGGTGCTTGTATCAGAAGCTGCGCCAAGGCTATACCAGCGGGGAGACAGAAGACGGAGGCAGGACTGAGGGGATGGTGGAAGACGAGAGGGAAAGGGGAAGACAGGCAGGACTTTGGGAGGGGGGGTGGTGGTGGAACACTGGAGGGAGGGGGAAGGACTGGGGGCGGGGTTCAAGGAACAGAGCGGAGTAGTGAAAGACTGTCCTGGGGCAAGAGTTATACGACTGTCCAAGAAGGAGTCAGAGACTGTCCTGGGTGGAAGCCACGCAGTCCGGGTATGTTGAAGAGACTGTCCTTAGGCTGAGGGCACGCTGTCAGGAGCATTTTGAAGGGACTGTCTTGGGGCTGAGGCCACAGTATTGGGGCCATGTTGAAGAGACTGTCTTGGGGCTGCGCGGGCCATGTCTTGGTCCTGGTCTTGGGAGGGGGATGGCCTCTCTGGCAGTGACAATTGTGCACAGCATGGTGTGCAGGGCTTGGTCAGTCAACTAAAGAATTTGGCGCTGGGGATTAGAGGCATGTGACTGTGAGGCAGATGGCACAGTCATGGTCAGGGGATGCATCTGCATCCTGTAAGTCAGTAGCTGAAAAGTCATGTGGTGGGGGGATATTGGACGACCTCATCGGTGGGGTGTCATGGAAAGTCAGGGTCCACGTGGCCTCGAGAAGGGTAGGAGTCAGGTCAACAAAAGGCATAGGGACATCAACATTAAAGGGTTTAGGGAGGAGGACAGGAATATCAATATCAATAATGATGGATTCAAATGTAATGAGAGAGGCTGGATAATGATAGGAAGAGGGGGAATTAGGAGGTGATGAGGATTGCGGAGGATGGGAGGAACTTGGTGGGTGATGGGGGAGGTTGGAAGCTGGTCTCCCACATGAAGGTTAGCAGCATCATTTTCAAGTTCACCTTGCAATGACACAGTTCAAAAATCAAAGCTAGAAAAATAATAGTCAGGGAGGGGTCTCCGGGCATATGGGAGGAGTTCAATACAGCAAATCTTGGCCAATTGAAGGGGTACCCTATAACTGTCTTGCTCAAACCATGGAGAGCATGGCTCAGCTGAGTGTCGGACTTGAGGGTCTAATGCACAATGAATGAGGTTGGCTTCTTTACTAATGGTGTACATTCAGACGAGAATCCATTAAGTTTAGGTGCTGCGATGCATATGGTTTTAATTAACATCTGATCCTTACAGAGGCATGTCAGGATGGATGTAGGCTCCAGAATCAATGGTCACCTCTGCTGCGCAGAGGCAGCATGGGCCCTACAAGGCTCCATATTCCCAGTGCATTGGTCATGGCATTCAAACCACCATGCTTGCAGTCAGGACATAAGTGCAAGGACTGGATACCCATAGTTGTCATAAAGGACACTGGAGGACAACCAACACAAGGCTGACTGTGGCATGTAGGACTTGTGTTTTCTGACCCTAATGTAAACCCTCGTAGTGTATGCGCTTTCACATCTAAGGGGAAAGGTCAGTCACCTGTCATCCTCCTGGATGATATTATCCTGCAAGGAGTGGCCTTGCTATGTGATGTGCAGACTAAGAGAAAGTCAAGGGCTGGAGAATGCGTATCTGCCTTGTATATGGAGGAAGACAATTCAACAGAGCTAACATTAATTGCTCGTTTGTATCCATTCACAGAAGCAAGGAGAAATTGAGAATGCAGGCTGCAGGCAACACTGTCTTCCTGATAGCTTTGATTAGAATGGGGAGAAGGTTAGGATGGGGATTAGAATGTTGCCAATTGGCACAGCTCAGAGAAGGCCATCACCCTGAGGAATAAAACGCAGCAGGGGACCAGGAAGATCCAGATACTGATGAGGAGGGGCAAAATCCACAAAGGTGTTTGGCAAGACCAAGGATCTACAGAAGATGTAGCTTATACATGGAGGTAAGCGAAAGATGGTGCTATTGACACCTTCGCTTGTCTAGGGATGTGGTAGCTCAAATTTGCTATGTTCTCTATGAGGGACTCATGCTACACAGACTTGGAGAGCATCCAATGCTGTTTGCTGTGAAGTTTACCACTGCACTGATCATTTTTGCCTGTGGATCCTTCCAGGGCTCCACTGGGGACCTTTACAGAATCTTACAATCGGCAATACACAAATGAATAAGGGAGGTGACTGATGCCCTTTGCAATAAAGCTCAACATTACTTGCAGTTCCACATGGATGAAGCGAGCCTAGCTGCCAGAGCTGTGGGATTCGTTGCAATCTCAGGTTTTCTGCAAGTGCAGGGCACTATCGACTGCACACGTGACCTTGAGAGCTCGCTGGCAGCAGCCTATGAGATTCATTAATAGAAAGGATTTCACTCTGTAAACGACCAGTTAATTTGTGATCACAGAAAGCAGATCCAGCATGTTTATGCTAGGTACCCAAGGCGTTCACACGACTTGTACATTTTGACTCTCAGGTGCCAGAGATACTTGAGGGAGCTCGGTGCTTAGTTGGCTCCTTGGTGATAAGGGGTACCCCACAAAGACATGGCTACTGGCACCTGTTCATTGTCCACAGAGTGCATCTGCGGAGAGATACAATGCTGCACATTCAGCCACAAGATCCTTAAGAGAGCAGACTATTGGCCTCTTAAGGGTGCGTTTCAGATATTTGGACTGATCAGCCGAGGCTCTCCAATACTCACTACAGAGGGTGTCCCACATCATCATTGTTTGCTGCGCCCTGCACAACCTAGCGCTGCAAAGGGGGGATGTTTTGCCGCACGGAGATGTGGAGGAGCTATACGTCTCCTCAGACGAAGAGAACGTTGAAGGAGATGAATCTGAAGAGGGTGAGGATTCAGATGAGCCATGTGAGGATGCCATTGCACGGGCACAACGTGGAAGATGTGCCCACAACAACCTCATAGCTATAAGATTCCAGGAGGAATAAGGTGAAGACAAGTTGTTATGAGCACAGTTCTCTTCATGCTTCAATATAGGGGAGACAATAACATCTTCATTGTCATCTTCAACATATCACAAAAGATCATCAATCTCACAATGATCACAGAGGAAGCATAATTCACCTTCAATCTTAATGATGGGGTCATCCTTGGAAGGTGCAGTAGCCTAGGAACCATGTGGCTGCTGTGGAATGGGATAAGCACTCCACTAGTTCACATCCTTAAGCACCTATACATTGTGCAGTCCTTTCAACCATGGTGTCAACAAGTCAGTGGCCACGACGTCCTTCAAAAGGCTAAAATGTTATTGCACACAGATGTACTCTTGCCAATGTGACAGCAGCTTAGCAAGGTGGCTCCAAGAGGAAAAATATTCGTCAACGCTTAGCACTTAATTGTCTCAAGATGGAGCTACATCCCAACAGCATCACCTCTCCAAATGCCAGCTCTCATGCATGATTAATGCAGAGGCTGCATCTTGACAGTGGGCCCCAAGAGCCCTTCGGACATCAGGATGTAGCGATCTGTTACATGCCAGCCTGGATGTAAAGCTGTGAGTTATGTTGGCATTGTCCTCACAGAGTGATTCAGCAGGACCATCATATGATTATTGACAAACACTCATTACCCTTCATTTGCCGGAAGCCTGCCAAGTCTATGTCCTGTGTTGCCCTAGCATTTGGCAGCGACTTGGCCCAGCCAGTTTTGACACAATGGTTAATGGTAACTTATTCCCTTCATAAATACTGATGAGCACTCGGGAGATGTGCCAGAGCATCGCTTTCATACCATTACACTCCTTGACATTATCCACCTCACAAAGGCCAATCCTTTCTATAAACCCAAAATGACTGACTGCAGTCATGCAATGATTGTCATATTGAATGGCATTCTATGACCTCACAGAGGGATTCTAGGCAGCCATTCAGGAGCAAACATCCTCACAGATAATTGGACGGCTTCATCAGGATGAGCATACACTTCTGACATCATACACTCATTCCCGTCTAGGTATTTCAAATGTCACCAAGTGGAACCAACTTTCATCGCTCAGCATCAAGCATGGGGAGAGTGGGAACTAAAAAAGGAATAACGTTCAGCCTTAAAAGTATCAGGGAGGCATGAAAAGTTGTGGTGCTCAATGATGAATAATACTTTTACCAAAACTTCACAGTCATAAAATAAAGGCCATTGCAAAGTGCACTTGGGCAAAAAGACTCCAACATTATAACATCCACAAACTACAGACTTCAGTGTGACAGCATCAGGATAATCACTAACCTTGATGAACAATTCTCATGGGGTCACATAATGTCTGCCTGAGATGCAAGGGTTACATGTGTATTGCCACCCGTCGTGTTCATATAGGTAGTGCTTTTGTTCATGTCGCTGATGTGGAACTAAAGGTGATTCACTGTGTTGAGATTGAGTGAGACTGAATGGAACTGAGGGACAAGATGGGAGTTAATTGGTGGAGTGGGGGCATTATTTGGTACCCTTGAATGAATGTGGGTCCTTGCATCATATCGATTAGCCATTCAATATCTGAGACCTGAGCCAGGATTTTCTACTCAGTTGAGGCGAGACTCGCTGCGGGAGATTCAGCGGCTCAGCCAAAAGTCCACTGGCTTTCAGCAGGAGTGGATGATTCACTAACAGTCACCTACTCTGGGGCAGGTACACCCTCCTCGGCCTGACCTGCTGGAGTTCATGGGGTCACAGGGCAGGGAGAATTTGGAGCAAGCAGAACACCCTTGGAGATTCCTGAGTGGATGCCCCCTGGGTGTCTGGCTGGTGCTGCTCCCCCCTTTGGATGCGCAAGGGCCCCTCCTGGAGGAGCAGGGGCACCTGGAGGGAAGCTGAGGTGCACCTTCCCCCTCTTGCCTAGCTACTGCTGGAATGCATCCATGGCTAGAGTGATGAATTGCAGGTCCAAGCGCAAATCCGGCAGGAACTGCTGGACCTGGATCTCCAAGGCAGCCACCATCCTTCCCATGGAAACTTCAATGTGCTCTGATGCCAGAGCCACGACATCAGACAAAGTGTGGACAGACACCTCCCTCCCCTGTTCCAGTCTGGTGACAGCCTCTGACAACCCTGCCTGCCTCTGTACCTCCAACGTTTCTCTCAAGGCCTATTCCAGAGGCTCATCATCGCACTTGGACTCTGAAGGGGCTTGGTTTCCAGCAGTCCTCCGAGTGTCAGAAACCTCATCTGTCACTGCCTCTGCCTACTGTGAACATGTGTCTGTGGGGTGATCACCAGATTGTGAACCCAAGCCTACTCTAGAACTAGGAATCACCGAAGTGTGTGTAGCTGAGCTGGTGGAGGGTGCAGGTGAACGCAGTGATTGGCCTTCATTGGATGGTTCCTCAGCATCCTCAACAGAGGTGGGCTGGGGCTGAGGCGCTGGCTGGAGTTCTTCCTGCACCTTTCCTTGCTGTGGCTGGAATAGAGAGAAGAGATAATTAGCGATTGACTAGGCAGGCTCCAACACTATAGGTCTTTCACAGTCATTGTCCGCATGTGGCTGATGTATACTGCATTGAGCCTCACAGGCTTGTTGGGGGAGTCTGATCTCATCTTCCACGCAGCAACGATCTCTGTCCTTGCCAGCCAGCTTGCCAGCCTGCTCCTCATGGGAGGAGAATATCCTCAGCTCCTGGGTACCCCCTGTTCCGGACTTCGCTCTCTCCCACTGATTATGGGCGAGCTTGTCCTGCATATAGATATATGGATTGGTGTGAGCACTATGGATGAAAGAGCAGTTCAGAAGCATGCATGCCTGCTGTGTGTGCTAAGCCTTCCCCAGTAAGGATTAAGATGCCGTTTGTGCAAGATCTTACATTAGATGGGGATCTTAAAGTGGCTGGCAGATATTCAGTGCTGATGTCCCATCTGCTGGTAGTGTGTGACATCCCTGTGGACTCCAACCCTTAGACTGCCTGATACCCTTACGAGGGTGTGAGTTGGAGTGAGGAGAAGGTTCACTTAACCTAGTGGAGAACATCGGATCGTTCATTCTATACTGCACTGCAGGGCAGGCCTTTTTTGAGTGCTATGGATGCTCACCTCCCTGGCAACCTCCCCCCAAGGCTGGCGTGGTCAGGTGAGTGAGCCTCCTGCTGCCATCCCTTGGAAAAAGGACTTCCCACATCTCCTGGATGGCCTGGAGGAGAATCTCCATGGAGGTCTTGATGAGCCATGGAGTGGAGGGTTTGGTTCTTTTGGGCACCATTGAGAACAAGAATGAAACAACACCCCTGACCTGCAGTGAGTGAATGTGTTTTTTTTTAATTCATTCATGGGATGTGGGCTTCGCTGGCTGTGCCAGCATTTATTGCCCATCCCTAATTGCCCTTGAGAAGGTGGTGGTGAGCTGCCTTCTTGAATCACTGCAGTCCATGTGGTGTAGATACACCCACAGTGCTGTTAGGGAGGGAATTCCAGGATTTTGACACAGCGATAGTGAAGGAAGGCGATATATTTCCAAGTCAGGATAGTGAGTGCCTTAGAATGGAACTTCTAGGTGGTAGTGTTCCCATCTATCTACTGCCCTTGTCCTTCTAGATGGTGGTGGTTGTGAGTTTGGAAGTTGCTGTCGAAGAGCCTTGGTGAATTACTGCAGTGCATCTTGTAGATGGTACACACTGCTGCTACTGTGTGTTGATGGTGGAGGGGGGTGAATGTTTGTGGATGTGGTGCCAATCAAGCGGGCTGCTTTGTCCTGGACAGTGTCAAGGTTCTTGAGTGTTGTGGGAGCTGACTCATCCAGGCAAGTGGGGATTATTTCATCATACTCCTGACTTGTGCATCGTAGATGGTGGACAGGCTTTGGGGAGTCAGAAGGTGAGTTAGTTGTCGCACAATTTCTAGCCTCTGACTTGCTCTTGTAGCCACAGTATTTATATGGCTAGTCCAGTTTAGTTTCTGGTCAATGGTAACCCCCAGGATATTGATATTGGGGGATTCAGTGATGGTAATGCCATTGAACATCAAGGGGTGATGGTTGGATTCGCTCTTCTTGGAGATGGTCATTGCCTGACACTCGTATGGCGCTAATGTTACTTGCCACTTGTCAGCCCAAGGCTGGATATTGTCCAGGGCTTGCTGCATTTGGGCATGGACTGCTTCAGTATCTGAGGAGTCATGAATGGTGCTGAACATTATGCAATCGTCAGCAAACTTCCCCACTTATGACCTGATGATGGAAGGAAGGCCATTGATGAAGCAGCTGAAGATGGTTGGGCTGAGGACACTACTCTGAGGAACTCCTGCATTGATGTCCTGGAGCTGAGAGGACTGACCTCCAACAACCACAACCATCTTCCTTTGTGAGAAGTATGATTCCAACCAGTGGAGAGTTTTCGCCCTGATTCCCATTGACTCCAGTTTTGTTAGGGCTCCTTGATGCCACACTCTGTCAAATGTTGTCTTAATGTCAAGGGCAGTCACTCTCACCTCACCTCGGAAGTTCATCTCTTTTACCCATGTTTGAATCAATGAGGTCAGGAGCTGAGTGGTCCTGGCGGAACCGAAACTGGGCATCAGTGAGCAGGTTATTGCTAAGCACATGCCACTTGATAGCACTGTTGATGACCCCTTCTATTACTTTACTGATGATGGAGAGTAAACTGATGGGGCAGTAATTGGCTGGGCTGGATTTGTCCTACTTTTTGTGTACAGGACATGGCTGGGCAATTTTCCACGTGGTCGGGTAGCTACCAGTGTTGCAGCTGTACTGGAACAGTTTGGCTAGGGCCGTGGCAAGCTCTGGAGCACAAGTCTTCAGTAAAATTGCCGGATTATTGTCAGGGCCCATAGCCTTTGCAGTATCTAGTGCCTTCAGCCGTTTCTTGATATCATGTAGAGTGAATCGCATTGGCTGGAGACTGGCATCTGTGATGCTGGGGACCTCCAGAAGAGGCCGAGATGGATCATCCACTCTGCACTTCTGGCTGAAGATTGTATCAAATGCTTCAGCCTTATCTTTTACACTGATGTGCTGGGCTCCTCCATCATTGAGGATGGGGATATTTGTGGAGCCTCCTCCTTCAATGAGTTGTTTAATTGTCCATCACCATTCACGACTGAATGTGGCAGGACTGCAGAGCTTAGATCTGATCCGTTGGTTGTGCCCTGGTGCTGTTTAAATATGGCGGAAGAACCTTTGACCCCATGAGGTAACAGCAGGGCGGATGAATCACTGCCTGCCCCGCCATGAGATTTGACAAGGTCCTCGTTGATGCATAATTAATGAGATGGAAAGTGAAAAATTGGGCGCGAAAATCCACCCTGTTGCCCAGCGGGAATTAGACCAACTTTCCTGCCAGTCTTTGTACTTAATCTCCAAAAACTCCGCCCGTAGATTTTAAGGAGCATCTTAATTGAGAAGAGAGAAGAGGAGAAGTTTAGGGAACAAATTCCAGAGCCTAAGCAGCTGAAAACATGGCTGCCAATGGTGGAGCGTTGAAAATAGTGGATACGCAAGAGGCCAGAATTGCAGGGGCACAGATATCTTGGAAAGTTTTAAGGCCAGAGGAGTTTACAGAGATAAGGAGGGACAAAGTCACAGAGGGATTTGAAACCAAGGATGAGAATTTTTAAAAAAGATCAAAAGCAGAATATTGTGGGTGCTAGAAATCTGAAAGACAAACAGAAAATGCTGGAAGTACTCAGCAGGTCAGACAGTATCTGTGGAGAGAGAAATAGAATTAACAGAGGAGATTTCATGGAGGCTTCAGGGATCTTGCCTGCTGGCTGGAGAACCAGCAAGAGATACGCATTGCCTCCTTTGGGAAGGCCTGTTGGTATTAAGTGCCTCTGAGGTACTTACATGGCCATCGGCGGGCCTTTGCCTGGATCAAGGATCCTGGGAGCAAAACCCTGGCACTAAGGCTGGCAACTCTTGCCCACCAGCGTTACCAGGGAACAAGGGCATATGTTTCAGTGTGCCCCCCATTACACCATGCTGGGTCCCTTGATCAGGCTTTTGAATGATGCTGCCGCCCCTCCCCCTCTCCCCACTTGGGAGACCACATGCGGCCTGCACAGGTTTGCTTGTCCCCCAGTGGCAACAAGCTTGCCTGCTGTTGGCTTAATACTAGTGGTAGCAGGATGAGACTCTTAAGTTGGCATTAATTGCCCACTCCATCTCTGTGGAACTTGTAAATACACCATGCACTTTTGTGTCCAGTTCTCAGGCAGCTGCCAGTGCACTTGTGTCAGTCAAATACCCCCCTCATCCCCCCTCACTTTAAAAACTAGCACAGATGTTCTAGCAGGTGTCTTGCAGACCAGGGCTACCCCTTTCAGTCCATGGCTCAGGGCACTCTTACGCACTCACCCTACACCTAAGCAGGTCAGGCATAACAGCAGGCACAAGTATTATCATCAGTATCACCGTCAATATCACCGTGGTAATGCTGCAGTTGCCTTGATGGTTTAGGTGGCTCTGTCAATATGTTTCAACCAGGGTCTCATGCATAATAATGGATTTTTGCATCCTGATCAACGTTACCATTCAGGTAGAATTGAGGCTGCAGGAGGCAGATGGGAAAGAACACTCATCCGCTAATGAAGAATAGGTGGGCGAAAATGAGAAAGAAAGGCCAGCACAACCACTTTTGATTACACACAGAAGGGATGCATTGATTCCTCAATGGTTCCAGGCAACTGCTCGGTCCTTCAGTAAAATGAGATATTAGAATCCATTTACCCAACTTCCGCATCAATGACTTACTTACAAGATAGGCTCATAAGCTGCTGTACAACTTTACAAACATTCAGCAAACCAACATGTCAAAATTGATGAAGATTTTAATGTGCGGGGGAATACAATCTTTTGTATAAAATCATTGAACTCCCAAGTGTCAACCCACTGTGCATTTTAAAAAAAAGCTTTACTCATTCTGTTACTTTTACAAAGTGAAGGCATAGTGGTTTCAGCAGAGCTGGCAGCAAGCTGTAGTGAATCATATTGGGATCTTGAGATACTTGTGGCTGGTGACCTTTGGGAACTTGATCCAGTGAGGACATACCTACAGACTGGAGGTGCGTAACCCCTTGTAAACCCTGATGATATGGTCTGTTAGTGAATCCATCTAGTGCAGTAGTTTATCCAGGCTGGAAAAGATTTTGGAACCAAAAGTCTATTTGGAGCCACCTGAGCTTCTGTCAAAGTTGTAAACGCTGAGGTCATAGACACCTGCAGGGACGGCCCAGCTGTAATGTCCCTTAAGATGAGCACATACTTTAGGGTGGATCGCAGAGTGGATATGCCATGCAAGAGAACTGCACACATAGAGGAAGTAGACTCCTACATACTTTCAAACATGGTGGTACAAGGGTGGAATTATTCCAGTATTGCGCTAAGTGCAGTAGCGGGTGTAAAAAATGACGATTTATCCACCAGCTGTAATGGTGGGGTTTTGCGCCAAATCGTCCGCTTCCTGCCTCATTAATTATGCAGCCACAGGAAACATGCCATCTCGCGGCGGGCGGCCTCTGAATCACCTGCCACGCCGTTACCTTACCATTTCCTTACTCTGGGTGCTGTATCTAAACTGCAGCCGCACACACTTCCCAATGCTTGCAGCCCAGGACTGCTCCAGTGAAGATATGGCCCTGAAAGCCAAGAAGAGTTCAATGACCTGTCACTGGAATGCCTTTGGAGGCCCGCTGTGATGTCCACCCCCTCTGTTTTGGCCACAGGAGGTCCAACAATCTCACCACTCTGGCTTGGGAGGCGGTGGCAGTGGTGGTCAGAAGAGGTTGGCCATCCAGTGCAGAAAGAGGATGAATGATCTCATCCATGCCGCCAGAGTAAGTCAACTATCTCATCACTCTAAACTCACACACTCGCAAGGCCATCATACATTCACTGGCATCTCACTCCCTGGCAGCTCAAGGGATATCATGACTCACTCTCAAACACATACCCTCACATCTCCATCTGGCCTCATCTCCTCTAGAGACTGCCTCCTCAGCCCTCACCACCTTGAGGCCACTTGTACAGATCAACATGTGCCCCTAGACACACCCTGGGATACCCTCCTTCCCCAGCACAGCCCTTGCCCTGCAGCCTTTTCCCTTGCCTGAGGCCACTTCTCACCCTTCCCCAAGCAAGCCCTAGCCCTACAGCCATTGAAAAGCACCCCTGCCTTACTGTTGGTCTAGTAGGAAGAGACCTGCCTGTGAGTTCCCCTAAAAGTGATGTGGTACTCCCTGCGAAGCCTGGCGCTGATGATTGCAAGTGATGTCTGAAGCAAGGTAGGCAAACAAACCTCGAAGTCCCAAGCGACTGCAGCTTGCCAGGTGCACGTCGCTTATGTACACGTTGGTGTGAAGTGCTCGGATAATCCAGCGTAGGGGGATGATTCCAGCGAGCAGGGCTTATAATGAGATGCTAATGTATTGAAATTAGGTTCCTGATGTGGGTGGCGGGAAATGCAGCCCACCTTTGATAGGTGGGGATGACGATCACAAACTGGTTTTACGATGACGTGAAACCAATATTTTTTGTTCCCGCCCGCTATGACACCCACCACAAACTGGAGCAGATGATCCTAACCCAAGTCTGCATTATGGGTATATCCTGGAAGGACAAAATCACAAATGCGGCAGTCCTCTCAAAGGAAGAGTTCCCAAATTTGTTAGCACTTATTAGATGGCTTGGACACACCTGCAGATTGGTAGACAGGCACATGTACAAGGACTTTCCATATCGTGAAGTAGCTGGAGCCAGACAACCAGTAGGATGCCCAAAACTCCACTTCAAGCATGCTTGTAAGTGTGACATGAAGACCCTAGACAATGATTATTGCACCTGGGTGTCGCTAGCTCATGACAGAGGAAAATGGCAACAATTCCTATAGGCTGGAGTGCACTAGCACGCTGACCAGTGGCTTGGCAACAGACATGAATGCCAAAAACAACAACCCCCAATGACATTTGGTAGGTTCATGTGCAGCACTTGTGGCAAAACCTGCCTCTCAAGGATTAGCCTCTTCAACCATTAGCAAAGGTGCACCATATGAAGATACCCCATATGAAATGGATTTATTTGCTGCACGTCCATCATCTTTCATAGATGGAAGGATGCCAGAATGGGTTCAAAACCTTCCAATTCACTTGTGTGGGCCCATCTCACCCAATCAGTAGAGCTAGAAGAATATGCTGACATTGATAAAGCCTGGGTTGTCTCTGTCACCAATACCTGCTATTGCTTATTTATGCTATTTGTTTCACCAGGTACAAGCCCCTCTAACTAGCTACCTATCCCCCGAGGTCTCCTCATCTTTGTACTGTTGCATTGATGTAGAATGTGATTGTTAGTCCCCAGGAGAACTGATCTCCCCTGAGTTGTCTTCAGGGAGTTCTTGCTGCTGAGAAGGCACCCAGAAGAAAGAAGAAAAGGACAAGATTTAGGATGGCAATTAAAAAAAATACTGGTTGAGTACTTCAAGTTGTCTGAAGATTCAATTATTTGTGTTACTTGAAGACATGCAATAAACATTTGCTGTGCTTTGCAGAGCCACTAACCTCACCTTTTCAAATGTTCAGTGCTCTCAAAGCCCCACTTATTTTCAGTGTTTGATCCTTCGCCTGGATTAGGGCCACCAATTTTTGTTCTCTCCAATGCATTGTGCGCTCTCTTTTCCTGTAGAGGGGTGGGCGGGGGGGGAGAAAGCTATAAGTGGCTACTGATGGGTCAAGTGGGGATATGTGGTGCTAATACCATGTAATGCATAAGAGTAGAGAAAGAAACAAGATGCTGGGAGAATGGGGATGTCTTAAATGGGAGGTGATTAGCTTGAGTCTGAATTGAGGAGCTGCATGTTTAGTTATTCAAAACAGGTTGGTTTAGCATGCCAATCCTGGAAGCATTTAAGGGAGTAAGCAAAAAATGAGTGTGTTAGGAATGAGTGTCGTGGTGTGTGCCCTTGTGATTTGTGGGTGGAATGTGATACAGTGGTGGTGATTGGCATGAATGGTGCAGATGGGAGAAGACAGACTGTGAGCTAGCGTATGACAAGATATAGGGGTTGGAGGAGATATACTCACCTTTCTTCATCTAGCAATGTAACTGAATCTCTTACAACAGTTGATCCTGGTCCTTGGGGTCATGCTTTGACTAAATGTCTTCTGCGACTTCCAATTAGGCTTTCTTGTTCAGGCTTTTGGACATCCTCTTGCCACTTTGTGGGAGAATCCCTGTTTGCTGCCAGCACCACCTCCAGGGAGCCACTGAAAATCTGAAGAAAACCTTACCCTTTTTTCGCTGCTTAGTGATAAATCAAACTGAATGCAGTATTAAAATTAAATTAATTGACTGCAACCTCCCTTTAAAAGATGCATTCATCCTTTAATTGGGTCACCAGCCTGTCAAACTTATTTTAGTGACAATTAAATGACAATGACAAGTAAAATCATCTGGAACCTCGCTTTGATTCTGATACCTGGGTGTGTCAACTGCATCGTCTCCCCCTGCGCTGATCTTTCCTGCCATTAAAATCAATCTCAGTATTTGAGTAAAATCTCTGTAATTTATACCATTCATTGATTTTGGTTAAAGGCTTCAATATTGATGAGAAGAGCTTCAAAAAACAGTTCCTGAATTCTGCTGGAAAACCTTAGCAGGTCTGGCAGCATCTGTGGAGAGAAAAACAAAGTTAACATTTTCAGTCTAGTATGACTTCTTCAGAACTGATTTTATTTCATATTTCCATCATCCTCAGTATTTTGCTCTTATTTCCTTGAATTCTGCTACTGCTTTATGTTGTTGTGCCTGAATCATTTAGAACAGCTGTGAACTGAGAAATAGTAAGTCATGAGGCTGCTGCACCATTACACAATACACAAGAGATAGAGCACTTATATTCTATTAAAACTTGTGTTTAATACACAGAGATTCTACATTTCATAAAATATTTATAATAACTTAGAAGAAGAGAATATTAATTACATAAACTAGTTAAATTAGTTCAGTGATTGTTATTAATGATGTAGAAGTGTGAATTTATTAAACATTCAGTTGGTCTGTTAAATAAAAATGATTCAGCATCAGCGTTGTTAGGATTCTGATGGCATTAAGCAGATGTGGTAAGTTAACTGCAGTGTTTTTGATTTTGTTTATTTTTTGTGTGCAATATGATTCACTGAATAGATGTCAAAATGGCAAGTGCCAGTGGGTTAGAACACAGAATATTTTATCACTGGGATCTGGCTTCAAGTCCATGATTAGTTTGGGAAATCTGGTTTCTGTTCCCAGTTGTGAAAAGCTCATTGCAATATTCTCAAATCTAGCTCAATTGCTGCAATAAGAATGGCAGTACCAAGGGTATTTGGACATAGTGTTGATGTTGAAAATTCTCATGTCAAATAGATTTTGGAACAGCTGCATAGAAGAGCTAAGCTGAATAATGTGTTTAAACCCCAACTAAGATCAATTACTCCAGAGCAATGGTACTACATCCCATACTTCCTTTGCTTATCGTCGCTTTTAGTAAGATTACTGAATTAAGAACAATTGTGGTAGATAGAACAGCAATTTTCTTTCAGTAGAATATTCACATACTTATAACTTTACATTATTTTTCTTTCTTGCCAATTTTTTCCATTTTCTTCTCTTTCTATCCCATAGCTAATGATGCTTTGCAGGCCTACAATTCTCCAGGTGCCAGTCAATGTCCAGTAACTTGCTGGCCACTATCCATGGGGAAGCTTTGACAGCAGTATTTGACTGGGGAAAGGAAAGCTCAGACTTGTCTTCATCCAACCTCCACACTTGTATTTCTAATAGAGGTATCTACATAGTGATCAGATGTAGGAACTATGGTTGATTACTCTTCCCTCAACCCCAACCTCAGCCCAGGGACACTGAGACCAATTGCACTTTGATGGGAACAGTTTACTTGACATGGATGAGATCAAATCTGGAACTTTTTTGGCCCATGTGCCTCAATTACTCACTCTGTAAACTTGTTGAACCATCCAAAACGCTTCTCTATCCTTAGGACGATTCTCACACATTCATGCAAAATGTTGAACAAAACAAAAATTCTGGACTTAATCTTTGCACTTAAATGCTAAATATTATCAGATATCTTTGTTTACACAATGCCCCTTTTGTTTACCATCTGTTCTGCCGCATTTTAACAAGGCAGTGAAGTTCTACCTCCCCACTGAGATGAAACCAAAGGAGCCATCAACAGTTGCAAGCTGCATTTGGGTTGAGAGTTGCAGGAGGATGTGGCTATTGGTCTTCCTTCCTATTCCTTCTCTTATTTACTTGTACTTTCCCTCTCTCATCCTTTCCCATTGCATCTTCTAACCTATCACCTCATTACCCTGTTATCTTCTTACGACCCACCTTTCTCACTATCCTTACCTTCTCCCCTTTAACCAAACCTCTCCTGCACCCTGCTCTGCTGTCATTCAGCTCACCCTTAATGATCAACCCATTTCTGGCAAATTTACATTTAAGTTTCAAATGGTACATGACAAGATATCAGAACCTTCTTCACTCCAATCTGTTTTCTTCCTCTCTTTCCTCATCTACCATCCATTCCTATCTTACTTTCCTCCAAAAGGCACAATTTGCTTTCAAAATTCAACTTAAACTCTGGCTAAGTTTCTGGGCCAAAAATTTATTTTTGAGCCTAGAATTGGATGTTATGCAGGAATTGTGAGCCCAACCTGGAGGGTCAAGGTAGGCCTGAAATTGGGCCCTGGGCCTCACTTCAATAATTTTGATGAGCTGCCTATTACACTTCCACTGGAAGTTTGGCTATTTCAATTTTTTGAATTTCAGCTGCTTTCTTCAATGACAGCAGCATGAAGGTAAAACTTGGATATGGGGTTGAAACAGCAAAGGGTGGTATTGGCAGGGATGTTGGGGGCGGTTGTGGGGGTGAGGGGAGGTGGGAGGCAATCACAATACTCCTCATTCCAGAGGAATTACTTTTGAAAAAATCTAAGGTTTTGCTGGTAGCTGCAGAGTCTACTGAAGAACTGTGAGCAAGCTGGCACAGTTCCTGCTCAGTGCATCCTAAAGAAATTTCTGTCAGGGGTCCTTAAAACACATGTTGAGATTCCTGGTTTACATATGAACATGCCAAATGCCTGTTTAAGGCAGATGCCGGGCACCTCTGAAAAAGTGCCTGACCCAGTATGAGCTCAAATATCTTTCAAGCCTTCCTTTGAACACAGGATTTTGGTCCCCAAAATTGGCCCTCATTGCATCTGTTTACATCTATAAAACAGGGACAATAAGGTACAATTCCACCTACTCTCTCCACTTCTAACTTTCTCTGACACCAGTTTCTCTTCCATTGAACACAAAACAGCAATGAATTTTCTCACCCTCTTTCACATGCAGACATGTAGCCTCTTTCTTCTTAAAATACAGTCAATATAAACTTTACCTCAATAAATCACTTGACAATTTTTCACTTGTTTTTCCAAAAAAAATTGAAAGAAGATACAATTAGAAAGTAAAAAATATATCATACTAAAACTGACTAAACAATACTAATGCATCCTGGGAAATTAAATGCACTGTACATAGTCAGGTTGCACAACCCAGGACATAACAATTGAATTTTCTTGTGATGTGAACTGGTTATTGTGTCTTTCACATGTTTTCTTATGTACATTTCTCCAATTTTTCAATGGTGCTTTATTTTACAGAGAAGATGTAAGCAAATAGTGTAACAATTATAATCAAAACAAACTTCCTCCAAAACCCATGCTTGTGAATAATAAAAATAATGAACTATAATGGCTTGCTGTGAAATATTGTGCTGACATATATTACTAGGTGTGTTTAGCACTTAATCTGGCCAAGGCTTAATCAGGCTTCGTTGGCATTTATGATAAATTGCCTATGCCTTTCTTACCTCTCATATCATCTTTACTGGCTAACTTCGAGGATGTCTTTTTTTCTGTCGGAACATAGTGAATGCTAGACTAAGATTCATCTAGTTCTGCCTCTACTATCATGGTAGTGACTAAATGTTTCGAGTCCGTATGACTTTTTCAGCTCTGAAGAAGAGTCATACGGACTCAAAACGTTAACTCTCTCTCTCCACAGATGTTGCCAGACCTGCTGAGTTTTTCCAGCATTTTCCATTTGTATTTCAGATTTCCAGCATCCACAGTATTTTGCTTTTGTACTTATTATATGTCATGCTTCAAATTACTCATATATTGTATCCCAAAGTATCAGGTTCAAGAATGATGCAAAATTATAGGTACTAAAATGTAATTGGAAAACACGTATTAGACAAACAAACATGCATATACAAAAATTATAAATGTATTTATAATTTGCCATTTGAATAAGAAATGTTTTGTATTTTTCTGTAGACATGATATAACCTGAAAATTGGAAATAAAATGCAACTTTGTCATTTTTTTTGGAATTAGTAGAAAATTTATATTAAAATGATGAAAACAAAATAGTAACTATTTTTATGCCATTCATGCGTTTCAGTCTTCTTCATGCTTTTTGTACTTCTCTTAGGTTGGAACGCTACGATTTTGTGGCACCACTGAATTTGCCAGTGGCCAGTGGGCAGGGATTGAGCTGGATGAACCAGAGGGGAAGAATGATGGAAGTATTTGTGGCATTCAGTATTTTAGCTGTCCCATTAAATACGGTATATAGTCATTTCTTCTTTATGCTCTTCGAATGATGTTGGCTAATGATTTTCTCCTCAGCTGTATATGTATTCAGCTCTCATAGTTTACTTGCTGACCATATTAGTGGGAGAACAGGTAGAATAAATTATTTAAGAAAAAATTTGGGTGCACAAAGTATGTAGAATTCTGTGGATAAATTAAGACATTAGCATAAAACTAAAACATTAAGGGAAGAATTTTCTCCCCATCAGGCGGGCTGGTCGGCAGCGGGTGCAGGCAGGTGCGGAGCCGATTGCCACTCGTGTTCGGCTGCGCACTGCCATTTTACATGGGTGGGCCAATTAAGGCCCGCCCAGTGTGATGCACACCCAGAACCGCTGAGCACTACCTGTGCAGGTGGGGGGAGGAGGGAGAGTCACGGCCTGTGCTCTTTCGCATGGGCGCGAAAGAGCGCAGAAAAGTCCCTGAGGCAGTTCCGTTCCTCAGGGAGATTAAGTGCAAAAGATGTTAAAAATAAAAAAAAATTCAGACATGTCCCCTCATGTGACAGTGTCACATGAGCTGGAACATGTTAATGAACTTTAATAAAATTTTTAAATTAAGTTATAATCCCTTCATGAAGCCTCATCCAGCCCGTGGATGAGGTTTCATGAGAAATGCAAAGGCCGCGTGGGCTCTTTGCCTGCCCGCCAACCTTAAAGTTGGACGGGCAGCCCTGACAGTTGCCTTAATGATGTTATTAATGTCCTTAAAAGGCCTTTGACATTTCGGCGGGTGTGTAGCTGACTCTGGCGCGTGCTTGCCGAATGGAACTTCAGAATGACGCACAGTGACATTGGGACGCATGCCTGACATCACCGCGCGTCATTTTACGCGTCGGCATGCAGGGCCCGCCCCTGCATGCCAACCAGAAGATTCTGCCCTAAGGGATAAGCTAGAGCTAACAATACTAAAGAAAATCATCAGGATGCAGCAGAAAGAGGAACAGGGAGATTACAGGGACAAAAGAGGGAACATGAAAAACATATTCTAAAGAGCAAGGGTTTTCTAAGCACACTAAAAATAAAAGAATAGTTAAAGAGAAGATATGATCATTCAGAAGTTGAGAAGGAAGTCTCATTTGGAGAATAACGGTATGGCAAAGATATTAAATGCATATTTTCTATTAACTCTTACAAATAATGACGGGTTTGAGAACTGATAAATGGCAAGTAACATTTGCACAAGACTAGTGTCAGGCAATGACTGCCTCCAACAAGAGAGAATCTAACCATTGCTCCTTGATGGTCAAAGACATTACCATAGCTAAACCCCCCACCTATCATCATCCTGGGGGTAACCATTAACCAGAAACTTAACTGGACTAGCCATCTAAATACTATGCCTGCAAGAGCAGGTCAGAGGCTGGGAATTTTGTGGCGAATAACTCACCCCTTGACTCCCCATCTACTAGACTTAAAATTATGTGATGTGATTGCCTTTCAAACCAATGTGCCAGAGCGGTAGTATGTATGTTTCCTTCCACAATTCCTGATGTAGTGAATTACATCAATTGTACCATAATGAAAAGTGGCAGGCATTTCCCCATAGGATGGGAACATGGGAAGACAAGTACCCGGGGACACTACAATTCAACTACTCACATTTGGCCTGGGTGTAGGTCATGCACTTGAATAATATATCCCTCCGTGCAACCTTTAGGGGAGAAAAGATTACCTTGAAAATAGTTAATACTGTAAAACCTGTATAAAGGTTGGTTGGAATTTGCAAATAATAGAGTTCTCTTGAGGTAGAGTTATTCCAGAAATGTTCTGCAATAGAAGTTGTTTGCTAAGTTTTTTGTTTCTTTAAAGGTATTTTTGCACCGCTCTCCAAGATTAGCAAAGTACCTGTGGAAAAAAAGGGTTTGACAAGGAAATCATCAAGTAAAACATCAACTCCTGTCCGATCACAAAAAATGGACTTGTCGCATGTTACATCAAAAGTTAATACAGGTAGGCAGAAATCTGCTGTGGTAAATTAGATATTAATCATAACAAGAAGAGTTATCTTTTGCGTTGCTGAAAATTATTTTCTCTCATGATATTTTAATTTATTGGGTTTTAGCTGATAAAGGTCAGACAAGAGTGTATCAAAAATATCAGTTATAAAATTAAACCCTTACTTTTATGATTTATTTTTCTTTTTTCTCATGCTGTTGTGATTGTGCCTAATATTGTTTTTGTTAAAAGGAGATATCGTATTTCTGACAGAAATCGCTAGGGTAAGGTCTGCCTGCTAACTGGTGATAACTGTAGCAAAACCAATCCAACTAATCAATTATTTTTGAAGTATCAGTAGTCAGGAAACTTGACTGTGTTGATTAATTAAGTGAGTTTCTTTTGAATGTGTGTTTTTTAGTCTCTTTTTCCCCACTTTTCCTGCTTTTATTTTTCTCACCACTTTTGTCTCACCCTCTGCTCGCCTGGAACATGTTTCACAGGCTGGTACTTTGACCAAGTGGCCACTGTTTAGGTGTGAGCCTGCATAATAAATATTGTCAGGCTAACTTATTGCCTCGAATATCCCTGTCATGACCAATCCTTTGATTATTCAGTGTTCACATCTGCCTTACCAGCAGGAATAACTAGATAGTCATAAGGAACCAAAAACCTGGCTGATTTTCCTGCACCTTCATTATCTCAAAAGCTCTGGGACTACATGTACGATGAGTTCTTTCTTCCTAGTTAAGCTTCACACAAAAATGAATTCAATCTGATCCCTTCTTGGTCAATTTGGCTCATTGCCTTAACCAGCTATACCGTTAGAGGTGCCCTGATGTAGTCCTTAAAATTAAACCTAAAAGCATGTATTTTTAAATTAGTGCAGCGTCCAGATTGGAGGCGAGCTGGCATGCAATTTCGTGCCACCAGCCTCCGTGTTAGTTCACCGCCACACTCCTAACTAATTAAGGCCCTGTTCCCTTTCCAACTGGGACTTTCAGTTGTCAATGCATCAGCCCACATCAGCCTGGACTTGGCTCAGGCCAATGTGGTGGGTACAGGGTGGGAAGTGATGGGGGTGCAATGGATCATATGAGGAACCCCTCCCCCCACCGCCTGAGCTCATAACTGCTGCTGGGCCACAGCTGGCCATTGGAGGGGTTGTCCTTCCACAATCACTGTCAAGCAGCTGAGGCTGTTTAAATTTTTAAAAAACTGACCTGTTCTTCAGAAGGCACTTCAACGTTAAGGTGCCTTCTCTCTTTCCATCATGAATTGGCAACTGCAACCGTGGGCAAAGGGTCTACTGATGTGTCAGTGCTGGAAGGCCTGACATTTGCCCTCCAGCCTCAGGAATCTGCCCACTGTCCTTAATTGGATGGCAAGCCCGCTAAAGTCATTAATTGGTCTGGCCCTTTAAAAATTTCAGCAAGTATGTCTGGAGCATGCTGTACAGCGTCAAGAGCCGGAACTGAACTGATGGCCAGGTCACTGACTCAGAATTGGAAATCCCAGCCTTTGTTGACATTTTGGATCTTGTTTGCATAAGTTGGACATAGCATTAGATTTTCTAAATAGTTCATATATTTTTGTAGCAAAAAGCAAATGTGGAAATCTTCAACTTCACTAAGATAAAAGCAAGTTACAGCAGATGCTGGAAATCTGAAACAAAAACAAAAATTCTGGAAAAACTCAGCAGGTCTGACAGCATCTGTGGAGAGAAAGACAGAGTTAACGTTTCGAGTCCCTATGACTCTTAGTCAATTGAAACGTTAACTCTGTCTTTCTCTCCACAGATGCTGTCAGACCTGCTGAATTTTTCCAGCAATTTTTGTTTTTGTTTCAACTTCATTAAAACTGACAAGTTTAATATAGAACAGTACATTTACATTTTGTTTAATCCTGTTATAAAGCAGTGCAAAAATTTTCAGTAATTTATTATTTTACTTGGGCTGATTTTGGGGCTATCATTTTGAAGAAACTTGCATTAAAAGTGATGTGAAGTGTAAACACACCACATTCTTTTTCATTCACTATCATCCAAAAATTATTGGTAAAATAAGGAGTCCAACAAGGAAAATTGATAAGAATGTACGTCACTTTAAAAGATTTCAATCTTGCACTGGATGCTCCTCATTTCTGAATGCTGTGCATAAATCTAGATTTTTAATTGTTAATTTTTCCATCTGGTTATAGAGTGGTTGGAGAAGAGCAACTGTCTAGTCTATGTTGCATTGCTCTAATTTTTTTTCATTTTTTCTCGGAATGTGGCCATCGTTTGATAAAGTGTCACATCAAAGGTTATTGCAGAAAATAAAAACTCATGGTCTAGGGGGTAACATATTGGTATGGATAGAAGATTGGCTAACTAACAGGAAGCAGAGAGTAGGCATAAATGGTTCATTTTCTGGTTGGCAGGATGTGACAAGTGGCGTGCCACAGGGATCAGTGCCGGGGCCTCAACATTTTACAATTTATATAAATGACTTGGATGAAGGGACTGAGGGAATGGTGGCTAAATTTGCTGACGACACAAATATAGATAGGAAAGTAAATTGAGAAGAGGACGTAAGGAGGCTACAAAATGACATAGACAGGCTAATTGAGCGGGCAAAGATCTGGCAAATGGAGTATAATGTGGGCAAATGTGAAATCGTTCATTTTGGCAGAAAGAATAAAAAGGAAGCTTATTATCTAAATGGTGAGAGATTGCAGAACTCTGAGATTCAGAGGGCTCTGGGTGTACTAGTGCATGAATCACAAAAGATTAATATGCAGGTACAGCAAGTAATTAGGAAAGCTACTGAATGTTATCATTTATTGTGAGGGGAACTGATTACAAAAGTAGGGAGGTTATGCTTCAGTTGTACAGGGCATTGGTGAGACCACATCTGGAGTATTGTGTGCAGTACTGGTTTCTGTATTTAAGGAAAGATGCAGTTCAGAGAAGGTTTACTAGACTAATACCAGGAATGGGTGGGTTATCTTATGTGGAAAGGCTTGTATCCATTGGAATTCAGAAGAGTAAGAGGTGACTTAATTGAAACCTTTAAGATCCTGAGAGGTCTTAATAGGGTGTATGTGGAAAGGATGTTCCCTTTTATGGGAGAATCTAGAACTAGGGGGGGTCCCTGTTCAAAAATAAGGGGTCGCTCATTTAAGACAGAGATGAGGAGAAATTATTTCTCTCAGAGGGTTGTGAATCTTTGGAACTCTCTCCCTTGAAAGGCGGTGGAAGCAAAGTCTTTAAATATTTCTAAGGCAGAGCTGGATAGATTCTTGATTAACAAGGGGTGAACGGTTATCAGGGGCAGGCAGGAATGTGGGGTTTAGATTACATTCAGATCAACCATGATCTTATTGAATGGCGGAGTAGGCTCGAGGGGCCAAGTGGCCTGCTCCTGCTCCTAATTCATATGTTCATTTGTATTGCCAAGACTGGCATTTATTTTTCATCCCTAATTACCCATGGGAAGGTGATGGGCTTCTTGAACTGCGGCAACTGGTGAGGTGCAGATCCTTCCACAATCCTATTAGGTAGGGAATTCCAGGATTTTGATCCAGCAACGATGAAGGAGTAACAGTATATTACCAAGTCAGGTTTGGAGGAAACTTAGAGGTGCTGGGCGGAATTGTCCCAGTTTTTCATAAGTGCAGTAGCAGGTGTGAAAAAAGTCATTTTACCTGTCAGCTGCAATGGCAGATTTTTGTGCTGTATTGTCCCCTTCCTGCCTCATAAATTATGCAGTCATGGGAAACGCGCCAGATAGCTGGTGGCAGGCCTCCAATTAGCCCGCCACACTGTTACCTAGCCGCTTCCTCACGCCGGGCACTACATTTAAATGCAGCCACGCGCCTACTTCTCAATGTTTGCAACCCAGGACTGCTCCGCTGAAAACATGGCCCCAAGAGCCAGGAAGATTGCAGCCTCCTGATTTAGTGACGCATCCCTGGGACACCTTCTGGACGCCATGGAGGTACATCATAAAGTCCTCAAGCTCTGCTCTGGCCGCAGGAGGTCCATCAGTCCCACCACTCCGGCTTGGGAGGCAGTGGCAGAGGTAGTCAGTGCCAACATTGCATGCAAGAGGTCGGCCATCCAGTGCAGAAAACAGATGAATGATCTCATCCGTGCCGCCAGGGTAAGGCAACCATCTCATCAATCTCAACCCACCCACTCACAAACCCATCACACATTCACTGGCATCTCACTCACTGCCAGCTCAAGGGACATCACCACTCACTCTCACACACATCCTCACACCTCCATCTGGATTCATCTCCTCTGGAGATTGCCTCCTCATCCCGTCTGTGGGTCCACTCAGCACACACGCATGCCTGCCATCCTTCTCATTTGGCTTGGCATGAGACTGGTTCACGCTCTCTCTATCTGTCTTTATGCAGGACAAGATCGTGCACAATCGCTGGAAGAGGTCCCAGACTGGGGGTGGAGCGCCGGACATCAAGGTCCTCTCTGTATTCGTGGGTCATGCTTTGACGCTGGCTGGAGGGGATGTCAACCATTCCTACAGCGATGGTGAGGTCAGCAATGAACACCCATGTGAGGATCCTGCACTACATCATCCCTCTCTCAATGCTTTGAGTCAGCTGTTCTGTGTTCAACACAGCTGCCAATCTCCACTTTCTTTCCTAGGTACATCTGACACGTCGCCCTCAGGCAACCGTGACCCTGACCCCAGCGCTGAGAACATCTTGGATGAGGACCCTGAGGGCAGTACCATTGAAGACCTGTCACGGTACTCACCCACATCCTCCACCAGCGCAGCGACACACACCTCGATGGGACATAGAAACATAGAAAATAGGAGCAGGAGTAGGCCATTCGGCCCTTCTAGCCTGCTCCACCATTCATTATGATCATGGCTGATCATCCAACTCAATAGCCTGCTCCCGCTTTCTCCCCATATCCTTTGATCCCTTTTGCCCCAAGAGCTATATCTAACTCCTTCTTGAAAACATACAGTGTTTTGGCCTCAACTACTTTCTGTGGTAGCGAATTCTACAGGCTCACCACTCTCTCGGTGAAGAAATTTCTCCTCATCTCAGTCCTAAATGGTCTACCCTGTATCCTCAGACTGTGACCCCTGGTTCTGGACACCCTCACCATCAGGAACACCCTTCCTGCATCCACCCTGTCTAGTCCTGTTAGAATTTTATAGGTTTCTATGAGATCCCCCCTCGTTCTTCTGAACTCCAGTGAATATAATCCTAACTGACTCAATCTCTCTTCATATATCAGTCCCAACTTCCCAGGAATCAGTCTGGTAAACCTTCGCTGCACTCCCTCTATAGCAAGAATATCCTTCCTCAGATAAGGAGACCAAAACTGCACACAATATTCTAGGTATGGTCTCACCAAGGCCCTGTATAATTGCAGCAAAACACCCCTGCTCCTGTACTCGAATCCTCTCGCTATGAAGGCCAACATACTATTTGCCTTCTTTACCGCCTGCTGCACCTGCATGCTTACCTTCAGTGACTGGGACCTAGGTGTAGAATAACCTCGGGATCACAATCTGGTTAACCCACCACACAATCTGTTCCACAGCAGGCAGATGCAGGGGCATCCTTGGTCTCTGGCACTCGGAGGGCTGTTGGAGGCAAGGAATCAGCTGGATCTAAGTCAGATGATGAGCCTCTGAACTCGGTCTTCAATCAGTTGGTGGAACTACAAAGGCAACCACAGGAACTTCAGGAAGGGATATCTGGTGCACTCCTCAGATTGCAAGAGACGATGTAGGATTCTGTCTGCCTTCGGTCCGAGGTGATAGCGCTGGAGTGCCAATACACTGAGGTCAACACTGGCAGGATGGCAGCCTCCATGGAGACCTTGTTCCAGGTCATCGGTCCTGCACTGAACTCCATCGCTGATGCCATAGTTGGCCTCCAATAGTGTCAATGTGAGAGGTGTGCGGGGCAGCTCGATCGCACTCCAGCTTCCCCTTCTCTTCAAGGAGTCAATCAGGGGCCATCGGGCACCCGCAGGGAGGAGAACCAGCAGCTGGACACCCCGGGGTCATCCACCAAGGGGACTCCGAAAATGTCTTGTCGATCCAAATCCTGTGACCCCCGCAGCTCCAGCTCAACAGGCCAAGGAGGGTGCAGCTGGTTCACAGCAGGACATCCAAAGCAGGCCGGAGTCCTGCAAGTCTCGGCCCTCCAGAGGACACCAGCTAAGGCCATCACAGACAGAACATAGCAGTCAGCAGGCTGCCTCCACCTCCGCTGTGAAAGTTGGGAGAGCACCAAGACATAGCAGCAGAATTAGAAAGGTTAAGAAGATGTAATTGCTCAGCCTGGGTAACGGGTATTAATCAGTTGTTAATAATGTTCACTATTGTAAATAAACTCCCAGGAATGTCTCCTTGCCTGTGGCTCCTTGTTATGATGAGTCTCGTTTGTGTCACTCAGGTGTGAAACCTGGGCCTCTTCCCTTTGCACACACTTCTCTTCAGACCAAAGTGATGATCCAGTTTCACACTCAGTGGACACATTACTGATGCCTGTACCTCGATGGTGCTTGTCATCGCTGCCAGAATGTTGTGAACAGGCGTCACAGAGTTCCGTCATTCCCTCTGTGTGTTCTCAACACTTTTGAAGTGTGGCTGGCCCCCATCTCTTCAGCATCTATGATTGGTGACATGTGCTCCTGAAGGAGTCAGGTGCTGAGGCTGACAAAGGATTAGGTGCATTTAAAGTTTCATGGCTGCGTCTCCACAATATGACCATGGTCACAGAGCGCAAGTGAGCTGCCCTCAGCTAGACAGGAGTCAGGTGTTCACAGAGGCTATGTGAAGATCTATGCAGTGTCCTCACTGCGTGTCATCATCATCCTCCTGGAATCTAGTGACTATTAGGGCCTCCTCTGCATCTCCGTGACATGAGCCTGAGCACTGAGGGTATGTGCACTGTCAGCAGCCACACAGGAGTCAAACGTTCACAGCTGCAAGGTGAGGATGTTAGGACTGTCCTCACTGCATCTTGTCATCATCCTCCACGAATCATGTGCTATGAGGGCTTCCCAAACGCACCTGCCTCGTCTGGCCGCTGCAATGGCCTCATCGCTGGCATCCTCGCCTTCGAGGACCTCATCACCGTCATCCCCTTCGACGTCCTCCTCATCGGAGGAGACGTGCAGCTCTTCTATCTCCTCCTCAGCTAGGTCCTCCCCGCTTTGCAGTGGCAGGTTGCGGAGCTCGCAGCAAGTTATGATGATGCGTGACATCCTTGGTGGACTGTATTGCAGTGCTCCACCTGAACTGTTGAGGCACCAGAACCTCATTTTCAAAATGCCTATTGTTTGCTCCACCAAAGTCCGGGTCGCAGCATGAACCTTGTCTGAGGCTGCCGCACGGATGTCATCAGCCACATCCTCTGTGGGTAGCCCTTGTTCTTGAGGAGCCAACCCTGCAGCCTCTTAGGACCCTGGAAGATCTGTAGGCTGCGTTTGTGGTGGTTGCACACCAGCTGAACATTCAGTGAGTGAAAGCCCTTGCAGTTGGTGTAGTTGACTGCTTGTTGCCACAGAGATCGAAGCACCACGTGAGTGCAGTCAATGACACCCTCCATCTACGGAAAACCAGAGATCTGCGCAAATCCCAGCGCTCTTGCTTCCTGGCTTTCCTGATCCCAGTCAAAATGCACAAAGTTCTGTGCCTTTACAAAGATGGTGTCCGTAACTTCCTGGAAATACTTGTGCGTGGAGGCTCGTGAGATCCCGGACAGGCCATCTGTCATGAGAGTATAATAACTTTCATAATATTTTTCTGGTTTATTGTAAAGTAGGTTTATGGGGGTTGTGTTGTTCTGTCTGTGTGTGTGATTTAATTACATTTTGTAGCCAACAGACTGCAAGTTGAAGTTATCAAAAGAAGTAAGGTGTAAGAAGTAAGAAGTAAGGTATCTTTAATACACTAATGAGTAAACATGGTTGGGGTCTTAGCATGTAAGGTGTAAAGGGAATTTGCATTTTTAGATAGATGAAGGGGGATTTGAATTTCAAAGAGGTTAATGAGAATAGTAGCAACATGAAAAGATTATATTATAAGAAAGGTAAAGTTCCAAAGACATTTGGAAACAATGGAATTTACATATTAAAAAGGGTGAAACATATAAAAAGGAGAATGAGGCTATATGTCAGGAGAAGGCACTGTAAGACCTAACAGAAGTGTGTGAAGCCTCCAGCATTTGTGCTTAAACCTGCAGTCTGCAGAAACCGAAGCTGGAGAGGGCCATTTTGAATTCCAAGGTATTGTGTTGGTTTTGCTGGATCTGTTTAAAATTTAAAATCTATTTTTGGACCGTTGCCTTAAAGAGATGTAACTGGGAGCCAGGTTAATTAGGGATTTTAGGAGTTATTGTAGTATTAATTTTTAGTTCTATGTATGTGCTTGAAATCTTCTCTTTTGTTAATAAATATTTTAATTTTAGCTTTTTAAAAAATCTCTAAAGTCTTGGTGGACTTATTACTCCTGAATTCAGTGCATGCATCTCGAAATAAATACGAATTGCAAAACTGTTGTGATAGTGGGATCAAGTTTCCCTCGTGGATTTTATCCTCCTGGCACACATCATCGGCCACTTCATAACAAACCTGTGGAACCCTGAAAGGAGCCACTGTGTAAAAATTGAATGCTGCAGTCACTTTCATGGCCACTGGCAGTGGATGCCCTCCATGTTCCCATGGCATCAAATCTTGTAGTAGGTGGCATAGGTTCCTAGACATGCGCAGCCTTTGACGACACTGGTCCTCAGTCATCTGCAGGAATGACAAGTGCCTTTTATAGACCCTGGGCCCAGCGACATGCCTACAAGCGACAGCTCTCTGCGGATCTTCAGCTGCATGTGCAGCAGGCCTTGCAGCCCCTTCATCTTGAAGGAGGTGCTCCTCCCTTTGATGAGCCAGGTACCTCCATCGCACTCTTCTTCTCTGCTTCCTGTAAGCCATGTATACTGCTAAATCGCAGGCTCCATGATCCTGATGTTGTCCTCCTCCAGGATCAATGAGAGAAACGCATGAGTTAGCATATGTGTCCTAAGAACCTCTCTTGATTGAGTCTGAAGGCCCCTTCACGCATGCAGGAGAGTGCTGGACACCCCTTGGTTGGCTAGTGTGTAGTATGCTTCATGGATGTCCAAACCCCACCCACCTCCATCCCACTCCACTTGACCGATTGGCAGCAGCTTCCGCCATTGGACTGCAATCTGTGTTCTCAGCTCAGGTGCAGGCATTCTCCTAACCCACACTGCAAGGCTGCGCTGTTAGCTTGAGCCATGAGGGAGACTGATCCAAACATTAATAAAGACATTGCAAGGGGCTGTGAGCGCCTCCACTATTAATTGCGCCATGACCACCTTTCGCAAGGATGTTCTACAACTTGCCCAGTCGGCTAATTGTTCTGCTGCCCCCTAAAAGGCACATTAATTTGCAGTCTGTGCCCGAGGGGTGAAAAGTTCTGGAGCATTTGCTGGCACTTTCGTGCTCCTGCATTACTTGAGTGGGCAGAAAAACTTCAGAGGCCTGACTCCAAGCATGTCAATGGAGCTTCTGTTGAACAGCCTCAGCTGCAGAAGAATGCTCACTTTTGATAAACTTTTGACCAGCCGGGAAAAGCAACTTATCTGTGCCTCCCCCGAATGCATGGCGTCTCTTCCTTTAAGTCTTATGGGTGATGCTCGCGAGCACTGTGCAAGGTTGTGTGCACTCACCTACACGTTCCCCTTGAAGTTCAGATCGCCAGGTGCACACTTTTTAAAGGCCGTCATTTTGAAGTCACGCTGACGTGGGCAGTAAATTTGATGTGGTAGGATGATTCCGGCGAGTAGGGCTTATAATGAGATGTAGAGTAGTGAAATTACATTCCCAACATGCAGCAGTGGAAAACATGGCCCACCATTGACTGGTGGAGTGGATGATCGCAAACTGGTTTTGTGACAGCGTGAAACCGATTTTTGGGCTTCTCACCATATTGTCCGCTCACTCCTGCCACGATGCCCGCCGCCAACAGGACCGTACAATTCTGCCCAATGATTTTTACATGCAACTGCTGAACTAGCCCTTCTTGGTGATGGAGGTTGCTGTGTTTGAGACGCACTGACAAAATAATTTGATGAGTTGCTGCATTGCATCCTGTAGAAATTAAACACTACAGCCACAATACAATGGTGGTGGAAGGAGTGAATGTTTCCGTTAATGGATGAGTTGCTGATCAAGCAGTTAGCTTTGCCCTGATCAGTCAGGTTTCTTGAGTATTATTGCATCCAAGGCATCTTGAAAGATTTAGATGTGCCAGCAAATGAAGAGAAAAACAAATAGTTCATGGGAGCCTTCAGACAAATGTTGACAATAACGTTGAAAGTAAATAGTGGAGTTTAGAAATTTAGTCATGCAGAGCTACTGGGCACTAAATGGCCTCCTAAGGCTCTAACATGACAGGTAGGAAGTGCACACTCAGTATGAGGCAGCAATTGTATTTGTAAAGGCCAAAATATTGGCATATACGGCACATGCTTGAAACAACCATTAGGCCTTTTGTATATGCAAATAAAGGCTCCAAGAACAACAACTTACATTTATATAGCACCTTTAACATAGTAAAATGTCCCAGGTGCTTCACAGGAGCAATTCAAACACAATTTAACAGAAAGCCACATAAGCCACAATCTAGATATCTTGGTGGGTTGTGGGACTGGAGGAAATTACAGAGGTAGGAGGGGCAAGGAGAGATTTAAAATCAAGGTGCTATTTCTGGACTGGGAGCCAATCTAGGCCAGCAAGCACAAGGACAATATGTGAACTGGACTTTGTGGGAGTTTGGATACAGGAGCAGAGTTTTGGATGGGTTCAAATTTATGGAGGGTGCCTGTTTGAGGCCCCTCTGAAAGAAAGGTTTGTCCTGAGACATTTGGTGCAGACAGGACATACAAAGGACCTAAATTCTATTTAAGGCATGGACACTACATACCACTTTTATGTTCCTTATCAATATGGCGGGCAATGTGCTTCCAGCCCTTAATGAGGGTGTACTTCCTGTCTGCCATACTGAAGGCTTAGGAGGCCAGTTAGAGCCTTAAAAACAGGCACTGCACAACTAAATTTCTAGGCTATCATCTTTATCTTTATTGTCCTTGATCACAAAATTGGATAGCAGTAAAAATTGCATAATTTTAATTTCATTGGACTACATCCAAAATCTCAGACTCAGATTGAAGCTTTGGATTGTTGAGCATGAATAATGTGGAAAATTTACAGACCACCTATATTTTCCATCAGCTGTTCATATTTAATTCTATCTTTCATTTAGAAATGTTTGTATCAAATACAGTGATGGGGCAAATAATGTGTGAACAGTTTATTTTGCTACCTGTCATTTGTTATTGTTTCTCTGAAAGTAAATTATTTGGAATAAATTCCATGTTGATTATTATAAATTTGCTTCCTTCTTTAGTGTCAGTCATAGTTTGCTTTTTAAAAACAAACTGATGAATTTATACACCCTCACTTGATTATCACACTAATTGAAAGGACCTGTAAGTAATTCTTCCTTTGTCTGAACTTAATTCAAGCCCAAGTACAAAAGAAGAGCAGTCATACAAAAGTGATTTGAAAAGTGATTTTACTCTAAGGTGTTTGATCTTTGACGTTTCTCTAAGAAAATGGTAATAGCAAAGATATAAAATTCTGTTATCGCGGCTTACACATTATTTTTGAGTGGTGACAAAGTTTGCTGTAATATAAAGCAGTAAAACATCAGAGGGAAGAAAATACAATGGCTGTAATAAATAATTGGTGGTTGTTATACTGCAGGGACAATTAAGTAAATTGCTATGCAAGTTAAAAAGTTCTTGAGCAACTTCCTGACCTTCAAATGTTGCATGTATTTACATGCATTATAAAAAGAAGTATTAGCATGAGTAAAAGGTAGCTTGATAGTCTCATCATACTTGTCAAAAGCAAATTTCTGCTTGGTTAATCCATCTGCGTACTTGAATATCCTTTGCATGTTTCACTTGTTCCTGCTATATAATTTTATGTAAATTTTTGTTTCTGAATATTATTAAGTAAATTAAGAAAAAGGAAAACCACGTGGTCTCTCTGCCTTCTTCTACCTGGTGCATAGGGATGCCTGCCAGAAAGCCTGCGGTCAGTATCAAGGAGCATGGAGAAGCCCAGTACCAACTTGTCACAGGGATTTGTGCAGAACTTGGAGTTCATTCTTCCCAGGGTGGAAGTGGTGACCAACTCCATCAGCACACATGTGGACTCAACCATGATGCAGCATCCAATGGCCGATGTGCCAGCTTCCATTGGAGCATAAGCAGCTTTTATCAAAATTCTGGATGCTGCAGTGAAATGTCAGACTTCTGTCATGCAATATCAGCTGTTGCCATGCAAAATCAGCTTGCTGCCATGCAAGCTCTGATTGTTGCCATCATGATTTTGGATTACAGTGCACAGGAGCTTGCAAGATGTCACAGCAGTCCAATAATATGTCCTCCAATAGGTTACTAGGATTGTGGCACCACCTCAAGTGAGGAGTGGTAGTTGCTTTGTGGAGCACAAACCTGCTGCTCTCTCAGGAAGACAGCATTCATCCTCCCACTCCTGCTAGTCCATCAATGTCCCTGATATTGCCTGTCAGCCAGACAGGTTCAGGCTGTTACCGCTCACGGCAAGATAGTGCAGTCCACAAACAGACCTTCTAGAACCAAAGCTGCTTATGTTCGTCCTCCAAGACTACCTGCGTTGAACATCAGCAGCCTTCCACCAGCCATACTGCAGCCACTGGAGTAACACTATATTGGAGCACTAAGAAAGGCAAATGCATGTGGAATAGAGGTAATAAAGGAACACGTAAGGTTGACTATGATGGCCAGTGACGAAGGGAAGCCAAGGTATGGGACTGTCAGTGAATGTGAAATTGGGATTGCAGCTATGGACATCACACTCAGATGAGTTCTTCACAGAAGGCCCCAACAGAAAGGGGCTATGTAAGTTGCTTCCTCCCATCCTCTTCTGTCTCCTCATGATGGCACGGTTGTGCAGCATGCAGTAGACTGCTATGAAACTGGACATCTGCTCTGCCAATACTGCAAGGCTCGTCTTGATTGGTCCAGGCAATGGAAATGTTGTCTCAGCATCCCAACAGTTTGCAGTATCAAATTTTGTATGGCAACATGGTTTTCGTTGTGTACATGGTGTACATGAATGGCACATTAGAGTCATCAGCCATGTGGCCAGTTGATAGCCCTTGTCTCCAAGTAGCCACCCTTTGATTTGCCATGGTGGGTCAAATGCAGCTGGGACAGCAGACTGCCACATAAGAAAAGCATCATGACTGCTGCTGAGAAACCAGCATCGATCTGCATGATTCTCTGCCTATGATTAAACGTCAGTTGGTCGTTGAGGGAGTGGAATCCTTTTTGGTTCAGTATAGAACAGAATTGATTGCAATGACTGCAAAGTGTAGTCAGTGACACCGTACACCATGGGGAAACCTGCAATCCTAGGAAGGCCTTGTGTTCACTCCACCTGCATCTACCTGGAAAAAGGGAATAAAGTGTAATCAGCTGTTAATGAATAGAGAGTGTCAGTGACCTCGCTCATGCAAGAGTATATGGAAAATGGTGAGATGTCTCCATCTCCGTCTGGAAGGAGTCAAGCACATAAAACATTCATTGCCTTGGTCACCTTCACAGCCACTGACTGTGCAGCGCTTACCATGCTCTGAAGTTGTGGCTGCAGCAGGTAGCAGTTTTCAGTGAGGACATCCTTACTGAAGCGCAGACATGGCACACATTGTTCTTCACTCATCATCAGGTAGGCGGATTGCTTCCTGAACAATCTGGATGGATATGGCCTTCTGCCAACAGCCCTACTTCCTCCCATCCTCCTCCCTCTTCTAATAGCTTTTCCCACTCTGTGTGCCCTTATTCATTGTCCAAATCATGCTGTATTTTAAGCGGAATGACTTGTGGGAGCCACTGGTTTGTGCAGAATCCTTAAAGTCAGTGCAAACTCTTAGAGCATCAACCACACAACTCAATGTAGATTTCAGCAGCTTATACAACCAAAGAAAGCACCGAATACTTATAGAATCATAGCAACAGCCAGAAGAAATCAACCAGCAACTAACCTGTAAATAGGTGATGATGCCTTTAAATAGCACTGGTGGGGTCAATGTCCCATCTAAATTTTTTATGATGTGGGTGGCCTGTTCATTTGAATGTGGGGTACTTTAAATTTTCTTATGCGGCCATGCATGTGCCACATCTTAAAGGGGATAATCAGTGAGCGGCCTGCGTGGAATCTTTCAAGTTGCTGCCTGGCAACACACACACACAGCTAACAGGGAACATTGGTGGGGTTGCTCTTCCTACTGCTAAATGTATGTTCCACCATGTGAGTTTAAAAGAGGGTGTTACCTATAGCGTTGAGCTGCAGTATGGTCACCGTTGACATCAAAGCAGTGTTGCAAGCTGATTGGCTTCATAATCTGCCACTCCACATGCTTCAGGTAGTTGTTTATTGTGCGCATGCTGCGGACACCATTTTGGATACCAAGTGGCATCCATAACATCCAAACAACAGGTGCTATCTATTCGAATTTCATGACATATCAAATTATGGAAATATGCATAATACTGTAGCCCATAAAGACTGTTACAGTAAAGAAGTCTGTAATAGACAAGATTTGCACAGTAAATTACGCAATTTTTTGCTGAACTGTTAAAGAGTTGTCCAGCTGTCAAGGAACTGTCCAGCTGTCAAGGAAATGTTAAAGAGCTGTCCAGCTGTCAAGGAACTGTTGAAGAGCTGTCTAGCTGTCAAAGGTTTCAAAGCTATCCAGGAAATGTCAAAGCTGTCAAGGAACTGTTCAAAGATACTAGGTGAATTGGCATGGAGGGGGTAAAAGCAAAGGTTGGAAGACATGACAAAAACAGAAATACCTGGAAAAACTCAGCAGGTCTGGCAGCATCGGCGGAGAAGAGTACAGTTGACGTTTCGAGTCCTCATGACCCTTCAACAGAACTAAGTAAAAATAGGAGAGGGGTGAAATATAAGCTGGTTTAAGGTGGGGGGGGGGGGGAAGAGAAGTGGGGGGGTGGGGGGGGAGGGGGCGGCGGTTGTTGGGACAAGCAAGCAGTGATAGGAGGAGTTAACCAAAAGATGTCACGGACAAAGGAACAAAGAGGTGTTGAAGGTGGTGATATTATCTAAAAGAATGTGCTAATTAAGAGTGGATAAATATGAAGTAGATAAATAAGAGTGGAAGACATGGGTTGGCATGAGTTGGCACTAAGTTGGCATGGGGACCATGGGTGGGTGGAGGGCATGGGTTGGCATGGATGGGGCATAGGGAGTGTGTGGGGGGTGAGGGCTGGAGGGGTGTTTTTGTTTTTATTTATTAGTTTTTATTTATTTGAACAAAGTGCCAGAGCACAGCGGCAGGCCTTGCACCCAACCCGCTTCCGCACCCGACAGCCTCTACACTTGTCCCGGGTTGTCTGCCCCAACTCCTGTTTCAGCATCCACCCCCCCCCCCCCCATTCGAAAGTCCTACCTGAGGATGGACATGTTTAAAGGTCAGGTTCGCCGAGCAGGGAAATCACCCAACTCCGCAAACCTGACCCGGGTACGAAAATCTAGGCCCAGGTCACCTAAGCCTTAAGCTCTGGAATTTCCTCCCCAAATCTCTCTGACTATTCATCTCTCTCCCTTCCTTAAAACCTACCCTTTTGACCAAGCTTTTAGTCATCCCTAATGTCTCTTTGGCTTGGAGTCAAATTCTCTTCCATTAGGTTTCTGAGAAGCACCTTGGGATGTTTTTCTAAATTAACGGCTTTATTGAGATGCAAGCTGTGGTTGCTGTTTATTCAGTTACAAAGGTTTAAGGTTTTGTTACACACATCAGCTAATAGGAGAAATCACTCTCAATGGTCAGCTATCTGACTAACCATGCTCAGTAATATTTTTTGGACTTCATTGGAACAACGGTGGTTGCAGATGGTTGATAAATTTTGGTGAACTAATAAGTATGATAAATAGTTTTGAGACCCTCCTTACTAACGTGAGCTTCTTCTCCGATCATCTCTACTGTAGTGCTATGAGACATTTTCAAAGGTCTTTCATGTTGAATTTCTCTGGGAATTCTTGTGATCGCCCAGTGTAACGTTGATGGAGGGCCCGTTTAAATGTTGTTTTTTTCAGTGCTGCCATGGATTTTCTGCCATTGTTACAGAGGACGTTTGTGAAGGCTCCTTGGAAATTAAACCCCTTTAACTCAAAGTAGTATTTACAAACACCACATTCACATTCTGTTTATTAAAGCTGACAGGTGAACGAACAGTGTCACAAATCCTGGCTGTAGGTCTTACTGTGTAACGTGTACAATTATTGCTGACAATTTGACTGAAACTGATATTTTGAGAATGAGCTTGCAAACAAAATGACTCATTTCCCACTTGGCCTTTTGCAACAGCTGCATAACTAAAGAAAGAATTACATCAAGTCAAGAACACAGTATTAAAAATAGTTTCAACATGTTTAATGCTTTTGCAATTTATTAAAAGAACAACTCCCCAAACCATTCACTTTAGAGTGCAGGCAAGTTTACAAATATATTGGTAATTGTGTGTTGTTTCATTTTTAATATACTTGTACAAAGAAGTGCAAAAAGAGCAAGGAAATGAGAGAGATATTAATTGAAGAAGAAAAGGAAAAGGGAAAACAATACATGTATGCATACGAGTACATCTCCAATGAACAAACTTCTGACTTTATTCAGCAACACTGTGCAAAGGGAAACTTGAGAGAAAGGAAATATATGAGGAGAAAGAGATAAATTCAACAGGCATGGAACTAGGGTACAAGGTGAGGAGGATCTAGCTGAGGGAAGAGTAGAGAGAAACAAATAGTTGAAGGGGGAAAGAGCTATCCTATTCACACAGCAGAGAAAATCTGCTTTTATATTGAATTAACATCTGTGGTAGTGCCACTGGTTCTTGACGGGTGAGTTACACATGGCTGGTAGAAACCCCTAAGTAAACCTGCTGGATTCATGAGGATGAGTAGCTGGGAAGATTTAGCTGCTTTTCACAGTAGATGTTCATTGCAAGCCTAGCAGTTTTACTTGGAATTGTGAACAAATGTGCAGAGATGGACAGATGTAGAGAGAGACACATTTGTGGTTAGGCAGGGGGAACAGAATGCAAGAAGAGCGAAGGTGGAATAATATCTGACTCTTCTGAAAGAAAGGACGATAATTGATGTTGGAAGTTAGGGAGCTTATGCTATAAAGCACCACATTCTCACTGAGCAATGCCACAGGAAACTCAAGCAAATCTTTGAGGCTTTGAAAAAAGGCAAAAGTTTGAAGACTTGGACACTTTTTCGTTTGTGGTTCTCAGAGTTTTGTTCTGTTCCCAGTGAATTAGTTATTCATGTGACCCTGAAAAAAAAGTTAGTTGCATTTGCAGCAACTGTCTATAATAAAACTCTCTATGCTCATGTCTTTTTATTCCAGTAGTCTAGGATCTTGAATGTGTCTGGTTGAAATTGCAGGGAATGTAAGTAGTGAGTATTTTTTATAGTTACCTAAAACAACTTTTAACAGACAATATGCATTATATGTGACAGACATAATGCTAGTATTGCATTGATATTAATGATAGTCTAGTGACTATAGTGTCATTTAAAAGGAATTGTATTCATAAAATAAAATACTGTAAATTGGAATATTTTGCCATACCACCTCTAAGAAGATCAGTACCAGCTTCATAGCTGACTGAGGGAAAAAATTGCTATAGCCAGAATTGGTCAGAACAAACATATTCCACAGCTCTGTTCCATTGTCTGCAGGTAAATCTCATGTACAATCATAGCATATATAGAAATAAAATAACATTCTGTTTTAGATGTGGATATACTGGTATTACTGAAAGCTATAGAAAATTCCTGAGCTTCCATATCAGCTCTATTCCTCCATCATTTCCCTCAACCCCAGCACCCCCACTTTCCTGCTGCCTGAATGACATAGGGTGGAATCGGCCCAGATTTGCCCTAAGTGCGGTAGCAGCGGGAAAAGGACATTTTACCTGCTGGCTGTAATGGCGGGTTTTCAAGCCACATCATCCCAATCCTGCCTCATTAATGATGCATTCCTAGGAAGCATGCCGTTTCGCTGGCGGGCAGCCTCCGATTCACCTGCCATGCCTTTACCTCGCTGCTTCCTCACGCCAGGTGCCATATTTAAAGTGCAGCCACGTGCACACCTCTTAGTGCTTCCAGCCCAGGACTGCTGCACAGAAGGCATGGCCCCGAAAGGCAAGAAGACTGCAGCCTCCCATTCAGTAACGCATCCCTGGAATGCCTTTGGACACCATTGGAGCCCGTTGCAATGTCCTCTACCCCTGCTCTGGCCACAGGAGACCCATCAGTGTCACCACTCTGGTTTGGGAGGTGGTGGCAGTGGTGGCCAGTGCCAACGCTGCATAGAAGAGGTTGGCCATCCAGTGCAGAAAGAGGATGAATGATCTCATCCATGCTGCCAGGGTACGGCAACCAATTCATCACTCTAAACTCACACACTCACAAGCCCATCACACATTCACTGGCATCCTACTCACTGCCAGCTCAAGGGTCATCACTACTCACTCTCTCACGCACACCCTCACATGTCCATCTGAACTCATCTCCCCTGGAGACTGCCTGCTCAGCCCTCACCAGTTTGAGACCACTTGCACAGAACGACATGTCCCCACATTCTGGGATACCCCCCTTCCCCAGTAATGCCCTAGCCTGCAGCCTCTTCCCTTGCCTGAGGCCACTCCTCCCCCTTCCCCAAGCAAGCCATAGTCCTGCAGCCGTTGAAAAGCCACTCCCGCCTTACGGCTGGTCTCGTAAGTAGAGACCTGCCCGTGAGCCCCCCTAAAAGTGATATGGTGCTGCCTATAAAGCCCGGCGCTGATGACTGCAAATGCTGCCCCAAGCAAGATAAGCAAACAAGCCTCAAAGTCTCGAGTGAAGTGCAGCTCGCAAGGTGCACACCACTTATGTTCAGTTGTGAAACATAAGACCAACGTGCCTGGATGATCCACCGTGGGTGGATGATTCCATGAGCAGGGCTCATGATATGCAGACGTATTAAAATGAAGTTCTCGACATTGGACGGAGTGGACGATCGCAAACCAGTTTCATGACGTCATGAAACCAATTTTTGGCCTTCCCGCCATATTATCTGCTCACGCCCGCCATGATGCCCGATGCCAACGGACACAGAAAATTCCACCCATTGTTAGTAGATGAGTGTCAACTTTCTTCAACTGAACATCAATAAAACTATAAACCCTCGTTGTGCCCCAGTTCCACTGACATTAATTCAATTCCTTCCTCTGTCCACGCCTTCAAGGCAAGTCAGTTCACGCAATACCTTGACAATCTGTTTATCTTAGAATTGTGTTCCAACCCACTGATCCTATTCATGTAAGGCTGTTTACTGTCATCTCTGCAACATCCCCAATTACCATGCCCTTACCCCAGCTGCTGCTGAAATCCATATACTCGATTTTGTCACATACAGACTCAAATCTTGTATCACACTCCTTGATGGCCTCCCATCCTCTTCGCTTCTGCAACTTAAACCAACTAAAATCTGAGCCATTCACATTCTATCTTGCATCAAATCACTTTTGTTCTCACTGACTGCCATTAGCTGTCTGCCCTCATTGCACTGACTTTGAAATCTTCATCCTAATTTCCAATGCTTTCAAGGTTTGGCTACATCTTATCTTTACGATATCCTCTTACCTTCTTTCCCCATCCTCTACCTTTTGGTTAACCAGCTCTGGTCTTCTGGGCGTGCCCCTTTCTTGACTCATTTCTGGTGACAGAACCTTAAGCCACCTTTGCTCCACTTTCTGGTACTCAATCCCTGAACTCCTCTGCCTTTATTCTTCTCTCTTCACCTACTTAGCATCCAATTTAGATCAAGCTTTCTGCACATCTTCTAACTCTCCTGGATTAGATTGGGAACTATTCCTTCCTACTTTCCCTCTAAAATGCATTGAAATGTTTTTTTCAGTTTTAAAGATGGTGTTTAAATACAGATAGATGTTGTTATTGAAGTTTTGCTTTAAAAAAATATATAAATTTAGCAGGTTAAGCAGAATAGACTTGTGATGATGTGTCAAAGTGGTTAATATAGTAGAATGGTCTGGCATAGAAAGGGTTAATGTGGGACTGAGTACAGTACCACCCACACTATGATGTAAAGGAATACTTTTCTCAAGTCTAGAGGGCAGTCTTGTACTAGACAGAGATGTGCGCAGAGGCAAGCACAGAAACAGCTCCTGGTTTAGACCTTATACTGAATGTATGTGTATAGTTACAAGAAGTTAATAAACACTTACTGTTAAACTATACAAGACTCAGAACCTCTTCAGGAAACTTACCGAACTACACACAACATCTTGCAATATGGTAGCAGCAGTGGCAGCTATTGGAACAACTCACAACCTCACAGAAGCTGGAGAAGAGATTTAAAACCTGGAAGTTTAAAAGAGCAGCATTCTGACCTGACAAAAAGCACCAGAAGCGAAGGTGCCGAACGAGATCGCCAGAGAAAAGCTCCAAAGCAGGTTTGGAAGCAAAAGGCAGAAATAAAACTCCACACTGCAGCAGAAGACTCCATTGTATCCCTGGAAGTCCAGCTTCAATACCCAAAAAGTGCAGGGTCAGAAGACCTATCAGAGGTGAGCTAAGAAACTTAAGTTCTTGGTCAGAACAAGTTTAAAAAGCTAGCAGCAGTTAGAATTGTTGATTTAAAAAGCACTGCAAACAGCCTGAGTCCCAAGTCAATGCCTCACCACGTGGTGGCAGAGCTTACTCTGAACAAAAAAAAATCAAATAATTGACAGTTAAAAGACCCAGCAAAAGCCGGGAATCGACAATTTCATAAAAATACTTAGATGTTGCGGGGAAGTCTCAAGAAAGGTCAACCGAGGGAGTTGCTGCTGAAAATTTAAAACACAGAAATTGTGACCACGATTACTGCGGGACCCTGCCAAAATCAACAAGCGCAGGAAACCTCATTGATAAGAAGCATATGGCAGTGCCATCTTGGATCTCCTAACAGCTTTTAAAGCTATACACACTTTTAATTTTAAATGACCATGGATAGAAAATGGGCCTTACCACACCAGTTTGGACTCATCCAAGGCCCGGACCAGTCACAAAATTGGGGCCTTTGGAGAAAGAGATTCTTTAGATACATGGTTGTTTCAGGCCTAGCCAAAAAGACAGAAGCTGAAGAGGTTGACACACTTCTTTATTTGGTAGGTCCAGTAGCTGACTATATAATAGCTAGACAAGGAATCAATGAATCCTCAGCAAAATTTGCTGAAATTTTAAAATCATTTGACACATATTTTAATTTGAGCAGTGACAAGATCCTTGAAAGAGCAGAGTTTAACAAATATGTCCAACAGCCAGCCTGTTGACTCTTCATTCATGAATTAATGAGCTGTACAGAATGGTTGAAGGCTATGACTATGGTGATCTGAAATAAGAGCTAATCAGGGACAGAATTGTTGTCGGAGTGGTGGACAATACACTTTCAGGCATGTCTCAAGCTAAAGAAAATTTGACTCTTGAAATGGCCAATCAGATTGTCAGGCAATCCGAAATTGTTTACAGCACAGATCCACCTTAAGGGGCGAAACCAAGCCATGGTGCAGAGCAATCCCCACTGTCCAGCTAGTAAAACAGCAGAGAAGCAGGAACATTCCAGACCAAGGGGCAATACCCTAACTGACCACTAGAGGGTGGGCAACCATGCCAACACCATGGAGCCAAGTGACCCCACAGGCATAATCAGTGCCTGAAGGTCTCAGCACAGTGTTTTAACTGCAGCTGCATAGAACACTTCTGAAAGCTATGGAACGCTAACACAACCAGATGAACAGATGATCCCAAGGTAATTCACGAGGCTGAGGTACCACACCAAGAGGAAACACAACTATGCTTCTTAGGTGAGTTCAAAGATCAGGGATTTTTGTCCTGGGCACGGACTTCTCAGTTAATGATCATCTCACGTACTTTAAATTGGACATGAGAGCCAGTGTTACAGTCGTCTCGGACAAGGAACTGTGGCTGCAAGACTCTGGCTACAAGCAGCAGACACACCACTCCATGGGCCCAGAGGAATCCGACTTCCAATTAAAGGCATAATTCTGGAACCATTAAAGTATGCCGGAAAACAAACCTTTGAAGTCATGTACGTCATCCGTAACCAGACTTTTCCTCTTCTGAGCAGAGATACCTGTGTTGCCCTAAACCTCCTTAAAATGGCAGGAGCCGTCAAAACAATCTTTGTTGTGAATTACACAGAACTGCAAGTTCCTGAAAGTCCCAACTGGGACTTTAGCTCTGGATTGTCTTCACTCTTTGCAGAGCCAGTTTGTCCATTTTGTTTCCAGGTGCCAGAAGCTCTTCGTTGGTTAGACCAGCCAACTACTCAGATGGTTACCGTGACACCTTGAGTGGAAGGCAGCCAAGAGATGAACCAGCAGCAAAAAGAGCCTCAACTACAGCTCCGACATCTGTTGTTAAGACACCTCAAGACACCATGACAAAGATGCTGCAACCTCTGGCCAGTACAACCGTTAACCAGACGATGATGGAACAGAGAAGCAGCACAGCTCAGTAAGGCAAGGAATTAAACCAATGAGAACGTCATTGTACAGAAAGTTAAACTGCAAGGTAAGCCGATTGATAGGTCACACCCAGACAAAAGGAAAAAACATCTTTCATCCCAACGTGCATCGCGGCAAACTGCACATAGAAAGAAAAAACAGTGTGAGCAACTACAGATGAGCTGTAAGTTTGTTCTCCCCGTAATGAACAGGATAAATCAATGACCAACGATAATACCAGATGGGGAGTTGAGAAGGAGCAGTTCAACTCCAAAGAATGTAAAAAGAGAATTAAGATAAACCAACCAAATGCCAGAACAACCACATCCAAAACAACTTCCTGTTCATTAAGGTTTACCCAGTACAGTAGAGTTTACCACTCCTCCAACTGTTGTAAAGACAAGACCCGGAAGAATTATAAAGCATCCAGACCGCCTGAACCTGTAAACACAGAGACTGGGGTGGGGTGGGGGGGGAGGGGGTGGTTGGAGCAGGGATGGTGGAAAAGGGGTAGTAGAAGTAATGAAAATATATTGGGTAAACAGGAATGCATTGTAAATATGTTGGATAAAGACTTGAGGGAAGGTATAGTATTAAGGTATGGCATAGAAAGTATAAAAATAGATAGGGCTGGGAACAGTACCACCCATACTGTGATGCAAAGGAACACATGACCCAGGCCCAGAGGGAAGTCAGGTATTGGACAGAGATATGTGTAGAGGCAAGCATGGGGATAGCTCCTAGCTTAGTTCTTATACTGTATATATGAATGTAGTTAAAAGTAGTTAATAAACGCATAGTTAAACTATTCAAGACTCAGGGCCTCTTCATGAGACCTACTGAACTACACACATCCTATAACAGGTAACTGTCATAAAACTATCATATTTTTCATGATATTATTGTAGGCTTATGGGTGTGAGTGTGGATGGTTCTGTCTTTATGACTGATTTAATTAGACTAGAGACACTTATATTACAGGATTGCAATTATCAAAAGAGTAGGTGTAAAACAGACCTTTGAAATGGAGATGGATAAGCTTGGATGAGGGTTCCACAGATAGGGTGTGAAGGAAATTTGCATTTTTAGATAAGTGAAGGGGTTGTTTGATTGTCAAAGGATGGTATAATGTTTACAACTAACACGATGTGAGGCAAAGCAATATGTTTTTTCCAAAAGGAAAAGGCCATATTGACAACATGAAAGATTTTTATATTATGGAAAAAGTAAATTTCCAAAGACACGTAGAACAATGGGATTTTACACATTAAAGAGAGAGAAATATATAAAGAAGGATGGAAAGGCTATATCGGGTGGCCATGTAAAATCTTGAAAGGTACACTGTGTGAAACAGCCTTGGAAAAAAGCCTCTAGCCACTCTGAAGAAGAAGTGCTGCTGCAATAACTAAAGTCATGTTAAAAAGCCTTTGGGATTTCACTGTTGAATAGGTGCATGTGGTAACCTTGCTGGATTGATTATTTCAATTTAGAATCTATTTTGGACTGTTGCCTTAAAAGAGGTATGTCTTTGAGAGTCAGGTTAATTAGGAATTTTGGTATTTGTTATAATATCAACTGTAATCTTCTGTATGTGTTTGAATTCTTTTCTTCTGTTAATTAGCGTTTTAATTTAATTTTTAAAATCACTAAAGGCGATAGTGGACTCATTACTTCTGAATTCAGTACACAAATCTTCTCGTAGTAAATAAAAATTGCAAAACTGTTGTGATAGCACGGCCAAGTTTTCCTTGTGAATTTGGTCTGCCCGGCACGTACCACCTCCCGCATCATAACATAACAATAATTTTTTGACCTAAACCAGTTGTGCTCCACTCCAAATGTGTTTTACTCAGTTCTACAAATGACCTCATCAGCTTGACTATGCCTATTCTGATATTGAATCCAACCTGAAGTATTAATCTATCTTGCTTTTTAAAATGCTAACTGGCCTTTTACATTCCAACATTTTTTGGTTAGTTTATATCATGAAATATTGAGGGTACTTTTAATTTTTATCTCTGGGTCAAAAAATTTGGATAATGCATTGGTACCCCATTTTACACCATGCTTGATTTTCTTTTCCATTAATATGGAGTTGGTGGAACATGTTTTGATCTGCAAATGTTCAAAATCTGGATTAAAAACAGAGATTGCAAAATTCACTGTTGTAGTGATGCCGGCACTATGAAAGCCTGAAACTCAAAAAATGTCAACTATAGAAGGCTTCTGGCCACTTAACATGGCCCATATTGCATGTCCTGACTGTAAAAGTGTGCCAGAAGGTGTGCCATGGTGCACTGGAAATATTAGAGTGATTGGATCTCGTTGTGAGACAGCCTCTAACATTGATTTGATGCACGATCCGCTGTTTTGGATGACCCTTTCTTAATCACTCCCAGTTGAATATGGAGCCAGCTGCATGGGACCCCCTTCCATCACCCTACACTCACCCCCACCCCACCTCCCCCCAGTGCTATTTAAAGGGGCTAACCATTCAACTTGCAGGTGAGTTAATTTGGCTTTCTTTTGCTAGTACAAAGTTAGTTGAAGCACTGAGTTCAGTGCTATTGGAAGTTTTACAAACTTTTTGTATTTACAGGGAAATGGTGGGAAATGGTGCTGGATCTTGAAAGGGATGTTAGAGGAGTTGGAAGGTCTATCAGGAGAAAACCTGCTTCACCAATGAGGGTTACAGTTGCAATATCTCTTTGGCTGTGGAATGTAGCTTGTATCCGCTGGAATTTAGAGGCGTAAGAGCCTACTTGATTGAAACCTTTAAAACCCTGAGGGGTCTTGACAGGGTGGATGTGAAAAGGATGTTTCCTCTTGTGGGAGAATCTAGAACCAGGGGTCACTGTTTAAAGATAAGGGGTTGCCCATTTAAGACAGAAATGAGGTAAGGATTTTTCACACAGAGGGCCGTGAGTCTTTGGAACTCTCTTCCTCAAAAAGCAGTGGAAACAGAGTCTTTGAATATTTTTAAGGCAGAGGTAGATAGATTTTTGATAAGTAAGGGGGTGAAAGTTTATGAGGGATAGGCAGGAATGTGGAGAAATCAGATCAGCCATGATCTTATCGAATGGCAGAGCAGGCTCAAGAGGCCATGTCACCTACTCCTGCTCCTAATTCGTATGTATGAATTGGAAATGGAACATAGGCAGTGGAGAGGGGAAATACACAGAGGGAGGAGGAGTAGGGCTCTCAATAGAAGCGTCTTTAGGGAGCACTTTTCCTATCTCCATTTCAGCTAAGAGCAGTCTGTGAGGACCTGCATTTCATCAAGAGCTGTGCCACCTCCTACAACCAAATCTGCAATAGCATAGCATGGCAGGAAAAGTACTGGCAGTGGCCTAAATATCTATATCAGCTGACCCATCCAGGCGAGATTAGCAAAATCACATAATTCGCTGTCCATCACTGCATCAGAGATGTGACAGAGGTCCTGTGTAGCAGAGTGGACTTCATCATCTTTTCACTATCCAGAGAGAAGCAGGACCTTCAAGCACATGGCTTTACCAGGCTAGCGGGATTTGCAGTGGTGCAGGGGGCAATTGACTCCATGCACATGGCACTGCAGAGAGGGGGCGTCTGGGTGGAAACAAGAGGCTCATGGCTTTCAACATTGGCTTTCACCATGTTAGATAGCTGGATGAAAATGAGATGGGGCATAAGGCAAAAACGTACTATCATCTTTAATGTTTTCGGTGACGCTGGATGCAACAGGCTCAGTCACAGCCTCAATGTGGTACATTGTCTCCTACAGAGGGCTTGTTGCAGTTCTCTGCTGCTCTTTGCGGTTATGGGCCATCTTATCCTGCAAGAGACAGGGCAGGACCTCCTCCCTCACCCCAAAGTCCCCTTCTAGCTTGTCAGTTTTAGATACCAAGGCCTGAATTTTTCGGATGGCAGGGCTTCCCTTCCCACCAACCAAAGAGTTGGCTCTGAGTGTTCTGCAGCCATTTCACACTCAAATGAGTGTCATTTGGCTGCAGGCAGGACTTCTGCCCCTCATTCGGAAAGATCCAGCCAATCTGATTTGCTGGCAGCTCTCCTGTCCCTGCAGCAACAAGAGCTGCAGTGGACTGAAGAGGAACTTTAGCAAGATGCCGGAGCCTAGGTCCCGGGACCGGAGGATAAGGTAAGGGGTCTCAGGACAGGTAGGGTAGAGAAGGCCTGGTGTGGTAAGGGGGGAGCACAAAAGGGGTGATCGGGGTGTTGGGGGAGAGGTCAGTGGGGGGTGGGTGGGGAGGCCCAGCAGCTACTGGACCTTAAGGTGGGGATGGGTGCCCACAGTCAGAAGGGGGCTTCTGATGGAGGTGTCCTTCCTTCCCACCCCTGCCTGAGATCTAAGTTTGTTCTTCTTCGGGCTTGCCCCAAGCCAGGTAAAGCCTCCCGCCAGCCTAAAAATTTAAGCTGGGTGGGAAACGGCCCTTAAGGGCCTTAATTGTTGCAAAAGCGGCATCCTGTCTGAGGCTTTTCCCACCCCAGCGTAAAATCGCTGTGAGGTCGAATGGGCAGGAACCCAGAGAGAATCCCATTCCTTCAATTTCATGTTGCCTCTGCCTAAAAACCCGCCGGAGGGTAATTTTGAAATTCAGGCCCAAGATTTGCCACCAGTCATTGCAAGCTCATGAGGAAGGGTGAGAGCTGCAACTGAGATCTGATCAAGAAGCATCATTAATTCATCTGACACTTTCAGCTACCAGCTCAGATACTGGCACTGCATACATTAAAGGGTAAAACAGAGTCAGGAGCAGCATGTGGTGAGTCACCAGGCAGTGTGCTTCGGTCATGCATCTGCCATAGCTAAATAGCTGGAAGGAAGTGGAAGCAACGAGAAATGGGTGTGAGGCTGGCAGCTCGGTCAGTGAGCGATGAGGATGTGGAGTATTCGAATGTTAGGCCTGAGTCCTGACTGCTAAGGGACTCCTGCTGGCTAACCCATGGTGAACTGAGCAGCCTGAGAGGTTGGTTGTGTGGTGGGTAGGAGATGCATTCACTGATCTTGACCACCTGTGTGAGGCCATTGAATTTTTCCCAGCAATGCAGCCATGTCTTCAGGGCCAGTCTCCAGGAATTCAACTCCCTGGCCATCTGTGCCCGTTCTCTTTAGACGGTGTGCCTTGAGGTTGTCCAAGTCTCCAAAGCACAAAGAAGTGTAGGGATCACTGCTGCCCAGTAAACCATGACCTTAGTCTCAGGTTTGAGATCCTGGTCTTCAAATACTCTTTTCCTCAGTCAGCCAACGGCACATTGGAGGAGATGATGAATTTCAACATCTATGTCTGCCTTCGTCGGGAGGACGCTCCCAAGATACGGAAAATGGTCCACATATTCCGGGATTGTACCATGGATCATAATTGACTGGGGGAGATGTTTTCCTGTGGGAGCTGGTTGGAAGAGGAACTTAGTTTTCCAGCTGTTAAGTGAAAGGCATGTTTTCTAATTTGCTTCAGAGACTTGGACGACCTACAGCAGGCACCTCAAAGCACTGGAGGAGTACCACCAGCAGTGCCTTCACAAGATATACTAAGTCCGATGGCAAGAGAGGCGGTTCATCAACAATGTTCTCTCCCAAGCCAACTTGCCCAGCATCAAGGCCCTAATCACTTCTGCTGGACAGGACACGCCATTCGTATGCCTGACACCAGGCTCACGTTGCTCTATTTGGAAGTTGGCTGTGGCAGGAGACTTCCAGGGGGACAGTGGAAACTTTTTATGGATGTCTTCAAAGCATCCCTGAAGAGGTCCAATATACCCAATGATTCATGGGAGAACCTTGGCTTGTGATCAACCAAAATGGAGAAGGCTCATTCGAGAAGGCACCGACCACATTGAGAGACTTCGTTGGAAATGTGCAGAGGTGAAGTCGAGGCTTCAGAGAGAGCGCATAAATATCCAAACAAGCCATCTATCCAACCATTGAAGCGCCACCTGCCCTATATGTGGCAGAGTCTGCAGATCACACATTGGAATTATCAGCTATTTCAGAACCCATCAAAACAGAGTGGAAGCAAGTCATCCTTGATCCCAAGGGTCCGCCTAAGAAGGTATGCCTTGAGGGCCTCCTTTTCCCCTGTGGAAACATTCTCCCCCTTTTCACCTCCCATCACCAGGGCCTCCAGCACCATCCAAAAACTTGGGAGTCCTCTCTCTGGCCAGTTGCTCCATTTGTTGCTCCTTCCAACAAAGCCTCCCTGCAGTTGTTGCACCCTAGTTCTCCTTTAAAATGGGCAGGATGCTCTAAAGAAGCCCAGACTAGATGTGCGATGCGCAGTCAATCAGCAGCATGTTTTGTGCTGGTCTGCACACTACAATCATGTTGATGAGCAGGCAAGCCCAAAGTTTGCATGCTGTCTGCCTCAATGGGACGAGGTGCAGAGTAAATATATGTCGTGATCTTTGCACCCAAAACCAAGTCTTATTGAATTTTTCCTCCAAAAAATTCCAGAGGTGCATAACATGTCAGTCAGCAGCTGATCAGAAAGGTCACATTCAAAATGTTAACCCCTCTTTCTATTTGTGATAGTGATTAACCTACTGTTTCCAGAATCTGTTTAAATTTCAACTTTATTTTGAGATTTTCTGAATTTTTATTATATTTTTAAATGTAACGTTTTCAAGGCTGACTTCATAACAGTGTATCAGTTGATGGTAGCATGAAATAGACTTCAGTTTGGAGGCAGACACATGCAGTTTGCATCACTCCTGATTTTCTAGTGTTTATTACTGGGAAATTGGGGGCATAACATATGCCTCTGTGCCCAATTCTTTAATCTCTTTAAGCTCTTGTAAGGCAAAGCTTTATGCACAGCCTTAGAAAACCTCATGTCTTCATGGCAGAAGCATTATGTTCAAGTTAAATTGTATCATACAACTTGGATTTAACCATTTGGCATTTTAATCCATTTAAACATGTACTTGATTTTTTTTCACCTTTCTATCTGACCATGAAATAATTTTTCCATCAAAAGGTCTACCTCCTTCCAAAAAGTATGTTCCAAAACACCCCATACCAGCTCAGGACATTACTAAACCTCAGGCTGGAACAGAAGGTATATAGTGTAATGTGCAATTGGAATTAGATTTAATTCCTAATGTAAAAGTAACATGCTAACTATTTAAAAGAATCTTTAAAATTAATTTTTGCATGTGTTGTGCTAACTCTGAAATTCTTGACTTTTTGCCAAGATTGTGATAGCAATAGCATGTTTTCTGCTGTTCCTTTGGTTTGTTGTGCTTCTTAATTTGTTTGCCAATATTAAGATTGAGGTGATGTATTAAAATTGCTTAACATTTTAACTGTTCGCTTCTTAGATTACTTGTACTTCTCCTACCAATGTTGTCACTGGGCCTATCTTAAATCTTCATTTAACATTTTCTACACTCTGCTGGAGTTGAACTGGCTGGTAACTTTTTCTTGTGAAATTCTTTCATTCACTTTCATTTCTCTCCTCCACTTTTGTGTCCCTTTTCTACATGTAAGATTTTCACTCCTCACTTTCATCTCTCTCTTTATAGAGTCATAGAGTTATACAGCACAGAAACAGGCCCTTCGGCCTGCCATGTCTGTGTCGGCCATCAAGCACCTATCTATTCTAATTCCATTTTCCAGCACTTGGCCCGTAGCCCTGTATGCTATGGCATTTCAAGTGCTCATCTAAATACTCCTTAAATGTGAGGGCTCCTGCCTCTACCACCCCGCCCAGTCAGTGTGTTCCAGATTCCAACCACCCTCTGGGTGAAAATGTTTTCCTCAAATCCCCTCTAAACCATCTGCCCCTTACCTTAAACCTATGCCCCCTGGTTATTGACACCTCCGCTAAGGGGAAAAGTTTCTTCCTATCTACCCTATCTATGCCCCTCATAATTTTGTATACCTCTATCAGGTCCCCCCTCAGCCTTCTCTGTTCTAAGGAAAACAACCCTAGCCTATCCAGTCTCTCTTCATAGCTGAAATGCTCCAGCCCAGGCAACATCCTGGTGAATAGCCTCTGCACCCTCTCCAGTGCAATTTATACAGCTCCAACATAATCTCCCTGCTCTTATATTCAATTGTGTGTTTCACAATTCATTTTGCTTTTTCTCTCTCATTCATTTTAATATCTCTCACCTTACTTTAATCTCTCTTTCTTCACTTTTTTCCCTCTCCCTTTCTCTCCCTGTTTTTTTCCTGTATTTCTCTTTTTCTCTTCAACAATTTTCTTTTCAATTTACCTTCTACAGCACTGGAGCTGCCATAGAAGAGCAGCACTGGGAAGATGAGATTGTTGGGAAGGGCCGTCAGTCAGCTATGGAGTGGGACTACAAGATATTTAGCAGGAAACACAATTACAAAAATGAAGTGGGAGGGAATTCTTCAAAAACAGAGGAGCAGAGAAGAGAAAATGGCTCTGGCTACATGTTGCTTTGGACTGTCCTGACCATCCGTTGCAGCAGTGGTTCCATCTGATAGATGTGACAGCGACAGGCATACATTTTCTCTCCTGCCTAATTACGAACCTGAGATCCAGCAGTCTATCAATTTAAATAGAGTGGATGGGTGTCCGCACAAACAGCAGCACAGCTTGGCCACCTGCTAGTTGGCAGAAGTGGAAATTGTAGTGTTGGAAAGCTGCTAAGGACCAGTGCAAGGAGGCATAGTCAATGATTATTGAGCATAGCAAAAACGGGCCCTTCTCCAGCAGCATTAGTTTGCAACCAGCTGCTACAAGAAATATAGGCATAGAAATCCTATAGTGCTGCACTCATTTTCAGGCATGAAACGGGTATCTAAAACAAAAACAAAAATACCTGGAAAAACTCAGCAAGTCTGACAGCATCTGCGGAGAGGAACACAGTTAATGTTTCGAGTCCGAATTCAGACTCGAAACGTTAACTGTGTTCCTCTCCACAGATGCTGCCAGACTTGCTGAGTTTTTCCAGGTATTTTTGTTTTTGTTTTGGATTTCCAGCATCCGCAGTTTTTTGCTTTTATCTAAATATCTAATATGGTTTAATGTGCTGGATGTGCTCTGCCTGTCACATTGGGTAGAGTTACTCCTTAGGCACCTAGAGCACACCAGAACTATCAAAAATGATGAATAAAATATTTGAATTAGGGTCTGACATTTCTTGCAGGATGCTTTTCTGATACAGGTCGGCCTCAATGAGGAGAAGCAACATAAAGAAGAGGAAGAGCAGAAGTAACGCTGGCCACCAGTAGATCTAGATGCCAGGGATCTCAGAGGCACGGGCTGAATTTTAACTCCCAAAAAAGGGTGGGCCAGATATTAAATTTTTTTAAAATTGAAATAGGAACACACTCACTTTGAATCTGCCCGCTTCTGGTTTCAATGGAGGCAGGATGAGGGACTAATGCATACGCAAGAGGTGGCTTTGTCATTTAAATATTACAGTGAAGATACACAGCCTCATTATTACAGTCATTCTATTTTCACTTTCTGTCGGTTGAATTTTCCAGGCCTTGGAAAACCCGACAAGTGAAAGAATGTGAGAAGCGCTGAATCTATGCATTAAGTGCCCTTACAGTACTGCTTGAGGACCAGTAGGAGCAGCAGTGTTTCCTTCAGGCCCAACAAGGTACCCAGTTAACGACTCCCCATAATCTCTCTGCACCCCCTGTCGCTATCGGATCACACCCCAACCACCACCTGCTCCCTGATCTGACTTCTCCCCCAGGATTGGATTCTACCCCGCCCTGCCACCATAAGATCTCTCCCAATTTCCCATTGGACTTACCTGCTGTCAGGCTTGTTCAGCTACAACCTTTAACTGCAGAAATTCTCACTTGACAGGCCTCTAGTTGGTCAATCAGTCTGGCTGTAGGTGGAAAACCTACAGGTAAACTCCAGGACATTCAGGGCACCCATACTTCCGGGATTCCCAATCTCAAAACAGCCTCTTGCTCCCTTCCCACTTCTGAGCTAAAATCCAAGCCCAGCTCATTGGTGTACATTGCGTGAACTATCTCTCCCGTCAGTCCCAGATCTTGATCACCACAGTCTTTACTTCCAATATCTGATTGCCTTCCTTCAGTCCGTCCTTATGGGTCTCACCCTCAATTCATCAACATCAAATCCGAAATTTTTTTAAAAATTAAACAACTGAATTTGTGTCAGACAAATAAATTTTTGTTAGTGGACTGTGCAGTGAGGTTTCTCCCCCACAGATGTACCACTTTTGAATTACTCTTACGAGTAACAATCTCTAATATTTAGTATCGCAAAGTTCTTGATAGAAATATACGGCTGGATTTTATGAGCTACCTGGAGGCGGGAAAGCAGATAGGAGGACCCATTAAAGAGGGCATCATGCCATGCCCATTCCTTCCTGCTCCTTCCACGATTTTATGAGCAGCAGGGGAGACGTTGGGTGGGCTGCCCGCTGGTGACCCAATTGAGGCCCTTAAGTGGGCAATTAATACCTTTTTAAGGGCCTCATCCTACCGCTGCTCAGATTTAACAGGTGGCAGGAGAAGCCTGCGACCAATATACTTCCTGACGGGATAACCCAGTGGGCTGCTAGCCAGTGAAAGTAGGGGGAGGGTACTTCCTTTCAGGGTCTCCGGTGCCAATCGAAGGCCCACCCATCCACAGTTTTCCCTCCATGCATCCACCTTCCCCTCCTCCAGCCTCTGCCAGCCCAGCCCTGGTGAGATCTTGGACTTAACCTTGATGTCCATAGTACAGTACTGGCAGTGGCCACCAATCCCAGTGGCGCTGCCTGTACTGCAGAGCTGCAGGCCTCCGATTAGCCAGCAGTTCTCTGAAGAGAGACTTCCTCCTGGGATGGAATGCAATTATAATAATTAAAGGTCCATGGCTGAAAAATTAAAGTGGGGCGAAAGGCCAAGCAGAGGCAGGTTCGCCCCCAACATTTATGCTGGGTGCGGGGAGCCCACCTGTGAAGTATTGCTTCCTGTTTCTTGTGATTTTTCTTTTCCCAATGTGCTTCATACATTGATTATATAATAATTTTGTGGATGCAGCACTGCACAAAACTAAATGAGGACATTAACAGTATAACTGTAGATATTTAAGCCCCGAATTTAACTTGGATTAGGAATTGGGTTGGCAGGGGCCAAGGAATGGCAAACCAGCTTGACCTTAGCATTGAGAGGTCTGGGTGTTTGTAATTCCAGAGCATCATTTGCATACCCAAAATTGATGGGAATCAAGAGGCAGGCAGCAGGGATGAATGGAATATTGGGCAACAGGAGGCTGCTACTAGTGAAAAAGGATGCACTTGTGCTTCTCCTGGACTCTACAAGAAAAGAAAAATTCACGTTTTCCTGTTGAGAATTTTCAGGCCCCAACTCCTCCTCCTTTCAGATTAACAGATTAAAATATCAGCTAGGCCCATGTGCAGTAATCAGAGCTTGATATTTAAAGGTTTTTGGTTCGTGTCCTACCTACCTGTTCGAAAGAGCAAATAAAAATTGTAAACTGCAGGAAAGGAAATAGACCTTGGCACTAAGCCTCTGGGACAATTCTACTTGCTCACCTGCCCAGTTACTGCTGGACAGGCAATGTTAAAATCACCTACTTAGTTTCAACATATACTAATTCAAATAAGAAAAGTGTCTCCACAAGCTATTGGAATATGAAAACAGAGATTACACCAGCCTAACCAGACAGTCTCTGGTTCTTCATGGTGGCCCGAAGATAGTGGGAATAGCATACTGCCTCAGGATGAAGGCATCATGGCTGTTGGCCAGAATAGTGGGAGTTCACCGACATGATAGTTTGGGCGTGATCACACACCAAATGCCCATTAATGGAGTGGAATCCCTTGTGGTTCCTGTATCTCTCCCTGTTGACATGTGAGACACGTAGAGCCACGTGTGCAGTCGATGGCTTCCAGCATCATTTGGAATCTGCTACCATAGCAAAGCTGCATGTCCACACATCCTGTTTCTCTCTGGTTAGAGAGAAAATGATTAACTTACCTTTCTTTGCATGCATGGCCTCCATCATCTCTCAGATGCAGTGATGGGTGGCATAATGGGTTATGATTACAATGTCACCTGTTCCCACTGGAAGGACACGATTATGTAGAAGTTCAGGGGATAGTAACCTTGATGGTCACTAGAAGCACCATCATTTCCTGGTGTGGGGCTGCAGGCCTTGTTGAAGGAGGTGGCACAATTATGTGACCACCCCTGTGATGAATCTCAGATGTCTCACACTTTGCTCCTAGGTGAGGTAGAGGTTTGAGAGTGCTCCATGAAAACTTGTAGTGGGCAGGGCTTTCTGGGGAGATTCTTCCCCCTCCCCACTCTGTGTAGAACTTCCCTTCTTTGCAGACTCTGTTCCATTTATTTGTTCTGTTGCAGAATCAGAGGCAACTACAGCCCCACATATCTGTTGCAACCTTTGTATGGACAGTTTACTAAATCCTCTGCTCTCCCTGTGAGGATCTAGCAACACTCCCTGCCAAATCCAGAATTTACTACAATACCTCCAAAAACACTCTGCAGTATTTCCACAAACTTTGCAGTAGGAAAAATCCAATGCACCTCACTTGCAAGTTGCATTGCTAGCCCTTTAAACAGTGCAAGCAGGGGTCTCACATGCATGTTCAGCTTTGAATGATTAACACGGGTTCACTGGACCCATGCAGTCCAAATTTCAAAAACATGTATCAAATCAGCTGATCTGCCAGTTTCAGAATTTCCTGGGCCACGTTGGGCGGGCTTGGTGGGAGCGGTTGTGGAGCTGACTGCCGCCTGCGATTGGCTCTGCACTGCCATTTTACGCGGGTGGGCCAATTAAGTCCCGCTCAGCCCTACCTGTGCCGGCGGGGGGAGGAAGGAGAGTCGGGGCCAGTGCTCTTTTGCGCATGTGCGCGAAAGAGCACTTCAATCTCCCTGATGTACAGAGCTGCCTCGGAGATTGAAGTGCTTTTGGAAAACATAAATAAATGTAATAAAAATTTATTGAAACATGTCCCCTCATGTGACTGTGTTACATGAGATGGGACATGTTTTTATTTTTCTGAAAATTTTTTTATTTCATTCGTAAATTGACAGAAATCTTTGTATCCTCACTGGCTACAGGTGAGGTCCCAGAGGATTGGAGAATGGCCAATGTTGTTCCATTGTTTAAGATGGATATCAGGGATAATCCAGGAAATTACAGGCCGGTGAGCCTTACGTCAGTGGTAGGGAAATTATTGGAGAAGATTCTTCGTGACAGGATTTACTATCATTTGGAAACAAATGGGCATATTAGTGAGAGGCAGCATGGTTTTGTGAAGGGGAGGTCGTGTCTCACTAACTTGATCGAGTTTTTCGAGGAAGTGACAAAGGTGATCGACAATGGAAGGGCAGTGGATGTTATCTACATGGATTTCAGTAAGGCCTTTGACGAGGTCCCTCATGGCAGACTGGTACAGAAGGCAAAGTCACACGGGATCAGAGGTGAGCTGGCAAGATGGATACAGAATTGGCTTGGTCATAGAAGACAGAGGGTAGCAGTGGAAGGGTGCTTTTCTGAATGGAGAGCTGTGACTAGTGGTGTTCCGCAGGGATCAGTGCTGGGACCTTTGCTGTTTGTAGTATACGTAAATGATTTGGAGGAAAATGTAACTGGGCTAATTAGTAAGTTTGCAAACGACACTAAGATCGGAGGAGTTGCAGATAGTGAAGAGGATTGTCGAAGGATACAACGGGATATAGATCGGTTGGAGACTTGGGCAGAGAAATGGCAGATGGAGTTTAATCCGGACAAATGCGAGGTAATGCATTTTGGAAGGCCTAATACAGGTAGGAATTATACAGTAAATGGCAGAACCCTTAAGTGCATCGACAGGCAGAGGGATCTGGGTGTACAGGCCTACAGGTCACTGAAAGTGGCAACGCAGGTGGATAAGGTAGTCAGGAAGGCATATGGCATGCTTGCCTTCATTGGCAGGGGTATTGAGTATAAAAGCTGGGAAGTCATGCTGCAGCTGTATAGAACCTTGGTTATGCCACACTTGGAATATTGCATGCAATTCTGGTCACCACATTACCAGAAGGATATGGAGGCATTGGAGAGGGTGCAGAGGAGGTTTACCAGGATGCTGCCTGGTCTGGAGGTTATTAGCTATGAGGAGAGGTTGGAGAAACTCTGATTGTTCTCACTAGAGCGACGGAGATTGAGGGGCAACTTGATAGAAGTTTACAAAATATGAGTGGCATGGACAGAGTAGATAGTCAGAAGCTATTTCCCAGGGTGGAAGATTCAATTACTAGGGGACATAGATTTAAGTTGAGAGGAGAAAACTTTAGAGGAGATGTGCGGGGCAAGTTTTTTACGCAGAGGGTAGTGAGTGTCTGAAATTCGCTGCCACAGGAGGTGGTGGAAGCAGATACGATAGTGGTATTTAAGAGGCAGCTTGACAAATACATGAATAGGATGAGAATAGAGAGATACGGACCCCGGAAGTGCAAAATGTTTTAGTTTGACAGGCAATATGATCGGCGCAGGCTTGGAGGGCCGAAGGACCTGTTCCTGTGCTGTACTTTTCTTTGTTCTTTGCTTGTAAAAGGTTTAGGAAACCTCACCCCGCTTGTGGATGAGGTTTCCTAAAAAACGTAAAGGCCACTTGGCCTTTTAGCCTGCCCGTCAACCGTAAGGTTGGACGGGCAGCATAAACTTGAAATTAATTACCTACTTAATGGCCTTAATAGGCCTTTCAATTATCGGCGAGCGCACAGCCGATTCCAGCGCACACCCGCCAAACATAACATCATGAGACAGCGTGATGATGTCAGGATGCACGACGTCATCGCGCGTCATTTTATGCGTCGGCGTGTCGGGCCCGCCCCCGCACGCCGACTGAAAAATCCTGGCCTTGGTGTACATAAGTCATGCCTGTATTAACACTTGGCTGAAAGTGCTGAAACTGGCTGGAAGTGCTGCGTATGCCATTTTCTGACTTTGCAGCACTGATGGGGTAATAGAACCAAATTTTGCAGCTGACATGATGGGTGTTACATACTTGGAAGTACCAGGTAACTTTATACCTGTGGCTCCCAAAGCTCTCCACCACTGTGGTTTTCTTCATGTCATGTTTTTGCCTGTTGCAGACTAATTGACAGAGATTGATTGTTATGATTAGTCAACAACTTTATTATTGTTCTTTAGTGTGACTACCAGGAAAGTCGAAGGTGAATTCGGTTGAACTTGGTCTTTTTCATGCACCCTATGTCATAAAACAGTTCTAAGTGGAAATTCATCGAATAATGAAATCAAAACCAGAGAAGCAAAAATGTCAGTGTACTAAAAGGGAAAAAGAAATGCCCAAAATGGCAAAATGAAAGATGGAAAAGGTCAAGAACAAAATTGTATTTGCATAATCCTTCTCTACAGAAAAAAGCCCCTCAATTAATGAAAATTAATTTTTGAATTTTATGTAATTTGTATGCTGAAGAATGATTTGACCTATTGTGCTTTATGTGCCTTTAATTTCAGTATTTCTGTAACTTTAATTTACCTTGTTCTCTTTTCTCACATTCTCCCTTTCTCTCTGTTCAACATATGCTGTCTATCCAGTTTCTCTGCCTGGGTCATTCTGCTCTTCATCCTCGTCTACCTCTTCAATAGAAAGCAGACAATCCAAACAAAGGCAGCCACCCACACGACAACGGAATTTGGCCAACTCAAAGAAGCTGGCAACGAAGCCAGCACCTGCCATCACCAGGACAACTATGGGTATTTTTTTAATATTCATTAAAGTAAACCATATAAGCATTTAATCATTACATTATTGGAAGAAAATTTTTACAGTCAATTGAATTTATTGAAATCTACTAAACCAGGACCATGTCAAGTCAAGTTCAATGGATTTTGTGATATGGGAGTGCAGTGCGTGTAAAGTGTATTAACTACTAATTAATGTACTCATCATGGCACTTTCATTTTTCACTAACTCTTACTTCTGTATCATTTAAGTGGTGTAGGCAGAACAACTGTGAGAATGATACTGGCTAGCCAATGCAGAATGACGCTGGACACTATAAATATTAAATGAAGCAGAATTTATAAGCTTTATATTAATTCCTGGGCAGGAATGTGACTGAGCAAACTACTGGCCTTTTTGGAAGCAGTAGCAGTGAGGTTCAACCGATTTTGATGAAGAACCTCAATTGCATACCTGACCAAAACAGCAGTTCACCTGGGATCCAGTGTAACTATAATCCATTCAATCTTCATTTGTGACATTGTGAATGTTCTCATTGTAATAGAATAATGTGGCTAGCATCCAGGTGTACAATTTTGCAAATGAAACGTGTAATACAGTGTTTAAAGCACATTTCATTTATGAAAAATTGCAGATATTATACATTAATTGCACAAGATTAAGATAGTGCATTCAGGAAAATAGTTGAATTATTGTTTTTATTTGTGTGACTGGAGGTGCAGTTATAGTTTGATGTCAAGGTTAACAATCCATTCAACTGCTTCAGCTGGCATAGTGAATGATTGTGATGTCACCAAGTATGGATCTCTCAGGGCAGAAGCTTAGTATGTGGGCAATAGTCTGACTTGGATGGCCACAGCAACTGTGAGCTGTTCCTCATGTTCCACTTGTGGAGCAAGTTGCCACATTTTCCCTGGCCCATCTTCCAGCAGTTGGGGGTTATCCAGCTCTTCCATGGAAGGTTGAAACCTAGGACCTCGCCACTCGGGTCAGTCACCAAGTTGTTGATGGTAATGTTTGCAGTCAGCCAGGAGTTCCACCATCAAGAGATGGGGCTGTTGTGAATTTGTAGGATGTAGAGTGTATTCCAGTCGGGGCTATGGGATGTCAGACGAGTGCATGGTTTTTCTTTTGAGGTCCTGTGTCAGTGGGGATGATTTGTTAGCAGTCAGCTGGTGGTGTTCTTTGAGGAAGATGTTTTCTCTGTGGACGTCAGGAGGTTCAATGTGTGCTAGCACAGGAAGCCACTCGAGCTGTATTGCTCTCAACATACCAGAAATAATCCTCATGACTTCCCGGAGGCGAATATCTACCACGTTTGTGTGGCGGCTCCTGAGTTGGGTAGATCAAGGTGAGTAAAGCAGTGTGTAGTTTGCTTCCCCAGGAGGTACCTCCAGTTTACGTATGAGATACAGTCTCATCTTGACCTGGCTGTGGTGTTCTGGCGGTGTTGTACAGTCAAGAGTGAGAGGAGGGAAACAGAAACTTTCACGTGGTCCTTCAAGTTTTCCAACTTGAAAACCTGTGAATTAATGCTGTCAAGAGGGTGACCGAACCCCAGCCATCAGGCATCCGGTCCAAGCAATAGAAACCTACTGGAAAAAGGTTGAATAATTGAAAAGAATGTTTACAATAGTGAGGCTTATCAACTTTCATGCAATTGCGAGTCAGTGCAATTCATCCTATGGAGTGAGTTACTCAGGAGCATCTCTCAGAGTCATACCATGTGCTTATTTTTACTTTTTAATGGGCATTTGCAAAAGTCTAGGGGCAATTTTAGCCTAACCACCATCAGAAAACTGATAAGATCAGGTGCAACATTGATTTTATACCCTGCCTGTTTTACTCTCCATTGAAATCAGGGAGGATAATATTGGATGAGATGACATCGTAAGAAGATTTAGAATCTATAACATTACTGTTAATGGTTGTTCTCCCACCGAGGGAGGGTGGAGGCGGAGTACAAAAATTCACCCCTGCCTGTCCTGACATGGCTGATCCTAGCCAAGAGTGCCTGTAAGAGCATCACAATCAGTTCGGCACCCCAGGAATATCAGCAGAAAATTCTGCTCCTGATCACTACTGCCATTGGAAGTACGTCTCTAAAGGTTAAGGAAGAACAGTACCAGCCTCAGTTGTGGTGAGACCTGTGGTAAAATAGCCCATCAAAGCTCACATATGAATTATTGTCATTTGGACTGAGGATGGTCAGTGCTGGTGGACTGATATTCCACCTTGAAATATATACCCTTTACAGATTTGACTTTTTCTCAACACCTTTGTTCATGTTTGTTCACGTTATACAGGAATTTCCATAAGCAGACCAAGCACTCTGTGTGTTTACACAATTCCCAAGCTTTGTGATCTGAGGAGGGGAGGGCGGGTGGGGCATCAGGGTGTCCTATTGATTGAAGATCAGGGCAGTGCTAGAATTTTATCTTGATGAGAGATTGTGAGCTTGCTGGTCCTGGTGATTCCCTGAAGATCAGGGAATGACAGGGCTGTGAAGGACTGAGGAGTCCTTCAGAGGTCAAGGGGGAACACTCCTGCAGCTCTGGCCTAGAAGGAGTTCAATGACAGGCAAAATAATAAACTTTACTAGGACCTCTTCTGGTCAGCCAGCTACTCCTGCCTGGTTACTGTCAGGTGATAGACAGTTCAAGATTCCCCTGGTTGGATCTTACAAATTATTTAATCAGGCCTTGACTTTTGAATTTTAAGTGAGCCCCAGCCTGCTTTTATCAGGACCTTGTCCAGGGCTTACATCAACGATGTTAAAATTACAGCAGCCAAGAACACAGTGACTTGGAGCCGGGGACTCGATTTTAGGATTTTGACTCTTCGCCTGATCCTTTCCCGCCCATCAAGGGTGGGATTAGGGTTAAAATCAAAACCATTGAGCAACATCGAATATTGGATGAACTGCATTCTTGTCCATTTAAATATTGGCAAGGCTAAAAATTTCATATCCTAGCTACTGAATCCATGTCCCTTAGCAGCAACTGGGCGGAATTTTCCATGCCCACTGGCATCGGACGTCATGGCGGTTGTGAGCAGACAATATGGAGGCCAAAAATTAGTTTCACAACATCATGAAGACAGTTTGCAATCCTCCGTTCCGCCCATCAATGGCAGACCACGTTTCCCGCTGCTGCACGTTGGGAACTTCATTGTAATACATCTGCATATCATTATAAGCCAAGCTCCCTGGAATCATCCCCCCACGCTAGATCATCCGTGCATTAATCATGCTGACATGTTTCACAACTGAACATAAGCGACATGCACCTGGCAAGCTGCACTTCGTTCGGGACTTTGAGGGTTGTTTGCCTAACTTGCTTTGGGCAGCACAAATGTTCATTAGTGCCAGGCTTCGCAGGCAGCACCAAATCACTTTTAGGGGGCTCCCGGGCAGGTCTGTACTTACGAGACCTGTTGTAAGGTGGGGGTGGCTTTTCATGGCTGCAGGTCTATGGCTTGCTTGGGAAAGGGGGAGAAGTGGCCTCAGGCAAGGGAAGAGGCTATAGGGCTAGGGCATTGCTGGGGAACGGGGGTATCCCAGGGTGTGTGAGGGCACATGTTGATCTGTGCAAGTGGCTTCAAGAGGGTGAGGGCTGAGGAGGCAGTCTCCAGAGGAGATGAGGCCAGATGGAGATGTGTCAGAGAGTGAGTGGTGATGTCCCTTGAGCTGGCAGTGAGTGAGATGCCAGTGAATGTGTGATGGACTTGAGTGTGTGAGTTTAAAGTGATGAGATAGTTGCCTTACCCTGGTGGCACGGAGGAGACAATCCATCCTCTTTCTGCACTGGATGGCCAACCCCTTGTGTGCAACATTGGCACTGACCACCACTGCCACTGCCTCCCAAACCAGAGTGGTGACACTGTGGCCAGAGCAGGGGTAGAGACAATTGTGGAGGGCTCAAACAGTGTTCAGAAGGTGTCCCAGGCACACGTCATTGAATTGGCCGGGGGGGGCGGGTTGTGGCTGCTGTCTTCTTGTCTTTCAGGGCCATGTCTTCTGTGCAGCAGTCCTAGGCTGGAAGCACTGAGAAGTGTGCATGTGGCTGCACTTTAAATATGGCACCCAGCATGTGGAAGCGGCAAGGTGATGGCATGGCAGGTGAATTGGAGGCAACCTGCCAGCAAAATGGCGTGTTTCCCAGGAATGCATGATCAATGAGGTGGGATTGGGATGAAAACCTGCCCGGATGGTGGTGGAAGTCCCGCCTTAACAATTAACATCCCTCTGAGCATTAAATGCATCAGGGCTTGACCCTGCCTTTTTCACCAAGGGGATGGGGACCCCAGCATCCCGTTAAATCTAGCTCACTGTCTAATGTCTTCCGTTTTGACAGGAATAGACTCCATTCAACTATTGGGGCAGAATTTTATGCTGATCGGGTGGGCGCGTGCCTGACCCAATCAGACGTGAAATCGTGCGAGATAACGTTGGGCGTGCTTCCTGACGTTATCCTGCACTTGAGTGATATTCCGGTCAGTAGGTGCGCACAAAATTCGGAAGTACGTCTGCTGACAATTAAGAGGGCAATTAAGCCCATTAACGGAGCAGTTGACTCTGATTTTTCGTGGTCTGTCCAACCTTACAGTTGGCGGACGGGCGAATCGGCCAGGCAGCCTGTACGTTTTTCATGAAACCTCATCCAAGGGCAGGATGAGCTTTCTATTGTGAAATAAAAGAAAAATCTGTGGGCAGCACTTTTATCATCTATATTTTCAGGTGCCTGATTCTGGTGTTTGGACGTTTTTTTTCCGGCATTTTGAAGCTTTATTTGATGGTTTTCAGGTCTGCAGTTCCCTGAGGCAGCTCTCTGCTTTCAGAGAGCTTTCTCTCAACACTCACCCGTGTTGGCATCATGGCCCTCCCTCTTCCTGCCCTCACCCTGACAGCGATCCCTGGGGCCAGTTGTGGTCAGCGGTCCATTTCCCGGCCAATCCTGGGACTGGCGATCATACCTGCCCACCCAACTACAAATTCAGGCCTTGGGCCAGAATATAACACACACTTGCGTGATATTTCAGTTGGTGGGTACTCATGGAAGTCAGCAGCGCGCCAGCCAACAATTAAAAGGCCTATTAAGGCCATTAAAGTGGGCAGGCAAAAAGGCCAAGTGGCCTTTGCATTTTTCAGGAAACCTCATTCATGGGCGGGCTGAGGTTTCCAACAGCAAATGAAAATAAAATAAAAATTTTAACATTTCATTAATAACATGTCCCTTCTCATATGCCAGAGTCACATGAGGGGACATGTTTTATAACATTTTTAAAATCTTTATTTTTAATGTTCAAAACTCTTCAGAGCTGCCTCAGGGAGCTTTTCCTGTGTGCATGCGCGAACTTGCGCTCTCGCCCTCCTTCCCCCCCAAACAAGCAGTGCTGAGCGCTGCCACACACGTTGCTCACTGGGCGGGCCTTAGTTGCCCCACCAGTGTGAAATCACAGTCTGGCCCCGATCGCGGGCAGTGGTTGGCTTCCCGACGACTTCCCCGCCCCTGCCGAGCCCGCCCAATGATGGAAAATCTTGGCCTTGGTATTTTTAAGAATCTCATAACAACAGAAATATATGCTATGTACAACATGGAGGGAGAGAAAAACAAAAACAGAATTACCTGGAAAAACTCAGCAGGTCTGGCAGCATCGGTGGAGAAGAAATCAGTTAACGTTTCGAGTCTTCATGACCCTTCGGCAGAACTGAGTATAGTTAGGAGAAAGGTGAAATATAAGCTGGTCTAAGGTGGGGGGGCGGGGGGAGAGAGAAGTTGAGGGTGTGGTGATTGTGGAGATAAGCAAGCAGTGATAGGAGCAGATAATCAAAAGATGTCACAGACAAAAGGATCAAAGAGGTGTTGAAGGTGGTGATATTGTCTAAGAAAAGTGCTAATTAAGAATGGAAGACAGGATACTCAAGGTACAGCTCTAGTGGGGGTGGGGTGGAAAGACTAAGAAAGTTTTAGTTTTAGATTTAAAAATAATGGAAATAGGTGGGAAAAGAAGAATCTATATAAATTATTGAAAAAAAAAGGAGGGGGGAGAAACGGGGTGGGGATGGGGGGAGGGGGAGTTTAAGATCTAAAGTTGTTGAATTCAATATTCAGCCCGGAAGGCTGTAAAGTGCCTAGTTGGAAGATGAGGTGCTGTTCCTCCAGTTTGCGTTGGTCTTCACTGGAACAATGCAGCAAGCCAAGGACAGACATGTGGGCAAGAGAACAGGGTGGAGTGTTAAAATGGCAAGCGACAGGGAGGTTTGGGTCTTTCTTGCGGACAGACCGCAGGTGTTCTGCAAAGCGGTCGCCCAGTTTGCGTTTGGTCTCTCCAATGTAGAGGAGACCGCATTGGGAGCAACGAATGCAGTAGACTAAGTTAGGGGAATGCAAGTGAAATGCTGCTTCACTTGAAAGGAGTGTTTGGGCCCTTGGACGGTGAGGAGAGAGGAAGTGAAGGGGCAGGTGTTGCATCTTCTGCGTGGGCATGGGGAGGTGCCATAGGTGGGGGTTGAGGAGTAGGGGGTGATGGAGGAGTGGACCAGGGTGTCCCGGAGGGAACGATCCCTACGGAATGCCGTCAGGTGGGGTGAAGGGAAGATGTGTTTGGTGGTGGCATCATGCTGGAGTTGGCGGAGGATGATCCTTTGAATGCGGAGGCTGGTGGGGTGATAAGTGAGGACAAGGGGGACCCTATCGTGTTTCTGGGAAGGAGGAGAAGGCGTGAGGGAGGATGCGCGGGATATGGGCCGGACACGGTTGAGGGCCCTGTCAACGACCGTGGGTGGAAAACCTCGGTTAAGGAAGAAGGAGGACATGTCAGAGGAGCTGTTTTTGAAGGTAGCGTCATCAGAACAGATACGACGGAGGCGAAGGAACTGAGAGAATGGGATGGAGTCCTTACAGGAAGCGGGGTGTGAGGAGCTGTAGTCGAGGTAGCTGTGGGAGTCGGTAGGCTTGTAATGGATATTGGTGGACAGTCTATCATCAGAAATTGAGACAGAGAGGTCAAGGAAGGGAAGAGAAGTGTCAGAGATGGACCATGTGAAAATGATGGAGGGGTGGAGTTTGGGAGCAAAATTAATCCCCATCCCCACCCCGTTTCTCCCCCCTCCCTTTTTTTTCAATAATTTATATAGATTCTTCTTTTCCCACCTATTTCCATTATTTTTAAATCTAAAACTAAAACTTTCTTAGTCTTTCCACCCCACCCCCACTAGAGCTGTACCTTGAGTATCCTGCCTTCCATTCTTAATTAGCACTTTTCTTAGACAATATCACCACCTTCAACACCTCTTTGATCCTTTTGTCTGTGACATCTTTTGATTATCTGCTCCTATCACTGCTTGCTTATCTCCACAATCACCACACCCTCAACTTCTCTCTCCCCCCGCCCCCCCACCTTAGACCAGCTTATATTTCACCTTTCTCCTAACTATACTCAGTTCTGCCGAAGGGTCATGAAGACTCGAAACGTTAACTGATTTCTTCTCCACCGATGCTGCCAGACCTGCTGAGTTTTTCCAGGTAATTTTGTTTTTGTTTTGGATTTCCAGCATCCGCAGTAGCTTTTAGCTTTTTGTTTTTATCTATGGAGGGAGAGAATATCGCTGAGAGGAAAGAATAGAGGAAGAATTAATAAATAGTAATCATCTTAAAATGCAGTTTACTTTAACTTTACACATTTTGATTGTTTAAATTAGGTTTGCGGAAGCGAGCTCCATCTGTTGGCAGCCTGGGATTTGCAGAAACAGATAAGATTGAAATGCAAATTGGAGATCGTGTAGTTGTGGTTGGACAGAGGAGTGGAATAATACGATTTTATGGGAAGACGAGCTTTGCGCCAGGTAAGTTAATTGGATTTAATAAAACTAATAATTCTATACTTGTTATAACAAATGAGAACACTCATCTGTTTTCATTAAAGAATTAGGAGTTCTTAAAGGATATGTTGCCTACCCTCTTTCTTGCTCACTTTCCATGCTTCCCCTAGGCCTTGTTTCTGATCTTTGCCAGCTCTGCCATTCTGCAAATGTCTCTCTTCTGTCCTGCTGATCAAGTTGGCAATTAATGCCCACTTAGGACCTCGTCCTGCTGCCGCTGGTATTAACCCAGCAGTGGGTGGAGGGGGTTGCTGATGATGTGACGTGCATGACAAGCAAATCCTGGCATGTTTGCTTCCAGCTCCCAGTGAGCGTCCCATATTCAAATTGGCACTCAGCGGCTGATTGAGGAACTCGGCATCAGGAAGAAGGGGGTGTTGTGGTGGAGCCTGCTGAGAGCCATCCCCTGCCCTTGCTGCCGACTCCCTTTCACCCTCCCTCTGCAGTGACCCCTACCTCATGCACTCTTCCTGCCATCACTCACCCGTGCCCTGGGTCCTTGGCCTCGGGTGGGTGTCGTTTCGGCTGACATCCAAAAGAACTACTGGCCTCTGATTGGCTGGCAGCCCTTGGGGGATGGGACTTCCGGCCCGCGGGGTTCTGATACGGGGAAAGGGCCCGCCGGTGGCTTGCCAAGTGCCTGATTGGCATGTAATACTACCAGGCCTTCCCAGGAAGAGACTACACAAGGCTCTTGCCGGCTTTCCAGTGGGCAGGAGAGACCCCTGTTGCTGGCACAGATTCTGCCCAGGGTTTTAAGGACTGTTGGTTAGGTTGCATGTAGACCTGGTTATCCTAAATGCAGGAAGCCCAGCACCGCCTGTGCTTAGGATAGCCCAATTTCTGAAAGTGCTCCCAAAAATATTAGGCTCTTCATTAACATGTGCAAGGGGCCTAACAACCACCAATGAAACCTAAAAAAAACCACAAAGTAAGATTCTGTATTTACGCCATTGAAACTCAGCTCAATATCACCTCTCTCTACCCCTGCATTGTCTCTAAATTGTCAGACTGCTTGTCTGACGTCCTGTAGTAGATGAGCAAAAGCAGAATATTGGGAAGACCAAGGCCATTGTCTTTGGTCCCCTCCACAAACGTCATCCACAAACTCCGTTCTCAAGCCACTGACCTCTCCTGCTCCCTGGCAGCTGTCTGAGGCTGAACCAGGTAGTTTGCAACCTTGGTGTTGTATTTGACCCTGAGATGACCTTCCAACCACATATCTGCACCATCACTAGGACTGCTTACTTGGCCTTAGGTAATGCCACCTGCATCCAGCCATGACTCAGCTCATCTGCTGCTGAAACTCTCATCCTTATGTTTGTTACCTCTAACTTGACTATTCCTGTGCACTCCTGACCAGGCTCCCATCTTCCACCCTCCATAAATGTAAGTCCATCCAAAGCTTTGCTGCCTGTATCCTAACCCCTCTGCTCGCTGACTTATACTGGCTCCTGTACATGTACATACATTGTGCCTGTTTCAGCTGAACAAAATAAGTTACAGCCATTTGCTGACTCATTTCTCAGGAAAATGCTTTGACCAATCAGGGCCAAGCTGCTTGTTTAAATTTCAAACACTGCTTGGCAGTTAACTGTTAGTCACCATCAGTGGACAGTCACCATCACCAGACAATCTCCATGGCAATGCCACTTGCTAACCAATCAGCACTCTCTTCATGTACAGTATAATTTGTTGTTTTCCCCCTTATTCTTGTATTCTTGTGAGTGTCCTGATGAGTGCAAGCTGAAAAGCTGAGACATGTCTCTTTTTTCAGCAACACCTTTTACTATGTTAAAGAAACTATATAAATACATGTTATTATGTGGTCAGATTTACAGAATCCAGATGAGAATGTAAAGTTAACCTCATATAGCAAAGAGGAAAATTTAAAAAAGGGATGGTAGGACTGAAAAGAATCAGAATCTTCTAAACAAGAATAATGTCCATAATGTTATGATCCCCAGCTGAGGTTACCACTGGACAAGCGTGATTCCAGGTGGAACCCAGCTCAATAGATTCTAGCTTTTATTTGTTTGTTTAGATACGTGGAGAGTGGCTGCTGAACAGAGTCACCGGAGTCAGCCAATGAACTTTTAACAAAAGAATAAAACATTTATTAAACAAGAAAAGATGAACTATATTATAATAGTCCTTCACCCAATACCTTTACAGATATATACAGATTTGTAAGGATTGAACACAAGTTACCTTATACTCTAATGTTCACAGTGAGTACAGTCCATGTAAACCTATGGCGACCTGTGGTCAGACACACCACACTCTGAAACCAAGAGCAGAATTTTCCTGTTGGCGTGCAGGGGCAGGCCCCGCATGTCCCTGCGTAAAATGACGCGCAGTGACGTCGGGCGAAAGTCCCGACGTCACCGCGCGCCATTGCGATATTTTATTGGGCGGGCACGCAATGATATCCGATGTGTGCCCGCCATTAATTAACAGGCCACTTAAGGCCCTTGACTCACCAATCAACGCTGATTTTTTGGCGCCTGTGCAATCTTCAGGTCGGCGCACAGGTGCAACGGGCAGGCAGGTACAGCACGTTTGTATAAACCTCATCCACGGGCGGGATAAAAGGTCTCACTGGGGTCGTGAGTGTGCTCTCTCAAGTATTGATTTTTCAAAGTTTTTGAAACTTGCCTGTGTGATCTGCAATACTTCAAAATGCATGTCAGTTGCTTTGTCTGGACTCTTAACCTTCAGGTCAGCACTCTGCAGTGAGGAATCTTTTTTGGGCCTGCAAGTTTCAGGAAGCCTTCCCTTAGCCTGGGATGGGAGCTGAACTGTCCACCAGAGGCACCTCCTCTGAGGAGAAAGGGAGGGCTAGAAGGGGGAGGAGACCAAGAGTGGACATTCAGCCGCCAGGGGAGCCACCTTTGGGAGGACAGACGCAGGCACAAGGGGCGCAGGGCCAAGAGGTACACCAAGATGGAAGGGGCCGCAGAGGACGCCAGTGTCCTGCTGCCAGCGTATACAGGCGGCGAAGCAGCTACCTCAATATGTCTGAGGTGCAGTGCCGAAGGAGGCTCTGTCTCTCAAGGGGGACAGTCAACTACATCTGTCAGATGATTGGGCATGAGATCTCTGCTAACTGTGTGGGTGGACACCCCATGCCAGTGGCTCTAAAGGTCACAGCTGCTCAACTTCTATGCCGCTGGCTCCTTCCAGGGGTCGGTGGGTGATCTTTGCAGTGTCTCCCAATCAGCTGTCCACACTAGTCTCAAGCGGGTTACAGACGTTCTGTTTAGGCATGCATTGACTTTCATCCACTTCTGTTGGGACGAGGCAAGCCAGACACAGTGAGCCAGAGGCTTCGCGGCTATTGCTGGCTTCCCCCGCGTCCAGTGTGCAATAGACTGTACACATGTGACCATCAAAGTGCCAGCAGGTGAGCCCGGTGCCTTCAACAACTGGAAGGGCTTCCACTCCATGAACGTGCAGATAGTGTATGATCACAGGATGCTGATTTTGCAAGTCTGTGCAAGGCACCCAGACAGCTCCCACGACGCCTGCATCCTCAGACACTCCCAGATGATGGGGCTGTTCAGTGCTCCAGACCGGCTGGATGGATGGCTGCTGGGTGACAAGGGATATCCCCTGAGAAGGTGGCTCATGACGCCTCTCTGCCATCCAAGAACAAAAGATGAGCAGCGGTACAATAGGAGCCACGCCTCCACAAGATGGAGAGAACCATCAGTCTTCTCAAGATGCGTTTCCGATGCCTGGACCGCTCAGGGGGCACACTCCAGTACCCCCCCAGATCGTGTGTCAGTGATAGTGGTTGCATGCTGCGCTCTCCACAATCTTGCGCTGGAAAGGGGGGACGCAGTGGACAATGAAGACATCGATGCAGTGGCTGCGGCTGCACACGCTGAGTCTAGCAGTGCGTCCTAGGATGAGCATACACAGGGAAATGCTGAGGGGATAGACGCTGACCTGGGCATACTGCAGGGAGGAGGGGACACCTGGGAGGCTTTAATCCGACGAACCTTCAGCTAGCACACCACAGATGGAGATCCAGGACAAGCCTGGGCTGTAGGCTCGATACTCGATACCTAAGTGCCAAATCTGCCAGGTTATGAACAGTAACTAAGGGCCTTGTTAATAAAGCTGAATGTCCCATTAAGCACACATAACATTTTTGGAAACCATACACATGCAGAAGAAAAGAGGCATCCTCAGCCATGGTCACATGTCTGAATTTAATATCACAAGCAAAGAAACTTAAGCCATAAAAATGGCAATGGTGTTCCAATTCAAAGCAAATCATAAAAACTTCACCTCGGGCCAATACAAAAGCAACAGTGATAAGCCCGTGGTGTGCCTAAGGTGCCTTATGTTTACATTTCCGGGTGCTATGTCTTGGCGCTGCCCCATCGCTGGAGACAGCCTGCTGGCTCTGCTGCCCTGTTGGCCTTGATGACCTTGGCGGTCGTCCTATGGCCCGTGGAGCCTGTGCTGGCCCCGCCTGGGAGGGATCTGCCAGGTCCAAGCTGGCATCTCCCCAGTCATCGCAGCCTTACCAGATGCTACGGTCACTGGGAAAGGGGTGGAGGAGCTGCCACCCTCATCCGGAGCACCCTGAGAGGCGCCCGCTGAGACGACAGGCAGCTGCTGCACTGATGTGAGGTCACCCTGCTCACCGTGGATGGATGGACACTGAACTGGGAAACTTGGTGCCCAGACCATCTCCCACACTGGCACTGACCAGCTGAGGTCAATGCCGATGTGAGGGCTTGCTGGTCAGAGTGCATCCCCAGGAAGCTCTAATGGGTCTCCTAAAGGAGCATCTCCACAAGTGTCGCCACTCTCTCCATGGCGCTCGGACATGTGGCTCATTGCTTTGGCGAGCATCTGCGTAGACTCCTCCACCACGGAGACCAAGCCAAGCGTAGCCTCGTGTATCTCCCCCAGATGCTCCCGCACGCCCGGCCGCATTTCCTGCCCCTGCTGCGTGGCAGATGACTCCAGAGGCACATCATCAGGCCATGGGCACTCGCTGTCTCTGCCAGCTCCTTCAGTGACTGTGAAGTGTCCTCACCGCTGTGCCCCAGGACACTAGCCGATGTTCTAACTCTCACCAAGATGCTAGTATCTGCACTGGTTCCTGCCTGGCAGAGATGGTGTGACGCTGGTGAGACTTCAGGGCCCTCAGGTGTGAGAGGGGGCCTCTGCTGCTCCTCCTCCCGGCCCTGCTGCGCTGATGCTGAAAGGAAGAACAAAGACATCGGATCAGTTAACGTGGGGACAATGACAAAGTGCATCCCTATCCCCCGGATCATTATGCGCTCATCCTTCCATAAGCAATGGTCAAGCCATGTTGCAAAACTAAATCGCTTAACATTCAGCACTGCTATGGCTGTTGGGAGAACAATGCTGACGTCACTGCTGGGCATGCATACCTGGCCGTGGCACCCCAGCCTCACCGATACCAATGAACCTGGGCGCATTGCGCCTCTCCAAATCCAGGTCCTCTTGCTCAAACTGCCTGAGAATGGCTAACTGCGCCTGGCCGCCGCCAGTCCTCACACACCCTGCAGCATTATGAGCATTCTCCTGAAAATGAGAAGCATTGATTTGTGCAAATTGTACATGGACTCTCTTCGCGCACGGCCCACCCCAACCAAAGTGGGACATATCAGGGCTCCAGTGCCTCCTCGCCCCGCTACTGCCATACACTCTCACAGGGGTGCTAGGCCTGTTCCCCACCCCCCACCCTCCGCTTGGCCACATGCTGCCTACATCACATTAGGCACCACACGGTATATCCTTCCATAGCAAGGAGGCACAAGCACGTGGAGTGTAGAGGGCAGCAGATGGTTCATTACCACACCACCTTGAAGCTCCCCTTCCAGCATGTCATCACCCTGACTTGGACATGTCCTGCAGTTCAAGCACAGTGCCGAGGTGCAGCTCCTCCAGGTTGCCCCCAAAACTTTCACGTGGGTCTCAGTGTACCACATGCTGCAGGCGCAGCACCCATCTCTTCACCACCCTCTCAGGCTGACCTTGGCATGGCAATATCTGCTAGCCCACCCAGCAAAGGACACATGCCATCAATGATTCAATGTAGTCACTGCATTCAGACTTGAGCTCCTTTGAAGACACTGATTAATTTGATAATTAATGTTTTATGTGCGGGTTTAATTCCATTTAAAAATACTGTTTGGGAATGACCAGGATCCTAAGGGTTCTTTCACTTTCTGGGATCAAACCGAGGTGTGCCACAGCTCTCAGGAGTTCACTTTGATTCTCTTCAGTTTCCCAGTCTGGCACTTAAACTTCCGGAGCTCTCTGTCTCACTACAAGGATTCCACTGCTGATCCCTTTCACTGCTTTATCAGGCAGATCTGACAATTTTTAATCCCTCATGAATTTGGACTTTTCATTCCAAGCATAGGGCCCACTCGCAATTCCTGCTTAGGGACTCCAGGAACCCCTGGTTCCTAATGGCCTCTATGCTCCTTGTTCTGGCTGCTGGCAGGTACACCACTGTCTTCTCACAGTCATCCAAGCTGACTAATTGTTGCACTCAGCGCAAACACAGATTAACCCAAAACAAGAGTTTTCAGCACCCTATCCCCCTGGCAACACGGCATACCTGGGATGTCCCAGATAGAGTTTTAAATTAATTACAGTGACCAAAATTTTCCGTTTGGCGGGTGGGCGGAGCAGGAGCAGCCGCGGGCAGGTGCGGACCCAATTAGCGCCTGCAGTTGGGGCTGTGTTGCTATTTTGCGCGGGCCAATTAAGGCCCGCCCAGTACATTTCCAACTCCCATGAATAGCGGGAGTGTGCGGGCTGCGGCGTGCGTGCACAGACTGCCAGGCCCAATGGGGACCCGGCAGTCTGTTTAAAGGAAGGCCTGGCAACCTCCTTTAGGCTGCTCACAATGGCCATGTTGAGATCATATCGCAGATAGTCTGCTGAGCAGGGCATGCTGGAGGGAAGGGTAGAGGAGCAGGGCAGGCTGCAGGGTCTGCCACAGGAGCAGGGCAGGGTGCAGGGTAGGCCAATGTTCCCCTCGCTTTTCTGATGATTGCCTTGCTGCCCTCCTCGAGGACGTGGCAGCACAGCGGGAGTTGCTGGTCCCCCAAGATGGGAGGAGGAGGCCCCCCCACATGACCAAACGTGCATGGGAGGAGGTGGCAGAGGTGGTGAGCTCCCACGACGTGGTGCGGCGCACCTGGATCCAGTGCCACAAGCACTTCAACAATTTGTTGCACTCTGGAAGGGTGAGTACCATGTTGGCATTGGGCATTTAACCCAGCAGGTAGCCTTAGCCTTTGAAGGCCCTCTCCCTCAAGTCTTACTGTCATGACTGCATTGAATCATGTTGGGCATTTCTCCCACGCTGGGTGGACAAGCAGATAGTACCCATGCTGACATCAGCCTGAGTGTTTCATGAGGAGATGAGTTCTCCGCCGCACCATGAGTTACTCTTAGTCACACATGACTAGTCTGGAGGCAACCTGCAGGAGAAGCAGCTAGGTGCATACTCAGAACTCCAACACATGTCCTATTCACGGTGATGAGATTGTGGAAGGGGAGCCTCAAGGTCGCGTGGCCAAGAGCCATCTGCTGACCTCGACGCTGCACGTAGTTGCGCCTCCTTGCTATGGGAGCTAAGACCATGTGTTTCCTAAAGTGATGGACTCAGAATATGTCCAAGGTTGCCGTTTGGGGGCGGGGGGGTTGGGAGCAGGTGTACTATCTTTGTGTGACTGATCAGCAGTAGCAGGGAGAGGAGGCACTGGAGGCCTGATATGGGCCACTGTGGTTGGGGTGTGGCGTGCGCGTGCAGAGTCCATGTGCGATTAGCCGCAATGAATGGTCTCTGTTTTTCAGGAGAAAAATGCTCACAATGCATGTGAGCGTTTGCGGACTGGAGGCGGCCAAGCCCAGCTGATGATTTTAAGCCCCTTCGAGCAGGAGGCCCTGGAGCTTGAGAGGCGCCATGCGCCCAGGTCTACTGGTTTCAGTGAGGCTGGGGTAGAACGGCCAGGTATTTGAAGTCAACAGTGACATCCGCTCTGTCTTCCCACCATCCATTGCACTGATGATTGTTTGAATCATTATTGTTGCAATATTGCTCATTCACAGACTGATAGAGTCAGAGGTGTGGGTCATAGACAAAGGTCCCTCCGCCCTTCAAAGATGCACGTGACAAGCACCTTCCAAAGTCACCTTATCCCATTTCCCACCACTATCCCCATGGCCTTGTGTGCCATGGCATCGCAACTGCGCATCCAAATACTTATTACATGTTAGGAGGGTTTCTGCGTCCACCACCCTTTCAGGCAGTGGGTCCCACATTACTGTGTGCAAAAGTTCCTCATCACCTCATCTGTCAACCTCATGCCCCTTACCTTAAATCAATGCCACCAGGTTACTCATCCCTCTGCTAAGGGGAAAAGTTCCTTTCTGTCAACCCTGTCCATGCCCCTCATAACGTTATAAAGCTTAATAATTTCACCCCTCAATCTCCTCTGCTCCAGGGGAAATAACCCCACTATGCTATGTCTCCTCATAAGTCAAACTCTTCAGCCCAGCATGCATCCTGGTCAACGACCTCTGCACTCTCTCCACTCCAATCACATCCCTCCCGTGAAGCGCATTTCACAACTACGCGCAGAACTATAGCTGTGGCCTAGGCAGCGTTTTCTGCACTTGCAACATGACCTCCCTGTTCCTATATTCTATTCCTTGGCTAATAGAGGCAAGTATGGCATTTATCTTCTTAAACGTCTTATGTACCTGTCCCACTACCTTAACGGGCCTGTCGACATGCCCAGCAAGGTCCCTCTGATCCTCCTCACTTTCCACGGCCCTACCATTCCTCGTGTATTCCTGTACCTTGTTTCTCCTTCCCAAGTGCATCACCTCACACTTATCCACGTAACATTCCATTTGGCATTCCTTATGCCATCTGACCAGCCCGTCTGTATCCACCTGTAATGTTTGGGTCTCCTCCTGACTATTTGCCACCCCACCAATATCAGTCTCTATAGGTTCTGGAAGGTTGAGCGCCTAAAGAGCCAGGGGGAAATGGATGAAGTGTGTCACTGTGTGCATGCTAACTGATCCACTGTCCTTGTTGTTAATTTCAGCATCATCAGAGCCTGTCCGCCAGGAGCAATTGCAGATTGCCCCCTCTCACACCTGAGGGCCCTCAACTGTTACCTGCATCACACTGTTTCTGCGAGGCAGGCACCAGCACAGATACTAGCACATTGGTGGGAATTGCAACATCGGCTAGTGTCCCGGGGCACAGTGGAGAGTGCAATTCACAATCACTGGAGGAGCTGGCAGAGACAGAGAGTGCTGATGGCGCCAGCAGTCGGAGGACTGCAGGGTACCAGGCACATGCTGAGTCGGGGCGTGATGATGTGCCTCTGGAGTCATCCACGACGCAGCAGCTGCAGGAAATGTGGCCGGGTGTGCGGGAGCATCTGGGAGTGTAGCATGAGACTATGCTTCGCTTGGTGTCCGTGATGGAGGAGTCCACGCGGAGCATCATGATGCAATGAGCCTCATGGTAAAGCGTCTTGCTTCCTCCATGGAGAGAGTGGCGACTCTCGTGGGGAGGGGCTTCCAGGAGAACAAGCAGGTTCTCCTGGGGTTACGCTTGGACCTGCAAGCCCTCACAGTACCAGCTGCCACAGCTGGTCATTGCCAATGTGGGAGATGGTGTGGGCTTCAAGCTTTCCAGCTCATTGGCCATCCATCCACGGTGAGCAGGGAGGTCCAGGGCGACCTCACATTGGCGGAGCAGCTGCCTGTCGTATCTGTGGGCTCCTCTCAGGGCACTCCAGATGAGGGCAACAGCTGCTCCGCCCCTCTCCCAGTGACCGCTTCATCGGATGAGGCTGTGATGACTGGGGAAATGCCACTGTGGACCTGGTAGATCCCTCCCAGGAGGGGCCAGCACAGGCTCCACGGGCCAGAGGACGGCCGCCAAGGTCATCAAGGCCAACAGGATAGCAGAGTCAGCAGGCTGTCTCAGATGCCACGCCAAGCGATGGGGCGGCACTAAGACGTAGCACCCGTAAACGTAAGCATAAGGCACCTTAGGCACACCACGGGTTTCTCACTTTTGTGTTGGCCCTAGATTAGGGAATTATTATTTGTTTATGCTTGAAAAATGTTTTGGTTTGTCTTTGTGTGACCTTATGATGGTGAAAATTAAAACCAGATGTGTTACCATGGCTGAGAGTGGCTCCTTTGTTCTGCATTTGTATGTTTTATATTCATGTCATGAGTGTTTGAGTTGACATTGAGATTTATGTCCAAAGCCCTTAGTTGCAGCTGATCAAGTGGTAGATGTGGCACTTAAGTGCCGAGTATGGAAGTGCCAGGCAAGGCTGGTCCTCCTGACCCATTTGTGTGGAGCTAGATGAAGGTTCGTTGGATTAAAGTCTCCCGGGTGTCCCTACCTCCTTGGTGTAGACCTGGGTCAGTGTTTAGCCCCTCATCATTCCCCTGTGCTTCCTCATCCTCAGAATCAGTGATGGACTCATCGTGTGCAGCCACATCCACTGCATCAATATCTTCATCGTCCACTGCATCCCCCCTTTCCAGCGCAAGATTGTGGAGAGCGCAGCATGCAACCACTATCACCGACACATGATCTGGGGGGCACTGGAGTGCGGCCCCTGAGCGGTCCAGGCATCAGAAGCGCATCTGGCCAGAGGATGGCCGCCAAGGTCATCGAGGCCAACAGGACAGCAGGCTGTCTCACAAGCCACTCCGAGCAATGGGGTGGCACCTAGACGTAGCACCCACAAACGTAAGCATTAGGCACGTTAGGTACTCCATGGGTTTGTCACTGGTGATTTTGTGTTGGCCCTAGATTAGGGAATATATCATTATGTACGTCAGAGCAACGTTTGTGCTTTATTTTGGTGGGAATGAAGTCCACTTATCTCACCATGGCTGGGGATGTTTCCTTGGTGCTGCATTTGTATGTTTCACCTACATATCATGAGTGTTTGAGTGGACATTGATGTTTCTGTACTAAGCCCTTAGTTGCAACTGATGAGGTGGAAGATGTAGTACCTAAGTGCCACGTGTGGAAGCGCCAGGCAATGCTGGTCCTGCTGGTCAATGTGTGCGGAGCTAGCTGAAGGTTCATTGGATTAAAGTGTCCTGGATGTCCCTGCCTACTTGGAGTAGAGCGGGTTGGCGTGCTGCCCCTCATCATTGCCCTGTGCTTCCTCATCCTCTGAGCCACTGCTGGATTGATCATGTGCAGCCTCATCTACTGCGTCAAGGTGTTCATCGTCAACTGCATCCCCCTTTCCAGCGCAAGATTGTGCAGAGCGCAGCATGCTACCACTATCATAGAGACGTGATCTGGGGGTTACTGGAGTGTGCCCCCCCAGGCAACAGAAGCGCATCTTGAGAAGACCGATGGCTCTCTCCACCACAGCCCTTGTGGAGGCGTGTCTCTTATTGTAGCGCTGCTCAGCTTCTGTTCTTGGATGGCGGAGAAGCGTCATGAGCCACCTTCTGAGGGGATAGCCCTTGTCACCCAGCAGCCATCCATCACGCCGAGCCGGAGCACCGAAGGGCCCCGGCACCTGGGAGTGTCTGAGGATGTAGGCATCGTGGGAGCTGCCTGGGTACCTTGCACAGACTTGTAGAATCAGCATCCTGTGATCATACACTATCTGCACGTTCATGGAGTGGAAGCCCTTCCTGTTGACGAAGGCACCGGCCGTACCTGCTGGCACCTTGATGGCCACACGTGTGCAGTCTATTGCACCCTGGACACGGGGGAAGCCAGCAATCGCCACGAAGCCTCTGGCTTGCTGTGTCTGGCTTGCCTAGTCCCAGCGGAAGTGGATGAAGTTCAATGCACGCCTGAACAGAGCGTCTGTAACCTGCTTGACACAAGTGTGGACAGCTGATTGGGAGACACCGCAAAGATCACTCACCGAGCCCTGGAAGGAGCCAGAGGCATAGATGTTGAGGGCAACTGTGACCTTCAGAGCCGCTGGCATGGGGTGTCCGCCCACACAGTTAGGAGAGACCTCAGGGCCAATCATCTGACAGATGTAGTGCATTGTCTCCCTTGAGAGACAGAGTCTCCTCCGGCACTGCACCTCAATCATATTGAGGCAGCTGCTTCACCACCTGTGTACCCTGGCAGCAGGATAGCGGTGTCTTCTGTAGCTCCTTCCACCTTGGACTACCTCTTGGCCCTGCGTCCCTTGTGCCTGCGCCTGGCCTCCCAAAGGTAGCTCCCCTGGAGGCTGATTGTGCACTCCTGGCCTCCTCCTTATTCTTGCCCTCCCTTCCTCCTCAGAGGAGCTGCCTCCGGTGGACATGTCAGAACCCATACCCAGGTTAAAGGGAGGCCTCTGGAAAGCTGCAGACCTGATTAAGATTACTGACTGTAGAGTGCTGACCTGAAGGCTCAAAGTACACAGAAAGCTGCTGGAATTAGTTCTGAACTGCTACAGAGCACACAGGCAAGTTTAAAAAACTTTCTGCAATAAATACTCACAGACCAGATTGACAACCCCACTGAGCCCCCTTATCCTGTCCTTTGATGAGTTTTATTAAAAAGCCTCTTACCTGCCTGCCCACTGCGCCCGTGCGCTGATCCAAAGATCACACGGGCACCTGATAATCGGTCTCAAATGCCGATTTAAGGGCCTTAACTAGCCCGTTAATTAATGGCAGGCACGCGTTGAACTTCATCGTGCGTCCGTCCAGCGAAATATCGCGATGGCGCGCGGTGACGGGACGCTCGCCCGACGTCACCGTGCATCATTTTATGTGCTGACGTGTGGGGCCCACCCTCCACACGTCAAGCAGAAAATTCTGCCCAGTAAGTTCTTGCTTAAAGTTGTGGTTGCATTCCTGAAAAATGAAACAACTTTATGCGAATCAGAGTTTCCCAATACAACCAATGTAAAAGCTGTAGTTATGTTCTGTAGAACCTTTCCCATCAGAAAAAAACATTAAAATATTATACCTGTAAGTTGAAATACCATACATTCCCAAATTCCAAAATTTGTAAATGAAATAACTTCTAAAATATGATACATTTTAAAATATAAAAGAGATACAGTTTGCTAACTTTTTCTACTTATCTCCCGCTCATTGTCTCTCCTGGAGGGCAACTCTCTCCCGCTTGCCAGCTCTCTCCCTCTCACTTGACTCTCACCCTCTCGCCAATTCTCCCCTTCTCCCTTATAGCTTCTGCTGCCTCTTAATTGAACTACCACAGCATACTATTAGAATTGAGCAAGCAATTGGGATACTTAAGGGAAAGTTCCAGTGTATGGATAGCATTGGACATACAGTATATGTCCATTTGTGATATGTTATATGCTTCATAACCTGGATCTCCAGAAAAAACTGATCATGGATGGCTAGTAGGATGCTACCATGCCTGATAATGACACTGCTGATGTAGAAGACCGGGCCTTTAAAGACATCACTTGCTTGACTATTAGGAATTTTCTTGACATGATTCAGATGCTGACATTACTTAGAAATTTCACAAAAATGTCATTAACTTATTTCTAGTGAATAATGCTACTAGTAAACATATTTGCAGATATTATGAGGTGCGAATTGCTTATCTGAAAATGTTAAACATTGAATGTTTGTCATTAAAAAGTTATACGCTGTTAGGTATACCTGTAGTGAATATGTCATAACCATGAATTATCACAAATCAAATGCAAATAATATGTTACGAGCCACAAACATAACTTGGGTTCAGGTTACAGTTGGTTTGTTCCTATGTCAGGTATTAATACTAGAAATTGCTAATGTGGTTATTCTGCCCCTAAGAAACAAAGAAAGTTGAACAAAATAAGTTGTTACTTAAAATAGTTAAATAAAAAAATCTCTAAATTAAAATGAATTAATAATGCTTTCTCCTTTATGAAGTGCCAGCCTTAGCTCAGTGGTGGCACTCATACCTCTGAGTTGGATGGCCATGGATTCAAGCTGCACTCCAGAGCCTTGAGTACATATCTAGGCTAGCACTGCAATGAATGTTCTGTCATTTGGATAAAATGCTAAACCGAAACCCTATCTACCCTGTCAGGTTGATGTGAAAAAAACTTCATGGCACTATTTGAAGAAGTGCAGGGGAGTTCTCCCATGTCCTAGCCAATACTTATCGCTCAACCAGCATCACTAAAACAAGTTATGTGGCCACTTGCCTCATTGCTGCCTGTGGGACTTTGTTGTGTGCAAATTGGCTGCCACATTTCCCTACACTACAAGAGTGATTGTGAAGTGCTTTGGAATATCCTGAGGTTCTATATAAATGAAAGTTCCTTCTTTTAGTATCTTTAGTTCATTTCAAAAAAAAGTTTGTGCCCTGGTATTTCATGAATTCCTCCAGCCTGATCTTATTTCCTCTGATAAAGTGTGGCCAGTATCAAACGAGACAAGTGCATTATTGCATTTATCTCCGTGCCAGATCTAGACTGAAAAGAAATTTCTGAAGCCCTTTGGAAGTAAAATAACACTTTTCAATTCAAGAATAAGTTTTTAAAAAACCGGTGCCATTCAATTCTAATAGTTAATTGCTAAATTACAGTTTGTATTTATTTATCACAAGATTTATTTATTTCAATGTTACAATAACCACAGAAATACAATAGGAAATATATTTGCCTTTGAAAGAATATCTTTCAGCTTTTGAAATGTGTTATTATATTTAAGATCTGGATATTTCCTTCAAACAGAATAATGACATAAAATATGGACAAGGATATGTAGCAGTTTTAATATTGGCACACAATTTTAATTTGCTACAATGACGACTTTGAGGTTGAATACCAAGATAATAATAGATTAGAAAACAGAAAATTCCTACTCAAAGAGTACCGGAAATGTGGAAGAAGTCCCAGCATAATTGGTTAATGTTGTGTCAATTAAGATAACCGTATAAATAACTGTTGAAGCCTTAAGAAGGATCTGACGATATATTTAAGTGATCAAATACTCAACTGCATGTGCTTCATTGGTACTGGAACTACAGGTTAGTCATCTCTTAAATACGATTACTCAGAGCTGTGACATACTCTGGAGATTTGATTCATTACTTTTGTGTGTAAAATAAATTTTGGAAAGCTGGATATTCTTGGAATATTTAACTTATAATTGGTTGGTTGAGTATGTAGGTATAGCCAACAGGATAAACTGTACATGACACATGTTAATATTTAAAAAGTGAGTTCTTACAGATTAATTACAGTGCATGACACTTTGGGGTGGAAACTTCCTTAAGCCCATTTTTGGACCTGATATGTAGCATCTACAGTCCATACACCCTAATTTGGAGCCCCAAAGCAGGCTCAAATTGGGCCTCAGGCTTTATTAGTATTATTTGGGTGCTGTGTTATCACTTGCCATCCCTCCAGAGGCAGCTCGCCCATTTTAAAGACAAAGACCATTGGGCTGTTTGTCTTGCTGCAGCTTGATGTTAAATCCTAGAGGAGGTGGGGGGAATCACTGTGGAAGGCAATGAAAAGAACTGAGGAGTTAGGGAAGCGCTCCTGCTCCTCCTTGTTCCGCAAAAGTGATTTTTAAAAATTGTTCCTGCACTATGATAGTGACTACAGTTAAAAAGTACTTTGTTGCCTGTAAAGCACTTTGAAACAGCAAGTGGTTGTGAAAAGCACTGATATAAATGCAAGTCTTTCTTTTTCTTTTTTGTTGGCTAAGGATGCAGCAGCTGAAGAATCCTGAACAGAGCTGGCCTGGCTCCTGCCCTGCTCATCACTATTCAGTATCTCACAGTGGGTCTAAAACTGGCATTATCCCCCTCATTTACATATATAGGGGAGAATTTTCTCCCTGTTGGGAGGGGTTGGACGGGTACGGGTGGGTGTGCAGCCAATTGCCACCAGCGATCGGCTGCACGCCGGCATTTTACGTGGGGACCAATTAAGGCCCACCCAGCGTGATGCGTACCCGGAAGCGCTGAGCGCTGTGAGGGCGAAAGAGCACAGAAATCTCCCTGAGGCACAGAGTTGCCTCAGAGGGATCAGTTTGAGTTTCAAAAATTTTAATAAAGAAAAAAAATTTAGGACTTGTCCCCTCATGTGAAAGCGTCACATGAGCTGGGACATGTCTATGAATTTTTATGAAAATCTTAATTTCACTTATAAATCATTCATGAAATCTCATCCCGCCCATGGATGAGGTTTCATGAAAAATGCGAAGGCTGTCTGGACTCTTTGCCTGCCTGCCAACCTTAAGGCTGGACGAGCAGCTATGTTAAGCGGTTTAATTAGTTTTTAAATGGCCTTAATAGCCTTTGACAGTTCGGCGGGCGTGCAGCCGACACCAGTGCGTGCCTGCCGAACTGAAAATCGGAATGACGTGCGGTGACGTTGGGATGCACGCCCGACATCACCGCGTGGTATTTTACATGTCGGCAAGTGGGCCCCGCTCCCGCTTGCCAGGCTGAAGATTCTGGCCATAAAGAAGAAAATACCTGTTTTAGGCACCCACCAGAAATGCCTGAAAAATGGCACACCCAACTGTTGAATGGAACATCTTACGGACATGCTTTGATCTCCAGAATGGTCTCTTGATGCAGCCATTTTATTAGGCTCGGTTTCAACCCCATGGCCGTTAAACACTGGCTATATGTGAAGATAAAATCGTGTTTTTTTTTAATATAATGTAAGTCTTACTCATATGTCATTTTGTAGGTTATTGGTATGGGATTGAGTTGGATAAACCCAATGGCAAAAATGATGGCTCTGTCGGGGGAATACAGTATTTCACATGTCAGCCAAAACATGGTGTGTTTGCACCCCCATCAAGAGTTCAGAGGTAAGGTATATTAATTCTTGGCATTGGGCTTTCTTTGGGTATGCATGCAAATAATAACCAGTTTGGTCCTAGATTTTAAAAAAACGTACATAATATGATGTATAAGGAATTTGACTCACCCATCAAGTTTATGAATTATTTTACCAAAATACATTGTTTTAGAGGAAGTCAAAGTAGCTGCTTATACTGATCTATATTTTCTAGTCTTGCTACAAAATCTGTGGCAGGCTTTTTCTAAATTCAGTATCTAAATAAATACCTATTATACACATTTTTATCGGTAATTAATCTATGTAAATTAAGTTGGAATATGTATTGGACAGACTTTAAGATAATATCAACAAGTTATTGATGAATTTGCACCCAATTTAATACATTGTCATGACTATTATTATGTTGTGTATTTTGATGATTGCTTTCTAGCTAGGTCTTTGTTGAACATATTTATATTTCTCCCCATTCCCTTCCTTGTGTTATCCCTGAACACTATGCTTGACCAGGAGGGAAGACTGGTGCTCTGGCCTCATGCCTCTACCAGTGTTCCATTGCCTTCTGGGTGGTGTCAGCAACCTGGGCCAACTTTTTGAGCATGTGCCATCCTTCCCTTTGACATCCATCCAGCACCTCCCAAGAATGATGCTACTAAAATTGGTAACTGAACAAATAGGGAAGCAAAGGAGCAAACTTTGCCACTCCACGACAAATCTTGTTTTGTTGTATCACACATCAAGGCCTCTCATGATTTCACTCTGAAACTGGCTACAACAAAGAATGTGAAACCCGTATGTAGGTATCTTTTGAAAACTAGTTTGTTTCCTACATTAAGTTTTGGTTTTGTTGTTTTTCAGCTCAATAACTTGTGAGCACATTGACAGATAGCCACCAGGTTTAAGACAATTGTTTCACCATGATAGGAAATGCTTACAAAATTCAAGCCAGTATAATGGTATTTAAGTTGTTTACAATGTCAGCACAATATTGTTTCTCAAACCACTGCAATTTTAGAAAACTTTGACATATATTCAATTTTGCAAATAATAGTAAATGTAATGGCTTAGAAATTGGATCACAACTGATTTTTGGATGTGATCCCAATGCAGAGCGTGCTCCATGTGCCTAATAATGGCAAGACCATGGCATATTGTTGCACCAATGTCATTGGCTTATTACTGGTGAGTTGCAGTGTCTGTTATGGCTTGGAAGGCTGTTCAGTAGTTCCAGGGGAAGGAAGATCAGCGGCTTCAGACACCCTTATAAGAGTCCAAGGTGGGGGAAGGCAATTGCAAGGGGATTAGGTGGTGACTCCTGGCTCCATAATGAGGTAAGTAGAAAAAGGTTCACACTCTAAGGACTGCTGGTTTGGTTGTCTAACACCAGAAGAAACTGGTGTCAGGTCATTCTTAATCCAATTTTGTAAAGAGGTCCTCAAATAGGCAGTAAGCCCTCTATTTGCATATCCCTTGATATTAACAACTCTTTCAGGTACACTAAACACCTATTGAGAAGCCTTTACAAATATGGCAGGTAGTGCATTTACTTCACGGAATGAACCTGGCATATTGGACCCTTATTGCCCTTTTTACACCAGTGAGATGGGCGCAGCAGAATCCAATTTCCAGGCCAATGCTTCCACTCAAACAATATCAATATGTTGTTATATTACTGCATTTATTTCTCATTATACAGTCAGCTCAGCAGATGGTGAGTGAGTCTCCAAAGTACATTGTAATGCAGTAAAGTCACTGTATACTAATTATAAAAATAACAGCAGAAAGCAGGAACACTTGTGCTAATTAGCCATTTGTATATAAAAGGTTTAGTCATCAAAACTAAAGAATTTAGATTTCATGAAGTGGTGATCAGTTGATTATTATAAGTACAAAGATCTGACAAAAAGGTCAGGGCACTCTTTGTTATCAGCTCATTCTAATTTCAAATTCTGTAAATGGCTAAATATTCCATCTCATATGTTCCAAGATTTTCAAACAAACACCTCTGACTATAATTAGTCTTTTTAGCATCAGATCAGGATTTTTTTTTTACTTGACAATATGAAAAAGACAGCAAAAAGGAAAGTATTTTTAATATATTATAGAAAGGCTCAACAGTTATGCTTTTGTACTTTTCAGTAGCACCTGGTCCTCAGTCTTAAAGCAACAATAATACATTTTCAGAGGCTTTGTGTCAGGTTGCAATCAACTACTGAGTGGTCTTCCAGGACCTGATGTCATGTAATGTCACCTGATCCAATGTCATGTGGCCAGAGAATCATGTGATTAAACCTCTAGGAATGCCTCCAACCAGAGTTGATAACCTTATCCTACTCTCCACTTATCCTTATAAACATGAGCCCTGTTTGTAAAGAGATCAATATCTTGTTCTTTTTAATGTGAATATTTGATAGAGTAATAACTGCTTTTGTTTAACTTCACATATTTATTACTCTTCACGGGATAAAAGTAATTTCAATTCAATGTCCCGCCCAAGAAAGAAAGATGCATACACAGAATTACATTGCCCAAAAGAAGGTCTTTTATAAACCATTGATACTACCTATATTTCATAGGAGTGTAAGCAACTACTTAAATAAGCTATGATTTGAGTGGTTTTAATGAGATTCTTTTATTGATGCAAAGCCTTAACAAGAGTTTGCTGTTTTCATCTTACTACAGAAATTTTTACATTTTTTTCCTCAAGGCTTTGACTGTTTTTGGCTCAATCTTGATATTCAAGTAGCTTGTGAACAGCCAGTTTCTGCAAAGAGAGGGTTAAACAAGTTATTTTCTTTCATTCAGGGTTTTCAATTAAGGTTAAAATGGTGAAAAATGGAACAGCAAAGCATTCTAGTGGTTCATTTTTGGATAAATGATTTAAGTGTTTGGCCACACATACCTGTAGTGTGGAGTTCCTTTTCTGGATGAAGGTGAAAGAAAGTGAGGTCAGCTGAGATGGTGTGAAACATTTTCAATCCATCATCTGCTTAGGACATGAAACCTATTCTTGATTAACTTAGTGTCAAGTAAATAGTGATGCCATAAAAAGAGGAAAAGCCAGAAAAGTTAATGGTTACAATTTAAAAGAAATTCAAAAAATTCTGCTTTTCCATATGTGATCCTCAACTAAATCAACCATAGTAAAATATTTGGAATGCATTTAATATTGTCACATGTCATGTATTTCTTGTGTTATACATACTGGATTTTATTTGTCATATAACATCTTTAAAGGTCTTCCATTCAAACTTAGAGCACAGCACAATCATTGTTTTAATGATATTGCTGAACATTTTCAGAACAATCCATGAGTCTTTCAAATGCTTGGCATTGAGTTGTTTTATGAGCTCTTATATGTTTCTGCAGCAGTGTGGATGAATAGTGAGAGATGACTGCAACCACATTAAACAGTGATCCATCCATCAATCAACATGTAGGTTGCCCTGGTGATCCCAACATGCTGCAAATTGCGCTTTGAGGCTGTCTAGCAGATGCCAATTCTAAGTGCAAGGATGCATCCATTATGTTTTGTAATTATATGGCTAGGAAAAAATGAAGTTGATTAGCCAATAATAGCCCACTACAGTGGAAATTTGATACCACTTGTCCCAATTACAAGCTGCCACATCACAGCAAACACCCATCACTGTGCTTTTGAAATATTATTGAACAAATTGTTAACATGTTCACATTAAATCCCTTTGTATGTTATTTTAAGCGCTGTTAGCCTAATTATTATGTTATAATAATAAACCTATTAATTTTGATATGGTAATGCTATAGCTAAAATAGTAAAAGCAATTTTGTATTAACACATAGGCCGAGATTTTCCGGCCCCGTTGCGGGCGGGACCCGCCGCGGGCAAGGCGGTGCCACAGCCAGAAGTCCATTGACGGCGGGACCGGAAGATCCATTAAGCATTTGTATGCTAATATCAGAGTGTAATGTTAATGCTTATGATCTTTGCTGAGGTGAACTGCTCCAAATTGTTGTGCTCTTTCACTACTTTGTTGTTTGTCGTAGTTAATGCATAAGTACTAGTAACGATCATGAAGCACTTTTTCTGAGGTAAACAGATTGCCAAGAGTTGATCATTTAATTCCCTTAGAAAAACTCAAGGTAAGTGGGCCACAGACAGTGGAAATTGTTAGAGGTATCTTAGCATGTCCAACCAGTTAGCCATTGTTGGATGTTGATCACCCTTACGTGCCATCATTTATCTGGTGCCATATAAAACATGACATTCTGTAATCAAGGTGCTCCTGAAGTTGATGGGGGGGTGCTCAGTGATAGTGGCCCCGCCCCAGATCTTGGGTGACCCCAGGCAGTCTCCATTTTATTGGAGAAGTGCGGAGAAGGTAAGGCGATAAGTTAGATTGATTATAGGATGAAGGTTTGTGCTGTTTGGAGTAACAGTGAGATAAATTTCCATTCCTCTGTGCCTGTTTCCTTTTCTTCCCAAAACTTGTGCTTCAGCCCCTTGAGTGAGAGAAAATCCAAAATGTGACCCTCTGAGCGAAAAGTTTGGACAAGCCTGTTCTAAAGTGTTTGAGATGTCTAGTGGTTGTGAAAAGCAAATGCAGGCTTTTCTTTAAAGAAGGACTAAGATAGCTTCTACCATTTTCCCTAACTTTCTTGTAGATCATATAACTTGGTATATTTAGTTTCCAGTCCTGATCGTATTGCATATCTTCAAAATAACTAGCATGTCGTACCCTCCAGGTTGAATTCATTCAATTTGTTCCTTGTTCTCTTTGGATTTATATTAAAAAATCCTTATTTGGGCCACATATCTTAACCTGCCCTTCAGCTCTAATGTTTTACTCAGTTTTTCCTTTACCTGTAGTGTATAAAACTCAACTTCTGTCTGTTACCCTACTCTTTTTGCTTATTTTCAAACTACCGTAAAATTCCTGCTATTCGGCACTCCACCCATCGGAATTCTCTAGTAATCAGAATTCTGGAGTCGTGTGTGTTTTTTGACTGTAGATATCAAACTTGCTGGTAGCTGTTATTGGCGGCATGTCCATGCTCCAGTCACAGCCTCCCACTATTTTGTAGCACCGTGTTCCCTTGGCACCGCACACTAAATTTGTGTGCCCCTGCAACTCTCACACGAGATCTCAACACCTACATGATCACCCTGGAGCTTTCTGGATGGATGAAAATGCAGAACTCACCTTACATCTTAGTTAACTGACATATATGATTAACCGGCATCTCCCACTCCAGGAACATGCCATAGATCAGAAATTTTCCAATATTACCTATACCACCTTTTCCACCCGAGCCGCTTTCCCCCACTTACTAGTTTAAAGTCCTTGTGGCCACCCTTTTAATCTTTCTACTAGGACCATGATCCCACCCCAATTCAAGTGGAGCCAGTCCCGACAATACAGTTTCTTCCTGTCTCTGTACTGGTGCCAGTGATCCATGAAATGGAACCTTTCTTTCCTACACTACTCCTCCAACCATGTGTCCACCTCCCTAATCTGCTTATCCCATGAAGTTTGCATGTGGCTTGAGTAATAGTCCAGGGATTATATCCCTTGAGGCCCTTTCTTTTTATTTAGCCCCTAGTTCCTGGTAATCTCAACAGGATCTCTTGCCTACATTTTCCTATGTTCCCAACATTGACCATAACATCTAGATCCCTGTTCTTCCTCTCCAATATCCTTTCCAGGTGGTTCAACATGTCCCTCACTCTGTCACCAGGTAGGCAACAAACCATGTGGGACACTTGACCCTGCCTACAAAGGAGTCCAGCTGACCACCGAATTATTGAATCACCTGCATCTACCACATTAGGCTTTCCATCTCCTCCTTTCCCTAGCCCCCTGCTCCATGGTCTGCATTCTGGTTGACCTTTCAACAGCCTGTATCCTTATCATCATAGGTAATAAATACATTGTACCTGTTGTTTAGGGTCATTTTCTGTGGTTGTGTGGTTCCTCATTTTCTATATTACCCTGCAGTGTCAATCTGGTATCTCACCAGTTAATGTGTAGTTTGTACCATGAACGTACAGCTGTCCAGATTGTAACTCACTAAAATGCTGCAAGCTAATTTGCTGTTGATCAGTCCACCAGAGAACTCTCATTAAGCTCTTTATTGATGCTTCAGTCTGACATTATGACGTACAATGTCTCCTTGTTCCCTACTCATAAGCCTATAAAGCTGTGAAAATCTATGGAATAATTAACAGAGTAGATTGCAATTACAGGATTAATATCAGAAAATTGATGCTAATCATGGTGGGTCTGACAACATTGATTTGTTGGTGAATCTGACTGTGGCTGTGTTGCTGTGATAATTTGCAATGCAGTTTGAGAATATTAGTAGAAAAGTGCACAATAAAAACCTTGCCGTAAGAGAAATTGTAACCTGATTCACCAAAATCTGGGGGAGAAAGCTGGGCATTTTTAGGCATTACAGGACATTGGGGACCATTTTACATAAAATGCTGTTGGAGGAAATTGCTAAGAACGCAAAATTATCTTGAAGGTGATGATTATAATTCCATCAACACTGAAAGAGTGCTTTTTTAATTAGTTGATGTTTATACATTCTTCTGGGGGCTATTATGATTCATTTACATTATCTTTGAATCTTTTTATAAGAAATGAAGAGTCATAGATGATTCCTTATTGCTTAAAAGTGTATTAACCCTTTCCTCCTGCACAGCATTTGAAAAATAGACTTCCAGGATGACCTTAAAGTGCACTTGCATCACCAGGAAATGCTGGTTTGACTGAGTGTACTGACTACAGGATGTATGCTGCATCCTGGGCCAACAAATTTGGGAAGGACACTCTGATGCGTCATACATTCATATTGCCCAGAAGGAAACCATTTGGCTGTTTGTGTCTGTACTGGACCTTTGAAAGAGCTGTTCAATTAGTTTCAGTCCCCTGCCCTTTGGTCATAGTATCTGCAAAGAACCCAATGTCTGGTTTCATGTGTGGGCCTTGAACAGATAATTACACAAGAGTCTTTACAAATGTGGCATACGGTGGATTTCCCACTATATCGGACAAGATGCAAATGAATTTTTAGGCTGTTGTTTTATAAAGTTTTTTTAAAGGCCCTTCCAACTGCAGGTCACAATCTGTAACCTCATGGCCCAGCATATCCCCCACTTTACCATTACCATCAAGCCGGGGGCTCAACCCTGGTTCAATGAAAAGTGCAGTAGCGCATGTCAAGAGCAGCACCGGGCATACCTAAAAATGAGGTGTCAACCTGGTGAAGCTACAACGCAGGATTAGAGCATAAGCAGCATGCAATAGACAGAGCTAAGCGATCCCACAACCAACTGATCAGATTTAAGCTCTGCAGTCCTGCCACATCCAATTGTGAATGATGGTGGGCAATTAAACAACTAAAGGGAGGAGGAGGCTCCACAAGTATCCCCATCCTCAATGATGGGGGAGCTCAGCACATCAGTGCAAAAGAGAAGGCTGAAGCATTTGCAACCATCTTCAGCCAGAAGTGAAGAGTGGATGATCCATCTCGGCCTCCCCCTGAGGTCCCCAGCATCATAGATGCCAGTCTTCAGCCAATTCAATTCACTCCATGTGATATCAAGAAAAAGCTGAAGGCACCAGAAACTGCAAAGACTATGAGCCCTGACAACATTCCAGCAATAGCACTGAAGACTTGTGCTCCAGAACTAGTGTACTCCTAGCCAAGCTGTTCCAGTACGGCTCCAACACTGGCATCTACCCGACAATGTGGAAAATTGTTCAGATATGTCCTGTACACAAAGAGCAGGACAAATCAAAACCAGTCAATTACCATCCCATCAGTCTACACTCAATCATCAGCACAGTGATGGGAGGTGTTGTCAAGTGGCACTTACTCAGAAATACCCTGCTCACTGATGCTCAGTTTGGGTTCCATCAGGGCCACTCAGCTCCTGACCTTATTAAATCCTTAGTCCAAACACGGACAAAAGAGCTGAGCTGAAGAGGTGAGGTGAGAGTGACTGCCCTTGACATCAAGGCAGCATTTGACTGAATGGGGCATCAAGGAGCCCTAGAAAAACTGGAGTCAATGTGCATTAGGGGAAAACTCTCCACTGGTTGAAGTCATACCTAGCACGATGGAAGATGGTTGTGGTTGTTGGAGGTCAATCGTTCTCAGTTCCAAGACATCACTGCAGGAGTTCCTCAGGGTAGTGTGTTATGCCCAACTATCTTCAGCTGCTTCATCAATGACCCTTCCTCCATCATAAAGTCAGAAGTGGGGATGTTTGCACAATGTTCAGCACCATTCGCAACTCCTCAGATACTGAAGCAGTCCATGTCCATATGCAGCAAGACCTGTACAACATTCAGGCTTGGGCTGATAAGTGGCAAGTTATGTTTGCGCCACACAAGTGCCAGGCAATGATCATCTCCAACAAGAAAGAATCCAACCATCACCCCTTGACATTCAATGGCATTACCATCACTGAATTCCCCAAACACCCTAGGGTTACCTTTGACCAGAAACTGAACTGGTTGAGCCATGTAAAGACTGTGGCTACAAGAGCAGGTCAGAGTCTAGGAATTCTGCAGCGAGTAGCCATCTGCTTCAGGTCTTACTTGAAGATAGTGAAGGGTCTAAAACCAATCTGAATCCATCAGAGCTGAAGTAAAAGTGCTTTCTTGACCTTTACTACTCCGTTAGCATCCAAATCGGAGAGCTGAGAAGATGAAAATCAACATTTTAATACTAAATTTCTCGAGTAGATGCACTTTAAAATGTAAACAAAATATACATTTCAATTAATCTTATCATCTTCTTGCATCTAAACTGTACTTGTTTCTGCCCGTAGGGTGACAGAAGCGCTGGATTCCTTCTCAGATATTCCAACCAGTAAACTCAATCGATCATTTATAGGTAGGTAATTCATTTGTAGTATTTATTACGTGATTACTGTGATTTCTAGGGTAGTACATCACTTTTGCCACAATGCTATACTTCAAATTATTGAGGTGTGCAATGTGACCTAATCAGTCATTATTTTTAAAGAATGTAATATGAAACACAATTAGTTAATAATGTTTAAAAATTATTAAAATATATTAATCTTACCATTGGAATAAGTACAATTTGTTGATCTGTTCATACTGAACAACTCAACAATGATAGATAAATGCATTGCACTCAATTGCGATTCTGGCCAAGGCTCAAATAATTCCTGCATAGTCAACCTTGCAAAGTCCAACATCTAAGGACTGGTGTGTACATTAGGAGAGCTGTCCCACTGACTAGTTATAACAGCCAGACAGTCATATATTTAGGCCAACATCCTAGGCTTCTCCATTGTCATTCCTTGTCACCAACTCTGGAAATGTCCTGTCCTACTTAGACCCTTCAAGGGTGGGCCATACAATAGGGTGGGCTTGGCCCTGAGAATCTTCAACAATGACTACAAACCCCATGAAGTTTCATGCCTTCATGTGAAATAATGCCAATGAAATTTACTCATTACCACATACCTCACTCCCATTAATTGTTGAAGCAGTACTTCCCCATGCTGAGCACCAGTTGATGATAGCAAAACTAAGAACATTGGGTCAGTGGAGAAATAGTCCAGTGTATGATAATAACTGACACACTGGAAGATGACTGTAGTTATCAAATGCCAATCACTGCAGGCTCTATAGTGTTATGCTTTATTCACAAATCCTGTAATAATGGAGCAACCTATGCTAGCGTACACCTGAATTTTTCGTTCGTCGGGCACGTGTGATCAGCGGGCCTGGAAGCGGATGGGAAATGGGCCTCTGGCCTTGATCAGCCCCCACCACAATTTCATGCTGGCTGGCCAATTAACAGCCAGCCAGCATGAAACGTCTGCTGAGAAATGCTCAGCGCTGCCGAGATGGGGGCAGGAAGAGGGCGGGCACTGACCTAACTGAGGATGCGGGTGAGCGCTTGTAGTGAGCTCCCTGAATACCCCAGGGAGCTGCAGACCTGCACAGAATAAAGGAAACGACAAAAATGCTGCAAAATATGTCCATGCACCACAATCAAGTACCTGAAAGCGCATCTCATAAAAAAAAGTCCCCAGATATCTATTTTTATTTTATTTCCCCACGGAGATTTCATCCCGCCCTGGATCGAGGTTTGAGCAAAAATGTGAATGCCGCCTTTGAGAATGGCCCATCCGCCAACCACAAATGTGGACGGGCCACATAAAATCGCTGTAATTGCATCGTTAGTGGGCTTAATTGTCAGCAGATGCAGATCTGATTGCTGCGCATGCCCGCTGAGCGAAATATCACGTGAGTGAGCGATGACATGGGACACTTGCCCGACATCATCTTGCGCTATTTCACGTCAGTGGGACGTAAAATTCTGGCCCAGGACCTGAATAACATTGGCGTACAATGTTTGTGCCACATAAGTGCCTGGCAATGACCATGTGTAGCATGGCAGCAATTCGCCAAACTTACTTCACCACCCTCTCCAGCTCCATGATCTTTACTTCCAGAAGCATGATCTCTACTTTGAGAAGCATGAGCAGCAATATCATGGAAACAGCATTATCTGTATGTCACCCTCCAAGTCAAATGCCCATCTTAATTTGGACGCATGCAGTTGTACCTTCAATGGATCAAATTCCAAGATTTTCTACACAATCCATAGGAACTGCAATGATTCAAGGAAATTGCCCACCACAAGCTCCTCAGGGCTTTGCTCCCATTTCAAGCACAAATTTTTAAAAAATACTTGGCGTAAATTTTCTTTGAACCTGGGTGTAATGCATAGGAAAAAAATGACCCCATAAAAACCTAGTATCGTTGCTTCTTATAGATGCTTAAAGGATTTAGGATGCTAGGATATTGAAAGGGCTAAACAGATTACTTTTCAATTCATTTCACTGCACTTGAAAGTTTCTGTAAAGGCTATAGTGGTAGTCCTAGTACTGGGCAATCTGTTCAATTTATGCTCTAATTTCCCAGTAGAGAAAGGGAAGATACTATATGGAATACCATAATATTTAGCATGTTTGGAGGAGTTATAAATTATTTAACAAGTGACATCTCAAACCAGCCCAGCCTACTGGACAGACATAGGCTGCCATCACCTGGGCTTGAAAGAGGCCGGATGTGATTAAAGTTCCCACTTTTATTTTGAGAATTATTAATTAAGGAATAGAGAGTCAGATATCCAAGTTTGCTGGCCGCAAGTTAAATGGCACAGTAAATAATGTAGATAAGAGCAGAATGTTGCAATAGGACATTGATAGATTAATTGAGTGACAAAATTATGCAGATGGACTTAAATGTGGGGAAATATGAGGTTATCCACTTGGAATCTAAGGAAGATAGATCATCATATTTTCTAAATGATGAGAAGTTAGGAATGTGGAGAAGCAGAGATTTAGGAATCCAAGCACATAAATCACTTAAGGCTAGTAGATAGGTACAAAACGTAATTTAAAGAGGCTAATGGGATGTTGACTTTTATTTCAAGGGGACAGGAATACAAAGGGGTGCAAGTTATGTAACAGTTATATAAATCTCTTGATAGACCCCATTTGGAGTACTGCGTTCAGTTCTGGGCAGCACACCTCAGAAAGGGTAGATCGCAGTACAGATTCACCAGAATGATACCAGGGCTCAAAGGGTTAAATTATGAGGATAGCTGCATAGACTAGGCTTGTATTGACTTGAGTATAGAAGATTAAGGGGTAATTTAATTGAGGTATTTAAGATGGAGTTGATGGGGAGGGTGGGGGTGGGGGGGGGATTGGGGGGTGGGGGAAATGCGGGGAGTCCCGAACAGGAGGGCATGACCTTAAAATCAGAACTAGGCTATTCGGAGTAATGTTAGAAAGCAATTCTTCATACAGGGAGTCGTGAAAATAGGCAACTCACTCCTCCAAAAGCTGTTGAGCCTAATTCAATTGAAAATTGCAGAACTGAGATTTTTGTTAGACAATGGTATTATGGGTTATGGAGCCAATGTGGGCTAATGAAGTTCAGATACAGATCAGACATGATCTAATTGAATGGCAGAATGGGCTCAAGGGCTGACTGATCTACTCCTGTTCCTATGTTCCTGAGAATGGATGAAAGGGAGAGAAGCCATCCTAAAAGATAAAAGCTCCAATTTATCCATATCATCTGAAACAACTGTTCGGGCAGCAGAGAGCACCTAACAGGGGGTCAAAATAAAATTTTTGAGGGCTCTTTTTTAGATTTTCTCAGGCGATTTTTGATTTTTGGGGGCTACATTTTGACTTTTGGGGGCTACATCTTGGTTTTTAAGGGCTCCTTTTTTGTTCTCATTAGCTCCCTTATTATGTGATACAGTCACACAACATTACCTTCTGTATTTGTTGTTTGATTGTACAGAACTTGAGTATTGATGAAAAAAGAGACATTTTGTCAAAGCTTTTTGTCTTGCACTCATCAGGACAATTCGCAAGAATACAATGTAAGAGAAACCAACAAATTTATACTGTATGAGACGAGAGTGCTGATTGGTTGGCAAGTGGACTTTGATTGGTAGAGGCATTGCCATGGGACTATAGCATGGCGATCGAGACCCACCACCATTGCGTGAGTCAGTACCATTGAACTTATGAACTTGGCAGCTCATGCAGTTGAGTTCAGTTTTAACTACACAATATATGCCCAAATAGATGGTGTTGCCATGGGATCCCCTCTAGGCCCAGCTCTCGCAAACACCTTTGTGGGGTTCCATGAGAAATGTGTCTTCAATAGAATGACACCTAACCTTCTACCCCTTGTGTATTTCCAATATGTGGATGATATGTTTGCTATATTTAAATCCACAGCTGCATGTAATAATTTCCTTACATGTTTTAATGGGCCCCATCCTGCGCTCAAATTCATCTTTGAAATAGAGCAGTCAAATTAACTCCTCTTCCTTGACGTACTAGTTGAGAAATCTGCCCACGGGTTCTCTACCACTGTCTACCGCAAGCCTATTGTCACTGGTCAATATACACATTGGGATTCTTACAGTTCCACGCGCCATAAGATTGGCCTTATCAACAACCTTGTAAGTAAGGCCTGAGCCATTTGCTCACCATGCAAACTTGATGCTGAAATAGGGCGCATCAAAGGCATCCTGCAAGATAATAGCTACCCTGATCGGACCGTTTCACGCTGTATACCGCGCAAACTCATGAAAGGGACTAAGGCCATTTTTGGTCCTGAAAAGTGCCCAGTCTAGCTCCCGATTACTCATGTAGGGCAAAGTATCTCAAAAGTTTGAGCAACAGGTGAAGCTAATTGTTTCACATTGCTACCATGCAGTAGCAACACAAGTGGTATTTGCCACTAACAAGATGCTCCCTTCAAGCCAAAAAGATGTTTTGCCTATAACACAAACGAGTAATGTGGTATATGAATTTCAGCACCAGTGAGATTCTAGGTATGTAGGCCGTACCTGCCAGAAACTGGTGGATCATATCAAACAGCATGTCCCTTTCGTTATTCACAACAGATGAGATTCAGACCGTACCCAACCAGCCTGTGCTTGCAAAGCTCAAAACAAGGTGTCCAACATTAGATGTGATTCTGCGATTGGGCAACATTTGCCAAATAGTGTGATGGAATACTCTCCACTTGCCAGGATGAGTGCAGCTCCAACAAAACAAGAAGCTTGACACCATCCAGGACAAAGCAGCCCACTTGATTGGCACCCCATCCACAAACATTCACTCACTCCACCACTGATGCAGAGTGGCAGCAGTGTGTACCATCTACAAGATGCACTGCAGGAACTCACCAGGCCCCCTTAGACAGCACCTTCCAAACCCACAACCACTACCATCTAGAAGGACAAGGGCAGCAGACACATGGGAACACCACCACCTAGAAGTTCTCCTCCAATCACTCACCATCCTGACTTGGAAGTATCTCACTGTTCCTTCACTGCGCTGGGTCAAAACCCTGGAACACCTTCCCTAACAGCACTGTGGGTGTACCTAGACCACAGGGACTGCAGCGGTTCAAGAAGGCATCTCACCATCACCTTCTGAAGGGCAATTAGGGATAGGCAATAAATGCTGGCCTAGCCAGTAATGCCCACATCCCATGAATGAATTTAGAATGTCTATTTTTCAGCAATACTCAAGTTCTGTATTTGCACTGAATTCTTTTAGGGTTTCCATTATTTGTTTGATAAGGTAGCACAAGTACCAAGGACTCTATGTGAGAAGTTTATATTTAAATTGGAATCTGTGAGCAAGGTTCTATAAACTTTTGTTTTTGTTAATTTATTTTAAATACACTAAGTCCCTGTTTTAAATCACTCCAATTTAACGTCACAGATATAACAAGGCAAGCATGTGTTCTTAGTGTCGGGATTTCTGTTTTAGCGTTGTTTTGCACCAGGCTGACGTAACGTGTGATACCCAAAGGCACCATTTTGGAGTGGCCTCTCCTGCTCACTGACCCTCCTACTCACTACCTCTCCAGTGCCCCAAACATCTCGCTTGCCGATTCTGCTGCCCATTCAGCTCCTTTCCTGCTCGTCAGACCTTCCAGCTCACTGACCCACTCGCTCATCAACCCTCCTGTGAGTCTCTTCCCTCCCTGACTCTCCCACTCACAGCTCCTCTTGCTCCTTTGCTCGCTCTCTCCTAGTCACCACCCCTGTCCTAAGCCTTTGCTCACGGTGAATTTGGGAGAGGGAAGCAGCATGTGGGAGAGGTGGGAAGTGCGAGATTGGGGGAGTAGGATGGGCAGCGAGTGGGAGGGTCGGGGAGCTAGAGGGTTGGGGAGCAGGATGGGCAGTGAGCAGACGGATCAGCGAGCGGGATGGGCGGTGAGCAGGGGGGTCAGCGAGCAGGGGAGTCAGCGAGTGGGATGGGCAGCGAGAAGGGGGTTTGGCAAGCATGATGGGCAATAAGCTGGGGGTCGGTGAGCAGGATGAGCAATGAGTAGGGGTGTCGGTGAATTGGATGGGCTACGAGTAGGGGTGTCAGGGAATGGGATGGGCTACGAGCTAGGGTGTCGGCGAGCGGGATGGGCAATGAACAGGGTGTGTCGGCAAGGGGGATGGGCAACAAGCAGGCGGGTCGGCGAGCAGGATGGGCGGTGAGCAGGGGGCTCAGCAATTGGGATGGGCAGTGAGCAGACACATCGGCGAGCAGGATGGGCGGCAAGCAGGGGGGATCAGCGAGCAGGGGGTCGGCAAGCACGATGGGCTACAAGCAGGGGCATCGGCGAGCGGGATGGGCAATGAGCAGGGGGTGTCGGCGAGCGGGATGGGCAGTGAGCAGGTGGGGTCGGCGAGCAGGATGGGCAGCGAGCAGGGGGGTCGGTGACTGGGATGGGCAGCGAGCGGGATGGACAGCGAGCGGGATGGACAGCGAGCAGGAGAGGTGGTGAGCAGGAGCATTAGGGAGCAGGAAGATCAGCAAGCAAGAGAGGAGGTAAGTAGAAAGAGTGAGTGTATTTCTTAACTTTTAAAATAAAATAAATGTAAAAATATTATTTAATTTACAAATGAAGGTATTTAGGAATACACAGTATTTCAACATTCAGGGTATTATGTTTCAATTTTTTTTGATGAGAAAGGTTCTGTAAGATCTAACTACAGCTTTTGCATTGGTCATAATGGGAAAATCTGATTTAAAGTTGCTCTTTTCAGGACCGCAACTACAACGTTTAGTGAGGAATTACTGTAAATCTCCCATACTGTTTCCAAAATGAAAATTCTAAGTCGCTAGGGTAAGGTAACTTATTGGCAATGAGTCTCATATCTCCAGCCCCTTTTAAAAATTGTTTGCAAACTGCTAGCATTCTCCAGCATTCCTTGATTTTGTTCTGCCAATTTCAAGTTTCTTTCCCCTCAATGCTTCTATTTAAAGTGAGTGTTGAAGAACACGCCAAGTTATTGACTTCCTATGGTCCAACTGTGTAACAGAGGAAATACACACAAATCAATGCAGCATCAAGCTAACCATCAGATGACAGATGGTTTAATTCATATATACTTCATATTTCAGTGATTTTTCCAAACTAATGCACCATTCAGACTTTAGTGAGACATAGACTGGATGGACCAAAAGAACATTAAATGTGGTTCTTCGTACCCACATTAAAAATAAAGGACGGGTGTTTTATTCTCAAATGGAGCTGGTTGACTTTATTCATTTTTAATGAAACCAAAAACAAAAGGAATTCAAATAGAACATAGCTCTAAGTGATCATAAAGCTACCATTTGGATATTAACAAGTCAATATCAACTTTTTCACTTTTTACAAAAGCTTTAATGTTCACATCACAGAATCATAGAATTTTAATGGCGCAGAAGGAGGCCTTCCGGCCCATTGTGTCTGCACTGGCTCTCCAAATGAGCATCATGACCTGGTGCCATTGCCCTGCCTCTTCCCTGTACCCCTGCACACTGTTTCTATTCAAATAATCATCTAATGCCCTCTTGAATGCCTCGATTGTACCTGCCTCCACCACACTTGCAGGCAGTGCATTCCAGACCCGAACCACTTGTTGTGTGAAAAAGTTCTTTCTCACATTACATTTAATTTTTTTGCAAAACACTTTAAATCTGTGCCCTCTCATTCTTGATCCTTTTATGAGCTGGAACAGCTTCTCCTTATCTACTCTGTCTAGCCCCCACATGATTTTGAACATCTCTATCAAATCTCCTCTTAGCCTTCTCTCCAAGAAGAACAGTTACAACCTCTCCAATCTATCTTTGTAACTGAAGTTTCTCATCCCTGGAACCATTCTTGTAAACTCTTCTGCACACTCTCCAATGTGTTCACATCTTCTCTATAATGTGGCGCCCAGAACTGTACACAATACTCCAGCTGATGTCTAACGAGTGTCTTATGTAAATTCAGCATAACCTCCTTGCTCTTGTACTTTATGTCCCTATTAATAAAGCCCAGGATACTATATGCTTTATCAACAGCTCTCTCCACCTGTCCTGCCACCTTCAATGATCTGTGCACATATATACCCAGATCTTTCTGCTCCTGCACCCCTTTAAAATTTCACCCCTTGTCTGCCCATGTTCTCCCTACCAAAATGCATCACCTCACACTTCTCCACATTGAACTTCAACTGCCACCTATCTGCCCACTCCACTAGCTTGTCTATGTCCTTTTGAAGTTCTACATTGTCCCCCTCGTAATTTACAACACTCCCAAACTTCATATCAACCATAAACTTAGAAATTGTCCCCTGCACACCAAGATCCAGATCATTAATATATATCAGAAAAAGCAAGGGCCCCAATACCAACCCCTGGGGAACTCCACTACAAACCTTCCTCCAGCCCAAAAAATATCCATTGACCATTACCCTCTGCCTCCTATTTTTCAGCCAATTTTGTATCCACGTTGCTACTGTCCCTTTTATTCCATAAGCAATAACTTTTCTCAGGAGTCTGTTCAAAGAAATTTTTTGTGGGATGCAAAAAACATTCCAGTAATAGTTATAAATCAAGAGGTGGAAAGGAGAGAGGAACTTGGTGAAATTAGAATCACTAGGGAAGCGGTACCAAGCAAACGGATGGAGCTGCGGGCTGACAAGTATCCGGGTCCAGTTGGGCTTAATCCATGGGTTTTAAAAGAGGTGGTTTATGAGGTAGTAGATGTGTTGGTGTTTCCAAAATTCCTAGATTCTGAAAAGGTTCCATCAGACTGGAAAGTAGCAAATATAACTCTTCTGTTCAAGAAAGGAGGGAGGCAGAAAACAGAAAACTAAAGGCCAGTTAGCTTGATGTCTGTCATGGGAAAGGAGCTAGAATCAATCATTAAAGAGGTTATAACTGGGCACTTAGAAAAACTCAAGGTAATCGGGAAGAGTCAGCATGGTTTTGTGAAAGGGAAATCATGTTTAGCCAATTTATTGGAGTTCTTTGAAGGGGTAATGTGCTGTGGATAAAGAGGAGCATGTAGACATACTGTACTTGGATTTCCAGAAGGCATTTGATAAGGTGCCTCATCAAAGGTTATTGCGGAAAGTAAAAACTCATGGTGTAGGGGGTAACATATTAGCATGAATAGAAGATTGGCTGGCTGGCAGAAAACAGAGTATGCATAAATGGGCCTTTGTCTAATTGGCGGGATGTGACGAGTGGAGCCTTGCAGAGGTCTGTGCTGGGGCCTCAATTTTACAATTTACATCAATGACTTAGATAAGGGGAGCGAAGGCATGGTAGCTAAATTTACAGATAACAAAAAGATAAGTAGGAAAGTATGTTGTGAAGAAGACATAAGGAATTTGCAGACGGATATAAATAGATTGAGGGAATGGGCAAAAATCTGGCAGATGGAGTATAACGTGGGAAAAAGTGAAGTTGTCCACTTTGGTAATAAGAATAAAAACGTAGAATATTATTTAAACGGAGAACAACTGCAGAATTCCAAGGTGCAGAGGGATCTAGGTGATCTTGTGCATGACTCACGAAAAGTTAGTGTGCAGGTAGAGCATGTAATCCAGAAGGCTAATGGAATGCTACACTTTAGTACGAAAGGAATTGAACGTAAAAGTAAGGATGTTATGCTTCAGTTATACAGGGAATTGATGAGACCACATTTCAAATTCTGTGTACAGTTTTGGTCTCCTTGTTTAAGGAAGGATGTAAATGCATTGGAGGCGGTTCAGAGGAGATTTACTAGATTGATACCTGGAATAAGTGGGTTGTTTATAAGGATAGGTAAGACAAGCTGGGCTTATTTCCACTGGAGTTTAGAAGAGTGAGGAGTGACTTGATTGAAGTATATAAAATCCTGAATAGTCTTGACAAGATGGACATGGAAAGGATCTTTCCTCTTGTGGGTGAGTCCAGAACTAGGGGGCACTGTTTTAAAATTAGGAGTTGCCCGTTCAGGACAGAGATGAAGAGGAATCTTTTCTCTGAGGGTTGTTTGAAACTCTCTGCCTAAGAAGATGGTGGAGGCTGGATTATTGAATATTTTTAAGGCAGAGGTAGATAAATTCTTGTTTAGCAAGGGAATCAAAGATTATCGGGGGTAGATGGGAATGAGGAACTTGAAGCACAAACAGATCAGCCATGATCTTATTGAATGGTGGAGCAGGCTTGAGGGGCCAAATGGTCTACTTCTGCTCCTATTTCGTATGTTCACATGCTCGTAAAGTTTTTCTGTGCAGCCACCACACTGCGATTTCAACTCCATCCAAAGCTTTGACTCTGTTGTGGCCTGACTAAAACATTGAGGGTCATCTCATGCCATGTAGGATGATCTAAGACTGTTCACCATGTCATACCTGCACTTAATCTTGCTGCCATTTAGAGCACTATGTAGTTTGGAAGGAACCACTGCTGCACCCCATGTTGTGTGTGCTATGTGATATAAAGGCAGCAAATGTTTGTAAGGGATTGCGCAAACACATTGTGGGTTCATTTATTAAGAACAGGCATGTAAACATATATACATGAGTAGAAAGCTTGAGGACATCATCAGGGCTATGTGTGCCATGTTCTGATCCAGGCCAAAGTAAAACTAAAGCTGAATCACGTGACACACTTCCCTTAAAGTGATGGCATGCTGCCATCCCTTCAAGGCATATTATAACAGGAGTAGCTCCTCACAGATTTTGTCTCTTCCACACTTGCTGCTCTTCCAATCAAACTCTGCATTATTCTCCCACTCTCAATGAGACACCTGCGCTGCAATTGTTCAGCCCTGTTTGGACTATGGAGAAGCTATAATTTAGGGTAATATATATGGGAGCGACCTTTCTGGAACTTTTAGCCTGCATCTTTGATTTTTCACTGGCAATTTGAGATTTCAAGGGCAGATTTGCCTGCCACCCCCATGTATTTTGAACACTAGCATCTAAGCTTAAACCTGAGATTACCCAAGGATGGACTGAGAGAATTGTATAACCAACTATTCGAAGACCTAATAAATACTGCTCTATGTCTAGAGGTCAAAATGGCAGTACAATTTGATTGTAGCTGGCCTCTTCCAGTGTACAACTCACAATCTGAGCAGCATAAGCCAATTCATTGGTGCAAGAGCCAGGTCACAAATATTAGTTTTAACAGCTTTACACTTAGCATAACGTGACAGAAAAACCTACACAAGAGAGTGCATCTCAAATGTAAGGTTAATAGTGCTTGGAGTGTAGCTCAAGAGATTGGAGTTTAAAAACTAATCTTTTTGTTGATCTGTTCACTCTTGAATTTAAAATGGTCTACGTTTAAAAGAGCCTTACAATGTAATGTGTTAGTGTTCACTTCTCAAGCAATTATCCAGAACATGCTTGATTGATCTAACTGCTCAGTCATTCAGCTTTATAACACTTTGGGTGGATGTGTCTGTAGCAATTAACACTGATTACTTGCATTAACGAGTATGAAATATTTTGTTTGTATTGGACAATGCACAGATAAAAGAAGAATTTGTGTACTTTGGTGAATAAATGATTGAACATATGCTGTGAAAACCTTAAATGGGACTTGCTTTGAACCAGAGTTTTTAACATAGTATTAATGACAAAAATAATTTGATTTTGAAAATTGTGCAGGTAACTTATGCATATTCAACTAATTAACAATTTGGTGATTTTCTTTGCAATATACTATCTATCTTTTTTGTTATCAATTACTTTTATATGTATTCTTTGATTTCTTTGCATGTTTAGACCATCTCCCAGTGGGGGGAAAATGCACAGCCTTCCTTATCAACATTCATTTCACAGGATGATGTTTGAAAGGATAGCCTATTTTTCTATTTGATGCACGTTTTGTGACTGAGCCAAATTGACAATGATTTATTGCGCTGTTAGAGTGCATTAGGTATTCTTAACACTGGACTGCATAGCCAAATAATGGAAGAATGTTGATAAAAATGCCTCGAGTTTCTTTGAATTAAATTAGACTTAATGGAGATGGCTGTGCTGAAAAAGTTTAGTTTAATTTAAGCTTGATATTTTTCTTTAATTTGTTCAGCAATATTTCATGGACACTTTGAACTTTAATTATAGTGTCTTTCCTTTGTTTACATTTATAATGAGAGCCAGAACAACTGGAATTTATATGGTGCTGCTCACATAAGGTAATATCTCAGAAGTATTTAATTGGAAGAAGAACGTCAGAGCAAGGACAGGAAATTAAGAAGGGAACCAAAAGTATTGCAGAAGAGAGATTTTTAAAAGTGTTCTGCAGAAGGAAGAAGCTCAGATCATGGATGTTTAATACTCGTGACAGTAAAGATTGAACTGTCAGAGTTTTGAATTATGGCATGAATAGGACCCCAACTGCTATTTTAGGTAGGAACTTATCTGAGCCTGAAGTTAAGTAAGGCTGTTAATGTGCAGGAAGGGGTTTTAAGATGGTGCATGTAAGTAATTGCTATGAGGGAAGCTGGATAGCTGTAGTGCAGGATGCCAAGTTAGAGATGGCCTTAACCAGAGTACAGTGTGAAAGCCTAATTATCAATGTGTTGCTTTATGATGGTGAAATGTGCTGGGGACCAGGACGGGGCAGGAAGCAAAAGAAAGACTGCCTAGTGTATTATGCTCTGAGCCCTGTTGACGTCTTCGAACCTTTCCCTGCACTATTCTGTAGCATAATATTATTTAAATATTTTTAAGGTAGAGGTAGATAGATTATTGGTCAGCAAGGGGGTGAAAGGTTATTGGAGGTAGGTGGGAATGTGAAGTTAAGGTTAAATCAGGTCAGCCATGATCTTATTGAATGGCGGAGCAGGCTCAGAGGGCCAAGTGACCTACTGCTGCTCCTAGTACGTATGTTCATTTGTATATTTATAAGTCCTAGTTCTAGTGCAGCCTCTTCCCAAGTGGCACAAGTTACCTATTTGGATGGTTTGATGGCTCCCACACCCAGCAGTCTCTCCCTTTGATTTTATCAGGAAGAGCTTGGAGATATGCATCAATGAATCTGTGTTCTTCTGCACTTGTGCTATGCCATTCTGCCCTTTGAGCCTAGATGATGCCTGTACATACATAATTCAGCATAATAAAAATATTGCTAAGACCTGGTGAAGCTACAACACAGGGCTACATGTATTCTAATCAGAGGAAACAGCATGTGATAGACAAAACTAAGCAATTTCACAACCAATGGATCAGATTCAAGCTCTGCAATCCTGCCACATCCAGTCATGAATGGTCATGGACAATTAAACAACTAACCAGAGGAGGAAGCTTCATAAATATCCCCAATTTCAATGATGGAGTGCAAAAGACAAGCCTGAAGCATTTGTAATCATCTTCAGCCTAAAGTGTCAAATGGATGATCTATTTTCCCTGCCTCCTGAGGTCCCCAGCAGCACTGAGTGCAACAAAGCTATGGGCCCTTACAGCATCCCAGCTGTTGTATAAAAACTTGTGCTCCAGAATTAGCTGTACCACTAGCCATTCAGCAACAGTGCAGCACTGGCATCTACCTGACAATGTGGGAAATTGCTCAGGTGTGTACTGTCCACAAAAAGCAGGACAAATCCAATCTGGGCCAATTATCGTCCCTGTTATGTTTTACCATGGGGTCACTTTGCTCACGAACCGGCTGCACACTTCTCTGTTGACAGGTGAGTCAATTACAATATACGGCAGACACAGACCAATATGAAATACCTACTATTTATTTACAGAAACAACAGAACACTAACATGATGTGTGCTTCTCCAACCAGACCCTACACTAGACTAACATTAACATGATAGCCCGCGCTACACAGCTATTGGGTGTTACAGTCACATGGTCAATCTGCTCACATTCTTTTAAAGGTGTACTACACCTCAGATTACCACATCTCTCCCCCTTTACTTGAAAGTACATTTTACAATATATTAACTATTTACAAAAATTAACTATTTACAAATTCAGTCTCTCAGGAGGCTCTTTTAAACGTGTCGACCATCGTAGTTCTACGACTTCAGATGGTTTATCTGAGGCCTCCTTCTCAGGAGTTATCTGACCAAAAGGCTCCCCAGTAGGAACCTGTAAGTTTGCCTCTTCGACTCTCTCAGGCTCAACAGGTTCTACAGGTACTTCCAAAGCAAGAGGAGTTCCTTCTACCTGTGATGTAGACTCCAATGGGAATGTTTGGCGCACCTTTTCTCATGGATCTGTTTCCCTTTTCCTGAGGTAATCTACATGTCCCCTGATTATCCGACCTTCAACCAATATATGGTAGGACAGGGGTCCTGTCACTGCACTGACTTCACCTGATAGCCATTTGGGCCCATCTCCAAAGTTCTTTGCAAAATCTGCTTCTCCTACAGTGAAGTTTCATGACTGTGGTAATTGTGTTCATTTTTCTGGGCCTCCTGACTTCTCTCTACCCTCTTCCCTAAATTTGGCCTTATGAGGCTTAACTGTGTCCTGAGACGTCTCTTCATTAATAACTCTGCAGGGGCAATACCGGTTGTTGTATGTGGCATAGTCCTATAGCTGAGCAGGAAGCATGATAACTTCGTTGCTATAGAGTCCCCCTCTATTTTTTACATTCCAGCCTTGAAGGTCTGGACTGCCCGCTTGACCAACCCATTAGATGCAAGGTGGTATGGTGAGGTCTTGACATGTGTTATGCCATTGAGAGTTGTAGATCTTTGGAATTCTCTGCTAGTGAATGCCATTCCATTATCTGACACTATTATCTCTGGTAAACCATGTATCACGAAACTCTGATGCAATCTGTCTATGGTGGCGGCAGATGTGGGTAATCGCACCTTGTATACATCCATCCATTTGGAGTGAACTTCAATAAGTAAGAGGAACATTGTGCCCAAAAAAGGCCCCACATAGTCAACGTGGAGGCGGACCCATGGCCTTACTGGCCATCTCATGGATGCAGTGGAGCAGAATGAGGCAATTTCTGCACCTTTTGGCATTGCATGCAGCTCTTGACCATGTTTTCAATTTCAGTGTCCATCCCTGGCCACCATAAGTAGCTGCGCGCCAACATTTTTATTCTGGAAACACCGGGGTGACCGCTAAGCAATTCTATCAATAATGGTTGTCTTCCTCTGGGTGGCACAATGACTCTTGCTCCCACAGTAAGATGCCATCCTGGCAGGTGAGCTTGTATCTCCTGTTAAAATATGGCTTCATTTCGTCTGACTTTGGTTCATTAGACCATCCCTGCAAGACTTGTTCCCTGATGTGAGACAAAACTAGATTGCAGTCTGTCGATTTTCTGATCTGTTTGGCATTCACTGGTGATGAATCCAAGAAGTTTAATAACCAAATGAGTTCTTGAGGGATGGGGACGTTCACATTGCTGTCCTTCAGAGGTAATTGGCTCAGCGCGTCAGCATTGGCAATCTGGCTTCCCGGCCAGTGGATAAAAGTATATTCGTAAGCAGCTAGAATCAGTGCCCACCTTTGGATGCGTGCCGAGACGATTTGGGGTATTGCCTTATCTTCCCCAAACAAGCTTAGTAGTGGCTTGTGGTCGGATATGATGGTGAAGTGGCGACCATGAATGTATTGGTGGAATTTCTTAATGCCAAATGCAATGGATAAGCCTTCTTTCTCTATTTGTGAGTATCTTCGTTCTGCCGCACTGAGTATTCTTGAGACGTAGCCAATGGCCATTTGGATCCATCCCCCAATAGGTGGTTGAGTACTGCCCCTACTCTGTAGGGGCATGTTAAAATCAATTCTTTCTTTGGGTCGAAATATACCAACAGGGCCGATGAATGTAGTAACTGCTTTACTGCCATAAAAGCCTGTTGTTGTGGGGCTTGCCAAATTCACCTGTGGGTTTTCTTGAGTAACCCCTATAATGGAGCCAGTACTGTCGACAAATTTGGGAGAAAATGACCGTAGCAGTTAACCATTTTCAAGAAGGACTTGTGGCATTTTTCGGGGCTGGCGCCTCACGAATAGCTCTCACCTTGTCTTCTACTGAATGAAGACCCTGTGAGTTGACCCTATGACCCAGGTAAATCACTTCTTTTGCTTGGAAGATACATTTTTCACTTTTCAAGCATATTCCGGCTTGTGAGAAATGTTTCAATTCCTCTTCCAAGTTAGCCAGGTGTTCTTCATCAGTTAGTCCTGTTACTAAGACATCATCGAGATAAACTCCAAAGGGTAACCTGGTGTACTGGTATAACCCCCTTTGTGTGTTGATAGTCACAAAACCCCGAGAGGCTTTTTCCAGCTCGACTTGCTGGTGAGCGTGGCTCATGTCAAGTTTCATATATGTGGCTCCCCCTGTCAGTTTGGAGTACAATTCATCAATTTTTGTATAGGGTGCCTATCAAATCTGGCTACTTTGTTAACGGTCAACTTGTAGTCCCTGCAAACTCACACACTCTGGTCAGGCTTTGGTACTGGAACTATGGGCGCTGCCCATTCGGAAAATTGTACAGGTTGTAAGACTCTCAACCTTTCCAGCCTGCCCAATTCAATATCCACTTTTTCTCGTAAAGCATAGGGACTGGCCTCACCTTCTAATACCTGGGGGTTCCTCTGGGATGCACGTGGATTTTAGTAGATCTCGAGCTCTTCCCTGAACACGGGCATATTTCTGTAATAATTCTTGCAGATCTTTCATTCTGAGTTGAAAAATCTCAGTCCACTCCAACTTTATTTCCTTAAGCCAGTTCTGACCAAGTAGAGTGAGACCCTCCCCGGCTACCACTATCAGGGGTAGGTTAGCTGACTGGCTAATATTCGTATTGTACTGGAACCTTGCATATACCCTTTACTCTTATGTTTTCACCGGTATATGTTTTTAGTCTGGCATCTGGGTTTTCCAGTTTTAGTGAATGGCTTCCTCCATCCAGATACTTAAACGTGTGTTCCCCTATGATTGTCATGGATGCACCTGTATCCACTTCCATTCAAATGGGTTTTCTGTTGACTTCTACTGTCACATAGATTGGCTCTGTTTTACCCATTTTTAAGTTGTGTAGCGAGTAAATACCTGACTCTGTTTCTTCTGGCTCCTCCATTATATAAATTTCATGACTTCTGCCTTTTTGTTTGAAATTTGGCCTCAACCTTTCTTTACAATATCACAATGTGCCCAATGCGATGGCAGTAGAAACATTCGGTTCTTTTAAATTGTCGTTCATTTGTAAGCTTTCTGGTTCCAATTTTGCAATTATGAATGTGGTTTTTATCCGTTAAGTCATTGCTTTTTGCTGTTCTGTTAATGGCGGCTGTTTCCTGCCTTTCCGCCAAGCCCTGTGCTTCTGCGCCATTTCTAACCGGACCCTCCCTCCTGACGTGAAGAACGGCGCCATTTTGTGCTCCCTTGATTTCTCCTGAGTCCCTCTCTGTGCTTTCCATTGTGAACGCCAACCCCAGCGCCTTGCCAAATTTTTTTCTGACAACAACCTTTTTTGAATGGGGTTTTCGTTAATCCCACACACTAATCGGTCTCTTAGCATGTCATTAATCGACATCCCGAACTCTCAGTGCTCTGTCAATTGTTTTAAGGCTGCTACATAGCAATTGACTGTCTCTCCAGGGGCACGACACCTCGAATTGAATTTAAAACGCTGTGTTGTTACCGAAGCTTTTGGTTGAAAATGGCCTTTCACTAGATTCACCAAGTCATCAAAACTCTTGGAATCTGGGATGTTGGGTGCCAATAAACTATGAATTAGGCCGTATGTTTTACTGCCACATGTCAATAAGAGGATTGCCCGCTTCTTCTCCTCCCCCGATATGTCGTTGGCCAAAAAGAAAAACGCAAGGCGTTCAATATAACGTGACCAGTCATCGGTGGTCTGATCAAACGGTTCGATGCATCCAAATTGTGTTATATGGAGGGCGATAGCTTCAATGATAATGGGGAGGGATTACAATTGCACTGTACTTACAATCGGCCTGGAGGGCGCAGCTGATTCACTTCAGTTGACATTTTGCGGATCTACTTGGTGTTGTCGACTGTTGTGTTTTCCTTGTCGTCAATTGTTTTGTTTTACTATGGGGCTGCTTTGCCCTCGAACCGGTTGCACGCTTATCTGTCAGTAGGTGAGTCGATTACAATATACTGTAGACGCAGAGACCAATATGAAATGAAACACACTATTTATTTACACAAACAACAGAGCACATACATGATGTGTGCTTCTCCAACCAGACCCTACTCTAGACTAACATTAACATGGTAGTCTGTGCTACACAGCTATTGGGTCATACCTTCATGTGGTCAATCTGCTCACATTCTCTTAAAGATGTACTACACCTGCGATTACCACAGTCCCATTTACTCTCAATCAGCAATGGTGATGGAAGGTGTCATTGGCAGTGTTATCAAGCAGCACTTACACAGCAATAACCTGCTTTCTGATGTTCAGTTTGGGTTTCACCAGGTGCAGTCGGCTCCATGTCTATGCTCTTGGCCTAGACTCGGGCAAAAGTGCTGAATTCCAGAGATGAGGTGTGGGGGAGTGCCCTTGAGATCAAGGAAACGTTTGACCAAGTGTAGTATCAAGGAGCTCTGGCGAAGTAGAAGTCAATGGGAATCGGGGAAAACTTTCCACTGCTTGGAGTCATACCTGCCACAAGGGAAGATGATTGTGGTTGTTGGAGCAGGGTGACCAACTCTAGGGGGATAAAAATAAGGGACACTTCACTGGTGAGGGGGTGTCGGGATTGCTAATGACACTGGATGTGCTGATGAGATGGTGAAGCGGGGGTGGGGTGAGGGCGGAAGAGTGCCATTTGGTGGCAACACCTTAGCAGCAGGGGGTGTGTGGCAAGACATGAGGAGCAGGAATCAGGGGGCCTGAGAAGGCCACCGCCAAACCTGACTTTGACCCCCCCACCCTGCCCCGAGTTGGGCTTGAGTGCCACTTGGAATGCTCTCTGCTTGCCTGGATGAGTGCATCTCCAATAACACTTAAGAAGCTCAACATTATCCAGGACAAAGCAGCTTGCTTGATCAGCATCCCATCGACCAACTTAAATATTTACTCCCTCTACCATTGATGCATAGCGGCCACTGCAACAACTTGCTAAAGCTTTTTTGACATCACCTTCCAAACCCTCGATCTATAGCACCTAGAAGTACAAGGGCAACAGGCACATGGGAACAATACTACCTGCAAGCACCTCTCCACTCCCCGAGCCACATACCATCCTCACTTTGCCTTTCCTTCACTGTCGCTGGGTCAAAAACCTGGAACACCATTCCTAACAGCACTGTGGGTGTACCTACACTACATGGACTATAACAGTTCAAGAAGACAGCTCACCACCACATCCTTGAGGGCAATTAGGGGTGGGCAACAAATGTAGGCCTTGCCAGCGACCTCACATCCCATGAAGGAATAATAAAATATGCAGTGAAGTTAATAGAGAGGTAAGTGAAAGTAATGAATATTGTTTCTCCCTTGGCTGTTTGTTTTCCCAGTCTGCTGCTGAAGACTGCACAGGCTGAACTGTCTTTTTCAAGGCTGCGCAGAGGTTTTCAGGTATTTCAGCTTATATATTCATTATACACAGATTTTACACCATGACTGCACCAATAGGACCCAAGAAACCCACGTTCCTTTGCAGGACACAAGCTATGGACACATTTCTTTTTTTCAGTGGTAATAAAGGCCTAACTTATTTTGAGAAAATAGAGACTTAGAGTACAAAAATAAAGAAGTTATGATGAACCTTTATAAAACTCTGGTTTGGCCTTGATGGGAATATTGTGCTCAATTCTGGGTTCCAGTTATGAGGAACTCCAGTTACATGGATGGATTGGAGAAACTGAGGTTGTTCTCCTTAGAAAAATAAAACGTTGAGAGGAGATTTGATAGATATCTTCAAACTCATGAGGTGCAGATCGCAGTAGATAGAGAGAAGCTGTTCTCATTGGTAGAACGGTCAAGAATCAGAGCACACTAATTTAAGGTGACTGGCAAAAGATTCAGATGTGACCTGAGGAAAACCTTTCTGCCTAGAAAGTGGTTAGGAATGCACTGAGAGTGTGGTGGAGAGAGATATAATCGGGAATTGGATGAGCACCTGAAGTGAAAAAAATTTGCAGGGTTATGGGGAAAGGGTGTGGGAGAGGGACCAACTGAGTTGCTCTTGCAGAAAACTGACATGGACACCACAGATCAAATGTCCTCCTCCTGTGCTGTAACCATTCTATGATTCTATACCAGGCAATGTATGTTTGTGAGGACATTGTTTAGTTTGTCAATATTATGCATATATTTATATTCTATATTGGATTAAATTATTTTACATCTGTTCATCCTATGTTTATGAACATTTGTTACAAAAAACAAGAAATGCTGACATGCACCTTAAAACCTTGTAATAATTTCTCTTGCTGTTTAGGCTTCCATCGAAGTTATAGCACCCCGTCTGCTCTTCCATCGCCAAGGGAGATTAAGAGAAAGAACGCTTCAAGCAGGTAACATTGAATGCTGGAAATTTCTTAATAACATGACATATAACATCAATTAGGAAAACTTTCCTTTCCATTCTTTTTAAATGAACAGCTATTGTTGATTGTTCTCTGAGGCAGCAGATTTTATCAGAGTCATTGGATGTATGTTTGGTGCCTTATATAACTTTTTTAATGGACAGAAAACTGTAGGACTCGCTGACCTCAGTAGGATTAGGAGTAAGCCATTCAGTCCATCAAGTCTGCTCCACCATTCAATTAGATCATAGCTGATTGTCTACCTCAACATCACTTTCCTGCGCTATCCCCATATCTCTTGATGTCATTAGACTCCAGAAATCTATCGATTTCTGTCTTGTACATGCTCAATGATTGAGTTTCCGCAGCCCTCTGGGATAGAAAATTCCAAAGATTCACCATCCTTTGAGTGAAAAAAATTCCTTCTCATCTCAGTCTTAAATAGCATGCCCCTTATTCTGAGACTGAGTCCCCTGGTTCTAGATTCACCAGCCAGGGGAAACATCCTGCCTACATCCACCCTGTCAGCCGCTGTAAGAATTTTGTAAGTTTCAATGTGATCACCTCTCATTCTTTGAAACTCTAGAGAGTACAGGCCCAGTGTCCTCAATCTCTCCTCATAAGACAATCCCAACATCCCAGGAAATAGTCTGGTGAACCTCTGGTGCACTTCCTCTATGGCAAGTATATCCTTCCTTAGATAAGGAGACCAAAACTGTACACAATACTCCAGGTGCAGTCTCACCAAAGCTCTATACAATTGCAGCAAGCCATTTTTACTTCTGTACTCAAATCCCCTTGCGATGAAGGCCAGCATACCTAATCGATTGTTGCACCTACATGCTAGCTTTCAGTGACACATGAACAAGGACACCCAGGTTCCTTTGGACACCACCACTTCCTAGCCTCTCTCCATTTAAGAAATATTCTGTCTTTTTGTTTTTTTCTACCAAAGTGGGTAACTTCACACTTACATTATATTCCATCTGTCATGTTCTTGCCCATTCATTTAGCCTGTCGAAGTCCACTTGAAGCCTCCTTGCATCTTCCTTGGAACTTATATTCCCACTTAGTTTTGTGTCATCAGCAAATTTGGAAATATTATGATTGGTCCCCACATCCAAATCATTTATGTAGATTGTGATCAACTGCGGCCCTTGCATTGAACCTTGCGTTACCCCACTAGTAACAGCCTGCCGTCCTGAGAGTGACCCGTTTATTCCTATTCTCTACTTTCTGCCTGTTAACCGAATTTTCAATCCATGCTAGTATATTACCCCCAATCCCATGTGCTCTAATTTTATTTACTAACCTCCTGTGTGGGACTTATCAAAAGCCTTCTGAAAGTCTAAATACACCACATTCACTGGTTCTCCTTTATCTATGTTATAAGTAACATCCTCAAAGAACTCAGACAGGTTTGTCAAACATGATTTCTCTTTCATAAATCTATGTTTACTCTGCCCAATTTTACCATTATTTCCTAAGTGCCCAGTTATTACATTCTTTATAATAGATTCTAACATTTTCCCTACTACTGACTTCAAACTAACAGGTCTGTAGTTCTCCAGTCTCTCTCTCTCCCTCCCTCCTTAAATAGTGGAGTTACATTTACGACCTTAAAGTCTGCAGGAACTTCTCCAGAATCTATGGAATTTTGAAAGATAACCACCAGTGCCAGCCACTATCTCTATAGCCACCTCCTTCAACATACTGGGATGTAGCTCATCTGATCCAGGGGATTTATCAACCTTCAACCCAGTTAACTTTTCAACATATGAATTAGGAGTAGGAGTAGGCCACTTGGCCCCTTGAGCCTGCTCCGTCATTCAATAAGATCATCGCTGATTTGAATGTAACCTCAACTCCACATTCCTGCCTACCCCCAATAACTGTTCACCCCTTGTTAATCAAGAATCTATCTAGCTCTGCCTTAAGAATATTCAAAGACTCTGCTTCCACCGCCTTTTGAGGAAGAGAGTTCCAAAGACCTTCAACCCTCTGAGACAAAATATTTCTCCTCATCTCTGTCTTAAATGAGTGACCCTTTATTTTTAAACAGTGACCCCTAGTTCTAGATTCTCCCGCAAGAGGAAACATCCTCTCCACATCCACCCTGTCAAGACCCCTCAGGATCTCAAAGATTTCAATTAAGTCGCCTCTTACTCCTCTGAATTCCAATGGATACAAGCCTAACCTGTCCAGCCTTTCCTCATAAGACAACCCGTCCATTCCTGGTATTTGTCTAATAAACATCTCTGAGCTGCTTCTAAGGCATTTACATCTTTCCTTAAATAACGAGACCAGTACTGTACACGATACTCCAGATGTGGCCTCACTCATGCCCTGTACAACTGAAGCATAACCTCCCTACTTTTGTAATCAATTCCCCTCACAATAAATTATAACCTTCTATTAGCTTTCCTGATTACCTGCATACTAACCTTTTGTGATTCATGCATTAGGACACCCAGATCCCTCTGAATCTCAGAGCTCTGCAATCTCTCATCATTTAGATGATAAACTTCTTTTTTATTCTTCCTGCCAAAATGAACGCTTTCACATTTTCCCACATTATACTCCATTTGCCAGATCTTTAGCACTCACTTAACCTATCTATGTCACTTTGTAGCCTCCTTACGTCCATTTCACAATCTACTTCCCTATCTATCTTTGTGTCGTCAGGAAATTTAGCAACCATACCTTCGGCCCTTTATCCAAGTCATTTATATAAATTGTGAAAAGTTGAGGCACCAGCAGATTCCTGTGGCACACCACTCTTTACACCCTGCCAACCAGAAAAAGACCCATTCATGCCAACACTCTGTTTCCTGTTAGCTAGCTAATCTTCTATCCATGCCAACATGTTACCCCTACACCATGAACTTTTATTTTCTGCAATAACCTTTGATGTGGCACTTTATCAAGTGCCACCTCTTTACTGAAACTAATTTCTTTCAGTTCCTCAGTTTCACAAGTCCCTTGGTTGCCTAGTATTTCTGGGAGATTTTCTGTATCTTCTGTGAAGACAGACACAAAGTATTTATTAAGTTCCTCTGTCATTTCCCTATTCTCCATTATACAAATACTCTTGTCTGCACTTGTAATGGGCCCACATTTGTCCGAGCCAATCTTCTCCTTTTCACATAAACTAATGAAGCTTTTACTGTCCGCCTTTATGTTTCTTGCTGGCTTGCATTCATATTCTCTTTTCCCTTACTTCATCAGTTTCTTGGTCATCTTTTGCTGGGTTTGCAGTCCTCAGGCTTGCCGGTTTTTCTGGCATCCTTATACGCCACTTCCTTTGATCTAATGCAATATTTAACTTCTTTTGTTAGCCATGGTTGATTCACCTTTCCCATTGGGCGTTTGTGCCTTAGAAGGATGTTGATCTGTTGTAGACCACGTAGTACTTCTTTAAATACTAACCATTGCCTGTCTACCGTCAAACCTTTTAGTGTATTTTCCTAATACACCATAGCCAACTTGCCCCTCACACCTTCATAGTTTCCATTGTGCCGATTAAAGACCCTAGTTTCAGAATGAACTATATCACATTCAACTTAATGTGAAATTTTATCATATTATGGTCACTATTTCCCAAAGGCTCCTTTACAGCAAGGTTATTAATTAGCCCTTTCTTATTACATACTACTAAATCTAAAATAGCTGGATAGCTAGTTGGTTCTTAAAAGTATTGCTCCGGAAACCCATCTTGTGTACACACCAGGAATTCATCCTCCACAGCATTAGAATTGATTAAGGTTTACCCAGTCTATATATAAATTAAATTCACCCATTATTACTGCATTACCCATGTTACATGCATCCCTAATTTCCTGATTTATACCTTGCCCAACATTACCACTACTGTTTGGTGGCCTGTAAACAACTCCCACTAATGTTTGCTGCCCCTTGCTGTTTCTTAGCTCCACCCAAACTGATTCTACAACTTGATCCTTCAATCTAAGATCCTCTTCTACTAATGTACTAATCTCGTTCCTTATTAAGAGCACTACCCCACCTCCTTTTCCTTTTTGCCTATCCTTTCTAAATGACGAATATCCTTGGATATTCAGTTCTCAATCTTGGTCACCCTGTAGTCAAATCTCTGTAATGACAATAAAATTATATCCATTTACTTCTATTTGCACCTTCAAATCATCAACAGTGTTGCGATTGCTGTGTGCATTCAGATAGTGCCTTTAATTCTGCCTTTTTACTATTAATGTCATAGAGTTATACAGCATAGAAACAGGCTCTTCGGCTCATCGTGTCCATGCCGGCCATCAAGCACCTATCTATTCTAATCCCATTTTCCAGCACTTGGCACGTAGCCCTGCATTATTCTGCATCTTGATCCTATTTGATGCTGTCCTTTGCTTCGTCTGTCTTCTAATTTTGCTTACTACTTTTCTACTTCCTGTTGTGAGTTTTGCTTCCCTCCAATCTAAGATCTTTCTCTGGTTCCATCCTCCTGCCTATCTAGTTTAAACCCTCCCCAACAGCAGTAGCAAATGTTCCTGTGAGGATATTAGTCTCCGTCCTGTTAAGATGCAGCCCGTCCATCTTGTACAGGTCCCACCTGCCCCAGAGCTGGTCCCAGTGCCTCAGAAATCTGATGCCCTCCCTACTACACCAGTTTTCTAACCACATGTTCAATCACTCAATTCTCCTATTCCTTTGCTCACTAGCACATGGGACTGAGAGTAATCCTGACATTACTGTTTTTGAGGTTCTGGTTGTTAAGCTCCTTCCTAGTTCCCTGAAATCTACTTATGTCGTTGGTACCAATGTGGCTGTTCTCTCTCCTCCAGAAGAATGTCCTGCAGCTAAATACTTGCTTTGTGCTCCTTGTCTGTGAAGATTTCTGCCGAGAAGATGAAGTTGTGAAAACTGCTGAATAGCTTTGTGCCAGAAAACTTAGGGGGTGAATGTTACAGTCCCCTGCTGGCATATTTGAAGGCAGGGAGACACATAAAATAAAGCGGGTGGCCAGCCCACTGCCTTCCCATCCACCCTGACCTGTCCCCGATATTACGGGGGACAGGTAAGCCAGTCACCTGCCCTTAGGCTTATTGAGGCCCTTAAGTAGCCAATTAAGCAGCTGGGGAAGGCGGAAGCAAGGCAGCCAGCTTGGCAGGCTTAAACTGCACTGGTAAAGGCAGGAAAGAAGGGAGGGTACCTCCTTTGGTCGGGGGTGGGGGAGTCTGTCCACCCCTGCCAAATGGTAGCCCCCTCTTTGGGCCTCCCCCAGCCTCTGAAATGCTACCACCCACCCCCCTCTCCGACCCTTCCCCAACTAAAATGCCTGGACTTACCTTGTAGTTCGGTATCCATGTTCTTCCCTCCTGGGGACTGCCTATAGTTCCAGCAGCAGCCACTACTTGCTTCTAACGCTGTTGGGACTACTCGGTTGCCAGCCAACCAGATTGGCCAGCAGGTGGGGCCTCCTGTGCCTGAGAGGCAGAAGTCCCACTTTTACCTTGTTAGTACACCGCCACCAGAGTATTATCACTGCAGAGGAGCCAGATTTAAAGTCCACGTGCTGCCAATCAACTTTTTGACCAGTGAGAGCTAAGGAATAGGTCTGCCCCCCCCATAAAATTCGCCCCTAAGCTTTATAACTACCATTGCTTTTAGGTATTGCAAAATTCCCCTAATTGCTTAAATATCCGCAAACTCCAGAAATCAATATAAAAGTAAATCAAAAGCACACCACCTACATTTTGGATGCCTGGCCTTTTAAATTATGGTAATGGTGAGGGACCCTTGTGGTTGTGCTGCTGAATGTCTGTTCAGCTGAGAGTAAGTACCACAGACATTAAGTGCACATGCGCAGACCAAAGGCGGGATTTTTATTTGATTCAGATGGCGGGCCACCACCTAAACCCGCCCCTAGCATGTTGATTTCCCGACATAAAACCAGATGCTTCAAGTTTAAAAGGCTGCCAGAAGAAGCAACTGGCCCGAAATGTTTAAAAGGCTATTTAAGCGTCTTAACCAGCTTGTCAACTTGTCAGTTTGACTTTTCCTTTTAAGATCCATGTAGGGTCCCACTACAGCAGGGAGGAGGAGGCAGTGACACAGTGAGGACTAAGCTGGAATGGCAGGACAGCAGTAAGAGGTAGCAATGAAGAGGGAAGGTTCAGAGAAGGCCCTCATTCACAGGCAACCAGTTGTGCTCAGTGAGAAGAATTATCTTTCATATCTCTGCACTCTTGACAAGGGCGTTTTGGGGGTGCGGCCTTTTGGGAGGGCGGGGGTAGAATGATGGATGGGTCATTCTACTTATTGGTCTCAGGAATTCATGGCTTGGGGGTTCAGGAAGACCTCCACATTTCAATAGAAAAGAAGCACATAAGAGAAAATGGGATCATGCTACTCTGAACTTGGTCCAACCACTGATGGGGAACGGCATCTGCAGGAGCAGGGTTAGACCCCGGGTGACAGGGGTGCAGGGGTGAGGAACAAGAGGCAGGAAGTCAACAGAGGTGGCAGCCTCAGTATGGGGTCTGCCACCATGGGAGAAGTGCTACAGAATGCTGTGCCTGTCCAGGCAGATGGTCGCTGACCTGAGTCCCCTTGTGGGTCATCCAAGGGTCTGCAGGAACCATTGCAATGGCCTTCCTGCAGCTGTAAAAGTCACAGTGATCTTGCACTTTCTTGCAACAAGCTCCTTCCAGGCAGCAGACATTGTTGGCATTTTGCAGGCAGCAGCATATCATTGCATCATGGATGTAATGAATGTTCTGTTTGAATTCAAGTTCAAAGTGGATTGCGATTTGCCTCCTTGCTGGATGCCCTCAGGTGCATGGGATCATCAATTGCATCCATGTGACTATCGAGGCATTGACCAGCCATGGAGATTCCTCAGCAGGAAGTGATTCCACTTCCTAAACGTCAAGTTGCCATGTGACCACAGGAAACACTTCATGCAGATGTGCATGCTTTCTTGGAAGCTGCTATTATCCCTTTATCCTTTGGTGCTCGCAGGTGTGGCAGCTCTTCAAGAAGCCATCGGAGATCTGTAGATGGCTGTTAGCAGATAAGGTTGACCCCTTATAGAGATGGTTGTGGATTGCAGTGTATCACATCCTGCCATGGAGGCTGAGAGACCCTAACCAATGCCAGCTGAGCACAAAAGTCATCATTGAGCCAGCTTTAAGCTTCCTGGTTCAGGTGCCTTGACTGGTCAGGTGGTACCCATCAGTACACTCACTCAAGGGTCTCGCATATTGTGATGGTCTGTTGAGCCCTGCGTTACATGATGCTCCAGGGAGGTGTGGATCTTGAGGAGGGACAACTGCTGAAGCGGCATAGCTCCTCAGAGAGGAGAAAGACAAGATCAAGAATGAGGCTGAAGGAGAACTGGACAGCAGCCCCCAAGCTTTGCAGGGATGCCGCTGTGGCAGTCTCAGGAGCGGGAGCACTCATCAGAATAACAGGGACGCCAGAACCACTCTGATGGAGAGATGTTGGACCTGTATGAGACTGTCTTCAGGACATTTGGAGAGGACAGTTTCCTTCATCTGAGTGAAAACAACCATCAGTTTGTAGCAAAAGTCAACAACCTATCAATGGCACAAACAATGCAAGGCTTCAGAGTCTGCACCTAACACACACTTTCCCCAGGACACTCAATTGCTTTGGCAACCCTTACTTCCCATTCTACTGTGTCTTGCCATGATGAATTGGAAACACACAAGTCTGCCTTAGTGCAACAAATTTTGAGTGCTTTATTGCTTAACTGCCCACTATTACTTACATCAGAAACACCCAAATGACCCACAAAGTAACATTACTGATGCGGTGGCCTTTGCTGATAGCCACTCCTATGGCTGTGGATAAGGATGAGGTGGAGGCAGATTGTTTTCTAGTCCCTCTTGGGATGCCTGTGGCTTGGAGACTCTCCTTACCCATTACCCTCTGCTCAGGTTGTGCTTTCATCCTTTGGACAAACAACAACCTCAGCAATGGTGGTGTCCTTTAAATCAGGCCCACTGTTACCTGTATTTGGTTTCCTTTCTGCTTCTGCCACCGCTAATTGGCTGGCGAATGTGATTCTGGGCCAGTTAACTGGTTTTCATATTAAAATCGCAATGCGTGTGCATTGCTGCAGTGGTACAGTGTTGGGCTCAGAAGTGACCATGACGTCAGTATTCTAAGCCCAGAATGGAAAACCCACCCAAGTGATGAAAAGTGCATGAAATCAGCCTAAATAACAAGATGATAGGACTGTCCTGCAGCTTCTGGCACACTCATGGCTTTAATGGAGGTGGGGCAAGGAGTGGACAACCAATGTGCTCCTAGGAGGCTGGTTGGCCAGTCCAATATTTTAATGAGTCCAGACCGATGCCCTTCTCAGCACGGGACATCGCATGAGCCATGCCAGTAGAGATCGGAAGTGTGGCCCACGTCACTTTCTTCCTGTGGCACCGGCATCAGTGACATTACGGAGCCCAATTTCATGGTCATCTTCTCAAATGTTCACATTCTCAGCTTTTTATATGCACAAGTTATCTTAGAATTCACTTACCTAAAGATATTAATTCTACTGGTGGCAGCAGGATCATGGTGTCCGTGTTTAACCACATTAATTTGATTTCTTCACTGCTAGTTGATTCCTAGACTGGCTTTGACAATATTCAAGAATGTATCATGTCAAACCCATTAATAGAGCAGTTTGTGTGTGGATTACCATTTTTATTTTTGCTGGTATAGATAATTTATTTACAAAGACTGAAATTATGGATGGTAAGCACATTTTTTTATTGAAAATTTAGGAACTACCTCAGTGCAGCACAAATACTAATGAAATGTTTTATGGCTAGGCCTAGCAAAGTTAGCCTTTGTTAATTTCAGTTTCCACACCTCCGCTGCTGGACATTTTGTAGTGTGTCCTGTCTACAAAGTGATGGAGTAAAATTAATTCGAGAAGTGTATATGATTTAATCACACCTGTGTTTGAGACAAAAATCAACCTTTAAATTCAATTTCAGTTTTGAATGGCAGAGTTTGTTTCCATGGTAACAGTTTTTAAGGTATTCAATTTTAATCAGTTTGAGTAAGAGGTATACTTTTACAAAGCCAGCACGAACAAATTTGCAAATGCTCTCTATTCTTTTGTAAATGAAATGGAAGACAAAGCAGAGGGAGGGGGATATATGCAGTAGATTGATGTTGATTAGCAAAGGATGCGGGCGGGGTGCAGAGCTTGAGGGGTATTTCAGGGTATGAAAAGTAATGTATTAGAAGTGATTTAAAGACATAGGACTGAATCTAAAGTCCCAAAAATGGGTGGGTTGGGGTCGGTTGAGATGTTAAAACTTTAAAAACCTCAGACCCAATCCCCAGACCGCTCACTTCTGGCTTTAATGGAGGCGGGGCAAGGAGTGGGTAACCAATGTGCTCCTAGGAGGCCAGTTGGCCAGTTCAATATTTTAATGAGTCTGGCAGCCTCTGATTTAACCAGCTTTGCAGGTTTGACTCCGGCTGCTGAAATGGGCGAGGGCAGCTTTGTAAAAAAATGTTTTTCCCTCCGTACCTCAAGCCACCCCACCCCCACACACGAGGCTCTTTGAGCACCACACCCCGTATCCCCTATCCCTGCCCAAACTCAGGTCAGGGATTTTGAGCCCACTACCCCGCTGCTAGGAGTCAGGGATCAGACGCTTCCAGCCCTCCATTATTTTCTTCATTACAATTTTTTTTTTTACTTAGATTAAATTCACTAAGTTCCTCCCCACTGAAGGCATAGTCAGGGAGGTAGATTTTGGAGATACTTCAGAAAATGGGATGGAATTTGACAGTGACTGTAATGATGGATGAACAAAATATAATGCTGGCAGAATCATTTTGAAGTTTGTGTAGGATAAAGCTTGGAGAAACCAGTTGGCACTGAACTTGCAGATGCCAAATGCATGGTTGCAAGCTGGTAGTGTGGGGTAGAGTGGAAATGTGTGAGATTTCAGTGGTAGAAATATGCATTCTTGGCAATGGGCTGGCTAAGGGATTCGAAGTTCAACTTGGCTGAGCAGGGCATTGAGGTCACAGTTTTAGTGTTCACTCTTACTTAATGTAAGATCATATGAAATAGTAAGCCATTCAGCCCATCAAGCGTGCTCTGTATTCAATAAGACCATGGCTGATCTGATTGTGAGCTTAACTCCACTTTCTTGCCTTCTTCCCCCTATAACCCTTGACTCATTTGTAGGTCAAAAATCTGTCTAACTTAGCCTTGAATGTATTCAATGACCCAGACTCCACTGCTCTCTCAGAAAGAGAATTCCAAAGACTAATGACCCACTGAGAGAAGTAATTCCTCCTCATCTCTGTCTTAAATAGGAGACCCCTTATTTTTAAACTGTGCCCCCAAGTTCCAAATTCTCCCATGAGGGGAAACACTCTCTCAGCATCTACCCCAAGCCCCTTTAGAATCTTATACATTTCAGTAAGATCATCTCTCATTCTTCTAAACTCCAATGAGTATAGGTCCAGCCTGCTCAAACTTTTCTCATAAGACAATCCTTTCATCCCAGTAATCAGCCTAATGTCCACTACATCAGTAAGATTTCACTATTCATATTTTCAATTTTGCTGGATGAATTATTTGTGCCATTGAAAATACATGAATTATCACTAACTAGTCTATTAATGGGTGTGACAAGATGACACATTCGTGTCAAATCCAGCCTGTCAACAAGTTATCAGTGAAAATATCAAATGACTTTATTTATTGTATATCACTGATGTGCTAAAATAATGTGTTCTTGAATCTACAAGTATAGTTTGCAAATTATTGCTAAACTGGGAGTGCATTGCTGCCATTATTATAATTATATAAGAGATTTGTTTTGAACCGATGTTACAAAAATGCCTAATTTCATGATTCATAGATTTTATGAGAATAACTTTTAGTTTGGGAATGAACTTTAAATATAAGATAATGGAAGCACCTGGTTTGGGAGGCTGGTAAGCAGACGTGAAGTAATTGCAATTCAAAGGGTAGCCTGTGTTTATTTAATAGGGTCAGAGTTGGAAGTGGGAAGACAATAAACAATAGGTGGTCCTTTCTTAGATTGGTAATGGAGCCAGTGCATCTGGTGAGATTGTGATTGTCTCCATTCAGGGCATACATTATTCATGTGGGTTAAAAACAAAAAGCTAAAAGCCGAAGGGTCATGAAGACTCGAAACGTTAACTGATTTCTTCTCCACCGATGCTGCCAGACCTGCTGAGTTTTTCCAGGTAATTCTGTTATTATTCATGTGGGATCCAGAATCAAAGGGAGGTTTTGGAAAGTAAAGTTAATTAGTTTAGATCTCTATTTGGGATGTCCCAGGTGTGCCATGTTGCCATGGTGATAGATCGCAAGGAGGTTTTTTTTTGTTTTGGGTTTACCTCTGGGATTTCTCACAATCAGGCAGTTACAGTTGGAGCCCAGGAGCACCTTTGAAACAGGCAGAGAGAGAAAGCTGCCAGCAGTTGGTTGGAGCCCAGAAGCAGCTTTGACACAAGTAGACAGAAGAAATCTGCCAGGAACTGGAGACCAGCAACAAAGAGCTATCAGAAATCAAGTGTGTTTTCTGATTTTGGGGTTATGGAGTTAGAAAAGCAGTGAGGCCCATGCTTGGGCTCAGCTGCATATAAATGTGAGGTTTTAAAGGCGAGTTGGAAGGTTTGCCTATCCGGATGCTAGTGTAAAGACCCCAGAAATGTCATATCTCGGAGGAAAGTGAATTCCTGAGAGCTGCGGCTTTGGTTTGGTCTCAGGAAAAGTGAAAGAATCCTGAAGATCCTGTAAAGTTAGGGGAACTCTCTTGGGTGGAAATGAAAGTAAAACAGGGAGTGTTCTGTTGAGATTTTTAGGTTTAAAATCTGAGTGCTCTTAGAAATATATAGGCCCAGATTTTCACTCCCGGGTCAGGTGCACAAAGATGGGAGAGTTTCTGGCTCCGCAAATCTGACCTTTAAAAATGGGAAGAGCTGAGGTGGGCTGGGCAGAAGGCCTGCCATGGGGATCCAGCACTGTGTCCAATGTTTAAAAGTAAAGAATAAAACATGAAATATCCCTCCAGCCCTCATTCCCTCACCCTGCACACAATCCCCATGCCCCATCCATGCCACCTCATGCTCCCACCCACCCCCATTGTTCCCCCATGCCAAAGTATGCCTCCCAAACAACCCCTATGGCTCCTCATGCCCCCATTCCAAGGTATGCCGCTTCTCATCCTTCCCATACCAAGGTATAACCCCCAAGTAACCACTATGGTCCTTTATAGCTCCTATGCCAATTTAGTGCCAATTCATGCTAACCCATGCCCCTACCAACCACCCTTTACCCTTACCATGTCAATTCACCCAATACCCACCATGGGCAGATCTCAGGACCCATGCAGAGATGAGATAAAATACATTTCTATAAAATAAAGTTTTAAGGGTGGAATTTTATGGCCCTGTCACATTGGGGGCATGGCTGGAAAATGCAGTGAGCCATTCAAAAATCCATTGACTTCAGCGGGTCTGTAAAATCCCTACGGCAGGAGGGGCCATAAACTTCCTCCTTGAGTGTCTATTTCATATTGCAGACTTCACTATATTGAAACAAACATTCTCATTCACAAAACTCATTGACTATATTTACATTCCTTCAACTAAATAAGGCCTTATAACAACAAACATTTGATTCAAGCACACAATCCTTTATACCAACAAGCATTGGAATTCGTAATCCCACATCAAAGAGTCTATAACCACTTTTAGCTGTCAATCAAACAGTGAAATGGAAGGCACCCTACTGTGATAATGGATAGTTGTGAAATCAGTCATGCAGCACTAATCCGATAATGGAAACTCTCAGGTTTATGTCAACAGAGTGAAATAGCAAGCAATATTCTATTAATCACTACAGATATTTTTTTCAACGATTTGTGGTAGCCTTTTACATGCCATGACAGCTTAACAGCTCCCTTTGACAGTTGCTTTTGAAAGTTTTGACAGGTGCTTCTGACAGTTTTGGCAGGTACCTTTGACAGGTCTATTAACAGTTCCAATGAGCTTGACAGTAATGAGTATACGCACTTTTTACACACTAATGCCTACTTTTAACAATTCCAAATGGCACCTGACCTCCACTAAAGGGCACCATACTGTCCCCAAAGGTGTCTGGGGACCAGATCCAAAGGGATACGTACACCTCTAAAGGGGTATCTTAGCTATCCAATGAATCCATAAAGTTCAGGCCTGCTCTTACCAGGTCTAATCCACACACTTCCAGTTTCACACTCCAAGGCTACCAAAACCCTACTTCAGTGGAGGCAGCTGATGATTTAAATGGCCAGCAGCCTCTGTAAAACACATATGCATGGAACATGCCCCAGCCCCATTCCCGCCCCCATGAAAATGGGAAGTGCCATGTTGGGGCCGGGACTCATGATTTTCAGCTACTTCTGCCATTTTCGCCACGACGGAGAGGCTCTCAGTTGTGGCAAAAATCTAGGCCATGATATTAAGATAGTAATATTTGCTTTGTTTAACTCTTCTACAGTAAAAATGTTTGTGTTTAAAACGTGAAATTTGTGGTGTAATTCTTTCAGTTAATAACTTGGAGTTTGAATTACTTCTTAAAAGCTACTGGCCTCCCTTGAGATCATAACACTTATTTCCTTCTTGGCCTAGTACAGTAGTGCTTTACCCAGCCAGCAAATCTGCTTTATGCCATTTAACAAGCTATATTATTAGTCAGGAATGTTTGTAGCATTTTCTGATTTAAATTATGCAATTATATTTCATGAAATGTGTAAATCAATGGCCTTGATTATTTTTGTTTAATGATGTATTCAATGTGATGTCTTACTTTTTTAAAGTACTAGAAAGATGTATAGTTGGCAAGGAAGATGTTCCATATCTCAGCTACATAGGATGTATGAAATTAGTATGGATGTGACTTGCTGCTGTTCAGAGGATGATGTAGGATTATGTAGGGTCTGGAACTCTTCATGGTGAGAAGAAAATATTGGAAAGGGGATCCTTGAACCCCTGAAAAGCCAATAATTATGTTGGAACCCAGATAAGCTGAATACTGGTTACCTTCACCAGCTCCTGTCGGGCCTAGTTTCTACAGGAATCTTTGACCACCCCAAACAAGGGGAGTTTGGATTCAAAAGCTGAGTGTTTCCTCATCACCAGTCCGGTGGCAGAACAGCAGTGAAAAGAGACATTCCAGCTACTCTAGGAATGGAAGTGAGACCCCACTGGGGATACAGGCCTAAGCCATGGCTTCAAATGCCCTGAAGATGCTTTTCTGTGTGCTTATTTATTTTGGCTTTCTCTTTAAAAAAAAGCAAATGGAAAATTTAGTATCATGTATTTGAAGTTAGAGGGAATCTGATAACAACCCCCCCCCATACAGGCACCTCCACTTGCTTTGAGTTAGACCATATCTTGTTTCATAACAATGGGGTAATATCAACATAGTGTGATGAAATGTGTGACAGTGTGTAAGACACTTAACAAGAACAAATGCAAAGAATTTAACATTGTATTGTTATGATCTCAGCTGATACTACTGGACAAGTCAGATCCTAGGGTGGAACCTGGCTTGATAGATCCTAACTTTTATCTTACGTTTAGAAACGTGGAGAGTGGCTACTGAACAGAGAATGAACTTTTAACAAAAGAATAAAATATTTATTAAACAAGAAAAGATGAACTATATTACAATACTCCTTCACCCACAACTATACCTTTACAGATATATAAAGATTCCTAATGATAACACAAGTTAAAAAAGAAAATACACTGTTGTTTACAGTAAGTACATGTAAACCAATAGGCGATCTGTGGTCAGACACACCACACTCTGAAACCAAGTGACAGATGCCACCCCAAACAGATGCTATGGATCTGCAATCAACTCCCCCCAGACGCTTGTTTCACCATGAGTCAACCAGTCTTACTGAACCCCGCCTTTCACACGGGGGTTTCCAACCTCCGCTCTCAAAGGACCTGCTTTGGAATCTTCTCCCAAATGACACTTTCTCTCAGATGCCTTTCGAACGCTCCTTCTGACGGTTTTTCTCCCCGGATCTCGATGTGCCTTCAAGCTTCCTTCTATGCACTCTCTCTCGGATACTGAGCTGTGCCAACAGAACACCATTGCTTCACATGCCCATAGTAAAGAGTCACCAACCTTGACTGTCTCCTCAGATCTTCCAGCTTCTCACAAGCCTATTTTGCCTTGAGTCCGCTTCCTGCAGCTTTCTCTAAACTTGGAGCCTTTCTCTCTGCTCCTTTCTTTCACTTCCACTGAACAGGGTCTTGTTCCAGATTCAGTCCTTGTCCTTTGACTTAACTTAAAGGGTTTCTTGGAACCTTTCTCTTTTTCCTTTAGGACTTACTCCCTGCAGTTCCCACTCACAGTAGACTGCTGACAAATTGGTATCTCCTTTGAGATCCAGAACTTAACATTTACTGTTGCTTTAGCTTTAGAGCAACTCATCTAAGATTCTTAGACTTTTTTTCCTCAGCAATCTGCTAGTAAGTCCAGCTAGAGAGAGATTTAAACTGCTTCCTCCACCTTAGAGCATAATCACCAACTGAACTCAAACCGCTTTGATTTCTCTGTGCCTAAATGTCCCTCTCTCTGGACCCCTGTTGCTTGGCAATAGCAGTTTTTTTTCTACCTTGTGTTTGTTTTAACTTCCCTTGAAGAGTAATAAAAGATGCCTGCATTCAAATGAGGTTTTGAAATGAAACTAAAACTCAAGTTCCCCCCTTTCCTAACACACAAATACAGAAACACAAATTAAACTTAAAGTTAAAACTCAATCCTAACACCCACAAATACAAATATAACTTACTTAAGCTATCTCTAGTTCCTTATTCATTCACTTATCACTTTCAAAGCTTTTTTCCTCTTCACAAATCCAGTTATTTATGTGTTACTGGTAGATGTTTTGTCTTTTTTCCTCTATTAGCTATTTTTTTTATGTTGATTTCTTTGTGTCTCCTTACTCCTATGTTTCCCACAGCATCTTAAACAGACCTTGCCTATTCCTGTCTGTTGGTTTCTTTCATTATTAATTTTGTTTATTAATTATTGTCTCCCTGATAAGATTTGAGGTTTTAGATTAGAAAGACATAGGAGAAATTTTGAGGCTGAAAGTTTGTGGCATCAAAATCCTGGCACAAATATTGAAATCGGGCTGTGTAAAACAGGCGGCTGATCTGCTTTGGTAAAAATTAAGATTCACTCCTTGGAGACTTTGTTAGGAACTTTGCGTTCCAATATTAGCTATCACTTTAAGATCTTTCTTTATAATGAATGAATAAAATATAGAAAATGCTGGCAATATACAGCCTGTTAGCTAGGATGTGAGGAAAGAAAAGGCAGGTCAGTGTTCTAGGTAAAGACCTTTCATCAGAAAGAATATGTGCATTGTTTCAAAAAGTGGTTAATTCTTCTTTCCCTCCACTAGTATATGCCATGTATGCTTCCATTAATATTGGTGACTATGGAAACTAGGTATGATGATTGACTGCATTGCAGTGAAAAAGAAGGGCGATGAAATTGGAGAAGGATCTATTTTATAGATAAGATAAACAGTAAGGAGGAAAGAAAGCTAAGACAGGAAAAGGAACAAAAGAATAATTAAGACTCAAAAAGAGGAAAGAAATAGTAGAGGAATTCATCAAAAATAATTGACTTACTGACTGCAAGAATATAAAGGGCCTCCAAATCGTTCTTCTGCCTCAGTAACATTGACTGCCTCTGCCTCTGCCTCAGCCCATTTATGATTGTGACCCTCAAATGTGTTTTTGTAATCGCTAGAATTTATTACTCCAATGCTTTCTAGGCTGTCCTGCCTTCTGCCATTTTTCACAAGCTCAGTTCATTGCTGCCTGTATCTTATTGAGTACGAAGTCCCGCAAACCAGCCCAGTATGTCTGTCCTTTGTAAACTTCCATTTCTCAATTTAAAATTCTTAATTCTTTCCATGCCTTCACCCCTCCATATATCTGCAATCTTCTCCAACGTTATGACACTTCCCCTGTACTCTCAGTACACTGAGTCTGGCCTCTTGTGCATTCTCCTCTCATTTCATCCCACCATTGTAATTGTGCCTTCAGTCTCCTAGGTCTTGCTGTCTCTTAGGAATTCCCTATTCTTAAACCATTCCACCTCCTTCTCCAGGTATTCTGACCCATTTCTTTGACTAAACTTTTGGTCTCCCCCTTTCTCAACTATCTTCTTTGACTTGGTGTGGGTGTCCTTTCTCTGTAAAATGCTTTGTGGCATTTTCTGCATTAAAGATGCTCTTTAAATGTAAGCTTGATGTATATTAATAACCTGGACTTGGATATACAAAGTATGATTTCCAACTTTGCAGATTACACAGAATTCAGAAATGTAGTAAACAATGAGGAGGATAGTAAGAGGACATAGACTGGTGAAGTAGGCAGACACACAACAGGTGAAATTTAGTGCAGAAAAGTGTGAAGTGATTGGCTTTTGTAGGAAGAATAAGGAGAGGCAATATAAAATAAATGACATAAAAGGGTTGCAAGAGGAGTACAAGCACAAATGTTCGAAAGTGATAGGAGAAGTTGAGAAAGCTGTTGATAAAATATATGGGATCCTCAGCTTCATTAATTAATGGATAGAGTACAAAAGCAAGGAAGTTCTGCTAACCCTTTATAAATACTGGTTAGACCTCAGCTGGAGTATCGTGTTTTATTCTGTGCACTATAATTGATGAAGGATGTCAAGACCTTAGTGAGGGTGCAGAAGAAGTTTACTAGAATGGTACCAGGCATGAAAAACTTCAGTTATATGGAGAGACTGAAGAAATTGGGGTTGCTCTCCAAAGAGCAAAGAGCAAAGGAAATTAAGTGAAGATTTGATAGAAAGCTCAAAATCATGAAAGGCTTTGATAGATTAAAGAAGGCGAAACTGTTTCCATTGGCAGAAGGCTCAGTAACCAGGTGACTGGCAAAAAAAAAACTAGATATGACATGTGGAAATTTTTTTTCACACGAGTTATTATGATCTGAAATGCACTGCCTGAAAGGCTGGTGGAAGAAGATTCAATAGTAACTTTAAAAATGGAATTGGATAAAGGGAATTGAGAAAAGAGGGGTAAAGTGGGTGGAAAGAGCCAACACAGGCTTGATGGGCTGAATGGCCTCCTGTGCTCTAATTGTGATTCTAATGAAACTGATGGATTGGTCTCACCCTGCTTCAGAAGTAGAAGAACAAGTTGGAATGACTATAAACAACTTCTAAAATTATTTTCTTTCATTGTAGTATGGCACTAAGCAAGATCAATCACATTGGTTCTTATTCTCTGAATTCAATTAGATTTTTGCTGGATATGTCAAAAGATATGAAGTTCTTGAATTTATTGTCCAATTAGCGGCAGAAGTAATGCATTTATGTGAACTCTGCTATATCATTGTTACAGTCTACTAAATCACTTTGAGAAATACTTCATCTTCAAAAGGAAAACTTTTCTGTAAATAAATGGTCACTTCCTTAAATAATGTCCATATTGTTGAATTTTAAAAATCCATCAGCCAGCCTGAAAGATTATCTATATGGGATTTCTTGGCTGATAATCCATTGAAGCAAAGTTCCATGTTGCCTACTTGGCAAAGCTCTGGATAAATTACATCCATAAATTTTCTGGCATGTGAAAGTACATCATCCTTAAAAAACCTATTTCATAATTTTCAGGAGACTGCACTTATGTTTGTAGGGAAGATGAATAAAGGAGTCATTTCTTTGAGGCGTTAAATTGAAACTAGCAAATGAGGGCATGTAGCTTGGAAGAGCACCAAATAAACCTCAGTAAAGGGGTTATGAAACAAATCTTGCATTCTCATGTAATAAAAACAGAATATGCTGGAAAAACTCAGCAGGTCTGGCAACATTTGTGGAGAAACAGAGTTAACGTTTCAAGTTCGCATGACTCTTCTTCAGAGCTGGGAGAGGGGCGGAGGAGCAGCCGCCCTCATCCGGAGCACCATGAGAGGTGCCCGCACAGACAACAGGAAGCTGCTGTGCAGACGTGAGGTTGCTTCAGACCACCCTGCTCACCGTGGATGGATGGGCACCGAGCTGGGAAACTTGGTGCCCACGCCATCTCCCACACTGGCACTGACCAGCTGAGGTCAATGCTGATGTGAGAGCTTGCAGGCCAGAGTGCACCCCAGGAAGCCCTGATGGGTCTCCTGGAGGAGGCTCTCCATGAGAGCTGCCACACTCTCCATGAAGGACGCATGGCACTCGGACATATGGCTCATTGCTTTGGCGATAGACCACGTAGGCTCCTCCACCACGGACACCAAGCCAAGCATAGCCTCATGTATCTCCCTCAGATGCTCCCGCACACCCGGCCGCATTTTATGCCCCTGCTGCGTAGCGGATGACTCCAGAGGCACATCATCAGGCACCGACTGAGCATGTGCCAGGACCCCTGCAGTCCTCTGACTGCTGGTGCCATGGGCACTCTCTGTCTCTGCCAGCTCCTCCAGCGAAGTACCCTCACCGTTGTGCCCCGGGACACTAGCCGAAATTCTAACACCCACCGAAGTGCTAGTATCTGTGCTGGTGCCTACCTGGCAGAGATGGTGTGACGCTAGTGAGACTTCAGGGCCCTCAGGTGTGAAAGGAGGCCTCTGCTGCTCCTCCTCCCAGCCCTGCTCCACTGATGCTGAAATGAAGAACAAGGACATTGAATCAATTAACATGGAGACGATGACAAAGTGCATCCCTGTCCCCCGGATCATTATGCGCTCATCCTTCCATAAGCAATGGTCAAGCCATGTTGCAAAATTAAATCACTTAACATTCAGCACTGCTATGGCTATTGGGAGAACGATGCTGACGTCACTGCTGGGCATACATACCTGGCCTTGGCACCCCAGCCTCACCAACACCAGTGGACCTGGGCGCATGGCGCCTCTCCAAATCCAGGTCCTCCTGCTCAAACCGGCTGAGAATGGCTAACTGCGCCTGGCCCCCAATGGTCCTCACACGCTTTTTGCAAATTATACATGGACTCTCTTCGCGCACGGCCCACCCCAACCAAAGTGGGACATATCAGGGCTCCAGTGCCTCTTCACCCCGCTGCTGCCGAACACTCACACAAAGGTGCTATGCCTGTTCCCCACCCCCACCTTGGCCACATGCTGCCTGCATCACATTAGGCACCACACGGTATATCCTTCCATAGCAAGGAGGCGCAAGCATGTGGAGCACAGAGGGCAGCAGATGATTCGTTGCCACGCCATCTTGAAGCTCCCCTCCCAGCATGTCATCACCCTGAATTGGACATGTCCTGCAGTTCAAGCACTGCCCCTAGGTGCAGCTCCTCCAGGTTGCCCCCAAAACAGTCATGTGGGTCTCAGTGGAACACATGCTGCGGGCGCAGAACTCATCACTTCACCACCCTCTCAGGTACTGACCATGGCATGGGCAATATTTGCTGGCCCACCCAGCAAGGGACACATGCCGTCAATGATTCAATGCAGTCACTACACTCAGACTTGGTTGGGGATGGTGGGGTGGGGTGGGGGTGCTGGGGTGGGGGGTGCTGGTGACAGGAGGAGGGAAAGCCAACCTGCTGAGTTAAGTGACCAACATTGTCCTCACCCTTCCAGAGTGCAACAAGTCAGTGAAGTGTTTGAGACACTGGATCCAAATGTGCCGAACCACATAGCAGGAGCTCATCACCTCCGCCACCTTCTCCCAGGCATGTTTCGCCATGTGGGGGGGCCTCCTCCTCCCATCCTGGGGAACCAGCACCTCCTGCCGTGCTGCCACCTCCTTGAGGAGGGCAGCGAGGCAGTCATCAGAAAAACAAGGGACACACTGGCCCCCCGACCTATCCTATCCTCCAGCCTGGCCTGCCCCGATGGCCTACCCTCCGGACTGGCCTGCCCCATTGGCCCACCCTCCGGGCTTTCATAACCTCCATTGCCCCTCTGCAGAGCCCTTCGCCCAGCCATTGCGAGCAGCCTTTCCAAGGCTGCCAGGCCTTCCTTTATACAGGCAGCCGGGTCGCCATTGGACCCGGCAGGCTGAGCGTGCCCGCCACTGCCCACCCACTCCCACGATGCGTGGCCATCATGAAGTACGCTGGACAGGCCTTAATTGGCTTGTCCGTGTAAAATGGCAGCGCGGACCCACGCGTCTACGCCCGCTCCTGCTCCGCCTCCCTGCCCCTGGTTAAAGCTTTTCCCATTGTACACACCAACCATGGTGCCGACCATCTCTGGGAGGATAACCATATCCCGAAGATGAGTCTTGACAACCTCTGGTTTCTCCATTAAGGGAGCTTCCTTTTTCGCCTTGCGCAGCCTTTTCAGGAGGGACTGCTGTTTGCAGCGAAGGCCTCTGTTCACACGCCTATGCTGACGGGCACAATACAACTGCATCAGCTGTTCATAGGACATGTCGAGGAACTGATCCAAGTTAACACCTCTGTAGGTAAATTTCCTGAAAGTTCTTTTCTTCTTCTGTTCTACTTGGTCAGCCATTTTCACCCAGTTTCGCTGGAATGGTATCAATTTGCACGATGTCGTGCACAAGGACTCCCAAATCCCTCTGTGCTGCAGCCTTCTGCAATCTTTCTCCATTTAAATAATATCAGCTCCTCTATTCTTCCTGCCAAAGTGCATAACCTCACATTTTTCCACATTATATTCCATCTGCCAAGTTTTTGCCCACTCACTTGACCTGTCTATGTCCCTCTGTAGACTCCTAGTATGATCCTCACCACTTGCCTTCCTACCTATTTCTGTGTCATTCGCAAACTTGGCGATAGTACATTCACTTCCCTCATCTAAGTCATTAATATATATCGTAAATAATTGTGGCCTCAGCACTGATCCCTGTGGTACTCCACTAGTTACAGATTACCTTCCTGAAAATGCGCCCCCCCCTTATCTCAATTCTCTGTCTTCTATTATTTAGCCAATCCTCTATCTATTACCCCCAACACCATGGGTTCTTATCTTATTAAGTAGCCTTATGTGCGGTACCTTATTGAACACCTTTTGGAAATCCAAATATTTTACATCAACTGGTTCTCCTTTATTTATCCTGCTTGTTACCTCCTCAAAGAATTCTAATAAATTTGTTAGGCATAATTCCCCCTTCATGAAGCCATGCTGACTCTGCTTGATTAGATTATGTTTTTCTAAACGCTCTGACATTACATCCTTTATAATAGACTCCAACATTTTCCCAATGACAGATGTTAAGCTATCTGGCCTATAGTTACCTGTTTTTTGCCTGCCTCCCTTTTTGAATAAGGGTGTTACATTGGCTGTTCTCCAATCCTCTGGGACTTTTCCAGAATCTAAGGATTCTTGGAAGATTACTACCAGTGCATCCACCATCTCTGTGGCTACTTCCTTTAATATCCTAGGATACAATCCATCAGGTTCAGGGAACTTATCGGCCTTTAGCCCCATTAGTTTCCCTGGTACTTTTTTTTTAGTGATAGTTATTGTATTTGTTTCCTCCCCCTCTTTTGCTCCTTGATTATTTAGCATTTTTAGAATGCTATTTGTATCTTCTACCGTGAAGACTGAAGCAAAGTATTTATTCAACTCCTCTGCCATTTCTTGGTTCCCCATAATTATTTCCCCAGCATCTGTGACCTATGAGCATTTTAGGGTACTGTTAGGAACTAGAGTTAGTTTTAAGTAAGTTATATTTGCATTGGTGGATGTTACAAATAAGCTATAGCTTTAAGTTTTAACTTTAAATTTAATTTAAATTATTTATTTGTGGTTTAAAAGGGTGAAACCTGGGCCTAGTTTCATTTAGAGTTTTTTCTCTGAGATGAAGTCAGCAAGTCTGAAGTTATGTTTGTATACCTGCATTTTGATGAGGTTTTGCAACCCTTGAAGTGGAGAGCTGTGTTTCAAGTGGGGTTAGTGGTTTAGGGAAGTTAAAACAAAGTAGGAAAAACTGTGCTGTTGCCTAGCAACAAGAGACCTATAGAGAGACAGAGAAATAGAAAAGCAGTTTGAATTCAGTTGGTCTGTGGGAATCGTAGGGTGAGGAAGCTGGACAGTAGAGGGAATTGCAGAGAGCAAATTTCCCAAAAGAACAGAAAGTCCCAAAACCAGGGAGTGGGGACTGAGTGAGTATCTGAGAGAGAGTCCGTGGAAGGCGAAGCTTGAAAGCGTGTGGTAATCCAGGGGAAAGGAACATCAGGAGGAGAGGTTGAAATCCTGGAGGTGGATCCTTGTGAAAGGTGACCAAGTGAAAGCGTTGTTTGGGAGAAGATTCCAAAACAAGTTCTTTGAACGTTGAGATTGGAAAGCCTTGCGAGAAAGACGGAGTTCTGTGAGACCTGTTAATTCACGGTGTGACAAGTGCCTGAGGGGAGTTGATGAGAGATTCATAGTATCTGTTTGGGGTGGCATCTGTCACTTGATCTTGGAGTGTGGTGAGCCTGACTACAGGCTTTCTATTGGTTTATATGGACAGTATACTTATTGTGAACATCAGGGTATAAGATAGATTTTTTATAACTTGTGTTATTCTTATGAATTTGTATATATCTGTAAAGGTAAGGTTGTGGGTGAAGGGGCAGTGTAATATAGTTCATTTTTTTCTTGTTTAATAAATGTTTTATTATTTTGTTAAAAGTACATCAGCAGACTCTGAGACTCTGTTCAGTAGCCGTGCTCCACGTTTCTAAACAAAAAATAAAGTTAGGATCTATTAAGCCAGGTTCCACCCAAGGATCTGGCTTATCCAGTAGTAACATCAACTAAGATCATAAGAGTACCTTTTGTATTATTTTCACAATTTTAGAGTGTTAATACAAATTTTGTTATTAATTTGTTTTGATTAGAGGTATAAACTTGTGCAGAACAATCTCTCTAGGGATTATTAGCAATACCCTCCTAAAAAGAGGCTTCTATGAACAGAACAAAAACAAAAATACCTGGAAAGACTCAGCAGGTCTCGCAGCATCTGCGGAGAGGAACACGGTTAACGTTTCAACAGAACTAAGTAAAAATAGAAGAGAGGTGAAATATAAGCTGGTTTAAGGGAGGGTGGGACAAGTAGAGCTAGATAGAGGGCCAGTGATAGGTGGAGATAGCCAAAAGATGTCATAGACAAAAGGACAAAAAGGTGTTGAAGGTGGTGATATTATCTAAGGAATGTGTTAATTAAGGGTAGAAAGCAGGACAAGCAAGGTACAGATAGCCCTAGTCGGGGTGGGGTGAAGGAATCGAAAAAGGCTAAAAGGTAGAGATAAAACAATGGATGGAAATATATTTAAAAATAATGGAAATAGGTGGGAAAAGAAAAATCTATATAAATTATTGGAAAATGAAGGGGGGATCAGAAAGGGGGTGGGGATGTAGGAGAGAGTTCATGACCTAAAATTGTTGAACTCAATATTCAGTCCGGAAGGCTGTAAAGTGCCTAGTCGGAAGATGAGGTGCTGTTCCTCTAGTTGGCGTTGAGCTTCACTGGAACAATGCAGCAGGCCAAGGACGGACATGTGGGCATGAGAGCAGGGTGGACTGTTGAAATGGCAAGCGACAGGGAGGTCTGGGTAATGCTTGCGGACAGACCGTTCTATGAACAGTTTGCATATGAGATTGGACCACCTTCATCCTCCAAAGAACGCTAGTGATGTCCTTCCTCCCTATTAAAGGGCAGGCAACTGCCCTTTAGGAAAGGAAAACATAAAATAATATTGTCTTCTTTGTAAGGGGAAACATATTGATGCATCTTTGTTGCATTGGGTTTTGGTTATCCACATAAAAAGTACAGTGAGAGCCATTCAACTTGTGAAGCCAAAATTGTATATCTAGAACACATTTTGAATAGCAAAAAATGGCATCTACAGGATTGGAGCATAATCCCAGAAAATGTTTGATGCTGTTCCTCCCTTTAATGTTGAAAATGTGAAAATGATTCTTCAGTCAAGATACCTGTTCTAGAATAATGAGTGTACAGATGTGCTGACTAAATTTGGAAGGTTTGATTCATTGTCCAGCATATAAGAGCTCAGAATTACTGGCTAGGATTTTCTGGCCCTGTCACGGGTGGGATCCGCTGCAGGTGTGGCAGCGCCCCAGCCAGAAGCCCATTGACTTGCAGCGGGACTGGAAGATCGCGGTAGCGGGCGGCTGCGGAAAATCCCACTCACTGAGTTGACCGAGGGAAAAGAAGTGTTGTTCCTGGTCGTTTGATGAACAATGTGACTATGTTCACACATCTGTCTAGCACGGGCTGTTTCTAACTAACCAAAACTGAATTTGAAAGAATATTATCCGTGAATAAACAGATCTTGTACATAGCAGCAATCATCCTTAATGGATGCCTGTGTTGTTTAAAACATTGTGGGATTAAATTTCCGTGAGGGTTCTTCCAATCTCTCCCCATAACTCCAGTGGAGATTCCTACAGACATTGCATTCAGATATGTTCAAGTTTCAGGTTACTAGTTAAGAGGAATGTTATTTGCAACATGAGGAGGAGTGAAAAGTGTAACTACATACTATACTGCAGGCAATAATATATCGACTAATGCTGCCTTATAAAATTTTAATTATTGGACTGTTCCTTGGCAAATGCCTCCAGCAAACTGCACACCATAATTGGACATTCTGCTATTCGAGGACGGTGAAATATCAGACCGTCTTGGCTAGTCCGAAGTTAAGTTGGAGAGCCTGGGGGGAGCATGGGTGCTGTTCAGAAGCCATATTGCTCTGTATCCTACAAATCAGAAGGGAAAAGCTTGAAAGCTAAGAATGATTAAAATGGTTCTGAGAAAAATCAATTCACAAAAATAATTGGAACCTTTTCAGGCCTCTTTTCTCTTTCCCATCATATTTAACTGAATGGAGTGACCATTGCGCATGTTCTGCCCAGCAGAATTAGGGGGACCCTAATTTGCATAGGTTAATGAGGTTCTTGCTTGTTTCAGGTAGGTGGCCAGAAGAAAGCCCTGGCGAACATAACAGAGCAAGAGCAGAGCAGTAAGCCCACCACCTCTATACCTCTGGGCAGAGGAAATTAAAATGTTTTCTGTAGTATTGTATGTCAGGATCTGAATGGAACTTCCTCTGTAGGGAAAACAGTGAAACTTTTAAGATAATTAGCTTGTAAAGATCATAAGATATCTATATCACTTAGTGTTTTTTCTATTTTGATGAGGTCCCTTCAATCATCAGCTTTCAATACTATAAGGCTCAAGTTTTAATCTTTCTTCACCACTCAAACTTTTTATACTTGGGATTAGTCTTGTTGTCTTTCTATGTACCCTTTCCAATGTAATCATATCTTTTTGTACCTCGGAGACCAAAAAGTTAAACACGCTACTCTAAGCATGGTTTGACCACTGCACTGTAAGGGTGGAGTCGTCCCAGATTTGCACTAAGTGTGGTAGCGGGTGGGAAAAATGGAATATTACCTGCCAGCCGCAATGGCAGCTTTTCACGCCATATCGTCTTATTCCTGCCTCATTGATTATGCATTCCCAGGAATTACACCGGGTCGCTAGTGGGGCAGCCTCTGATTTGCCCACCCCACCATCACCTCAGGTCTTCAGAAAATCGGGTGCCATATTTAAAGGCCTTCCCTCCACAGAGCTAGCACCCTTCAAGGGTTAGGAAGCTGCTGGGAACTGACGCCTGCCAAAGGGAGGAACATGCTGCCCCCCCAGATTTAGTGATGCCTCCCTTGAGCACCTACTGGATGCAGTGGAGGCCTGCTGCGAAGCCCTCTACCCCCACTCTGGGCAAAGACCAGCAAGCAAGGCCACCAATCCAACGTGGGAGGCAGTGACAGCGGTGGTCAGCGCCAACACCCTGCAATAGAGGACAGCCATCCAGTGTGGAAGACGATGAATGGCCTCATCCATTCTGCCAGGGCAAGTCACTCTTCTCATCATTCTCAACTCACACTCTCACAAACCCATCACACACCCACAAGGATCTCACACCTCAATGGACACCACCACTAACTGACACCCTCACATCTCTATCAGGCTCATATTGTTTGGAGCTCACGTCCTCATCCCATCCATGGCTCCACTTACCTCACAAACATTCCACACAGTTCCATACATCCTGCTCACGCTCTCCATTTGTTTTCATGAAGCTGGCTGACAACAGCAGGGGGAGGTCCCAGACTGGGGGTCACATTAGACCTCTCACTCACTGAGGAGCATGCCATCACGCTGACTGGTGAGGACGTGGTCCGTGCCTGCGGAGATGATGAGGTCAGTGGCAAACACCCATATGAGGATCCTGCACCACAGTATCCATCTCTCAACACAACTGTGAGTGCTCTCTCCCCTGCTTTTGACTCTGCTTTTGATCCCTACTTTGGTTCACAGGAAGCTCTGCCGAGCAACTGACACCCACAGCCAGCCAGCTCCATCCAGGTCCTGCGAAGAGGGCACCTCCTTCATTGAAGGGCTGGATATAAGCAGCCTGGAAGTCCTGGAAGTGCTTACCCACAGCCTCTGCCAATGCAGAGACACACACCTTGGTGGGACCTAGATATAGAGCAGGCTCGCGTTCACAATCTGGTGATCTCCACACAGTCACTTGTCCGCAGTAGGAGGAGGCAGGTTCAGCCAAGTTTCCTGGCACTCTGAGGACTGCTGCGGAAGAGGCGCCTGTGAAGAGGCACCCAAGTCAGATGGCGAGCCTCCGGATTCGGCCTTCCAAATCATCGTGGAGAGTCAGCAGAAGGCGGGGAACATCACGTGGAACTGTTGGAAGCCCTCAAGAGAGTGGCATGCGAGTTGGAGGAGTGCACCCACTTGATGAAGTGGTGCCCATATGTACACATATGGAGGTCTCCATGGGATGGATGGCGGATGCCATGAAGACTCTGGTCCAGCAGAATGCAGATATGCGCACAGACCTGCACTCCATTGCGACAGCCATGAGTGGTTCCTGCAGTAGAAATGCACGAGCGAAACAGGGCACCTTGCCATCCCTCCAGGTGCTCCTCCCCCTCAAGGGGTCACACTGGGGCCGTCAGGCACCCGAAGGGAGGAGGTGCGGCAGTTGGACACTGCTGGGAACTGGACACCCACTCAGGAATCTCAGAGGCTGCTCTCTGCCTTCCAGTCCCCTTTGCCTGTGACCCCCCTCAACCCCATCCTCCGTCACCACAGAGAGAGCAGGAGGACAGCCGAAGCAGGCCGAGGCCCTCAAGGCCTCAGCTCTCCAGAGGACCCACGCCAAAGTCATCAGAGGCAACAGGGCCAACCATTGCACAGGCTGTCTCCATCCCTGATGCAGATGTCAGGGCAGGAACTAGAAGAAGTGGTATGCCAAGAAAAGTTAAGAATTTCTGATCACAAGTGGTTGCACGGGTGAACACATTTTGTTACTTTATAATCTGAAAATATATTCACTTTCACTGAGTAATGTCTAATGGTGTCTTTTAGCTTTATTTACATGCTTCGTGAGTCCTCCCCCTACATCCCCCCACACTAGCAGTGCCGCTGCATGCAGCCGGACCAGGAGTGATTTTGGAGGGAGAAATGTGTATGTGTAGCAGGGCCTTTCACAGCCTCAAGCAAGCATTGTTCAATGCAGACGGAGCCTTCCTCCATCACATTCATCTCAATGTCCTAAGCATTTTCAATGCTGCCTGCTCGGGTTCTCTTTCAGTTATCCACCTGAGGTGACCTGCATTTCTGCCCACCCACTGATTGCAATCCCATGCAGCACTTGTGCCGCCCAACATGAGGCTCCTCTCATTTTTGATTTCAGAAGCACGGTGATTGTAAAATATGTTTTTAGCTCCCTTGTCCTTTTCCCTCCCCCAGTCACCCATATCCTCTCCCCATCACTGTTGACCCCTCTGGCATCACCCTCCACCTCCCCACCACCACCTACCAACAAGAACCTTTTTCAACCTAGGATGTCCAGGTGAACATGCACATTCCCTATCTTCCTGAGAAGCCCACTGCCCCCCCATCCATCTTGACCTCCCCAACTTCCTCCATCCCACCCCCAGGGTCCATGTCTGCCTCTGATGCCCTACCAACCATCCTTCACATCCTTTCTACCACTACCGTCGCACCCTCACCTTCCCACCCTACCGCTCACTCTGCCTTCTCTCATGCTCACTATTCCATCCTACCACATCCATCCTCAGTTCGCTCTGCAGGAGGCAGTCATCAACTCCACAGACTCCTGCCTTGCACAATCACCTGGACATTCCCCCTGGGCTCCTTCCTCCATCCCCTCCCCAGACTCCTTCCTCCCCACCCCTCTGGACTCCTTCCTGCCCCCTCTGGGCTCCTACCTCCCCTCCACCTCCCCGGACTCATTCTCCCCTCTATACTCGTCCTTCCTCATCCACCTTTTCCCCCCCATTACACCTACCTCCTCAGTTGCCACATTCTCCCTGTTACGCCCTCCTCTCCTCCCAACCTCACCCCCCTGGACACTATCGTTCCTTCCCTCCCAAACTCACCACCCCCCCACCGCCGGTACCCCTTCCTTTTTCAGTCAAACCTAGACCTTCTCCACCCACTTGACAATAATCCTTAGCAGCCATTGGCAAGACCCTGATATCCCGAAGCAGACCCCAGACATCAACGGTGACCTTCTACCTTCCGTGAGCTGCTTCGCAGCAGAGCCATGCCCATGAAAATCCACCCAGCTTGTGATGCACGTCTTCCTCCAGGGTCCAGTTGCTGTAGGACTCCAGCTTCTTCTGTTCCTCGGATATCCACCATGTGAGTAAGGCCCTAACAGTAAGTCCTGACTTCTGCACGTCATACTTGTCAAGACATACCTTGGGCCAGCGTGTTTTCCTGCCAATGTGCCTGGATGATTCAGAGTGGGGGGATGATTCCAGCGAGCAGGGCTTATAACTATATGCAGATGTATTAAAATAACGTTCCCAACGTGCAGCGGTGAGAAAGGCGGTCTGCCATTGAATGGGTGGAGCGGACAATCGCAAACTGGTCTCACGGCGTCATGAAACCAATTTTTGGCCTTCTCACCATAATGTCCATTCACGCATGCCATGACACCCAATGCCAACGGGGACGGACTAAGCCTTGGCATCATTTAAGTGCACTTATATGACTCCAATCAGTGTAGAATTTTCACCTTGATTGCCATTGACATCAGTTTTGCTAGGGCTCCTTAATGCCACACTTGGTCAAATGCTGCTTTGATGTCCAGGGCTGTCACTCTCACCTCACCTCTAGAATTCAGTTCTCTTGTCCAGGTTTTGCCAAGGCCGTAATGAGGTCTGGAGTCCAAGTGGCCTTGCTGAGAATCAGTGGGCAGGTTATTGCTGAGCAAGTGCTGCTCGATAGCACTGTCGATGACATCTTCCATTAATGATATTTGAAGTAAAAGTGGAAACTTTAATTGCATGTGACTTCCTTCAGGCTCAGGTGATGCCAGGAACCTATGTCTGTCCAGAAGGCTGGGCCAGATTGAGCTGTCACTGGCTCCGAGTGCCTCGCTGCTCATTGCACAAACCCCGCTCAGTGCTGTTTGCTCCTCACTGCAAACTTTTCTAATAATTGAGAGAAGACTGATGGGACAGTAATTGGCCAGATTGGATTTGTCCTGCTTTTTATGGATAGGACATGCCTGGACAACTTTCCATATTGTCAGGTAGTTGCCAGTGTTGTAGCTGTACTGGAACAGTTTGGCCAGGAGCACAACTACAGTACTACAGCCTGAATGTTGTCAGGGCTGTAGCCTTTGCTGTATCCAGTGCGTTCTTGATATCACGTGGAATTGGTTGAGCACTGTCATCTCTATTTCTGGAGACTCAGGAAGAGGTCGAGATGGCTCATCCACTCAGCACTTCTGGCTGAAGATGGTTGCAAATGCTTCAGCCTTGTCTTTTGAACTGATGCACCGGGCTCTCCCTTCACTGGGGATGTTTTTTGGAGCCTCCTGCTCCAAATAGTTGTTTAATTGTCCACCATCATTCACTACTGCATGTAGCAGGACTGAAGAACTTTGATCTGATCCACTGGTTTGTAGAATCGCTTTGCTCTCCATAACATGCTGCTTCCACATTTAGCACACATGCATTCCTGTATTGTAGCTTTGCCAGGTGGCTGCCTCATTTCTAGGAATGCCTGGTGCTGCTCCTGGCATACTCCCCTACACTCCTAATTCAACCAGGTTTGGATTGAATTGATGGTAATGGTAGAATGAGGGATATGATAGGCCTTGAGATTACATACTGTTGTTAAATACAATCCTGCTGTTGTTGATGGCCTCTGGCGCTTTATGGATACCCAGTTTTGAGCTGCTGGATCTGCTCTAAATCTATCCCATTTTACATGGTGATTGTACCTCTTAACACAATGGAGGATGTTCTCAGTGTGAAGATGGGGCTTAGTGTCCACAAGGACCATGTGCTGGGCTCTCCAACCAATACTGTCATGAACAGATGCATCTGTGACAGTTAAATTTGTGAGTTGAGAGTTATTCCCTCTTTTTGTTTCTCTCGCCACCTGTGTCAGGCTCATCTGACAGATATGTCATTCAGGACTCAGCCAGCTCACTCAGGAGGGCTATTGAATCACTCTTGGTGATGGACATTGATGTCCCCTATCCAGAGTACACCTGTGCACTTGCTAGCCTCAGTGCTTCTTTCAAGTGGTGTTCAACATGGAAGAGTACTGATTCATCAATTGAGAGAGGGAAGTAGGTGCTAATCAGCAGGGGGCTTCCTCGCCCATGTTTGTTCAGATGCTGGAGGATTTCCAGGGCCACTCATTCCTTACTGTATACCACTGTGTTGCCATCTCTGATAGATTTGCCCCCTGGAGGGGGGCAGGACATACCCAGAGATGGTGATGAAGGAGTCTGCAACATTTTAAGGCATGATTCTGAAAGTATGGCTATGTCAGTGTGTTGCTTGACTAGACTGTGGGACAGCTCTCCCAATTTTGGCACATTCCCAGATGTTACTGAGGAGGGCTTTGCAGGGTCAATTGGCAGGATCTGCCTTTGTCGTTTCTGGTGCCTAGGTTGATGCCAGGTGGTCCGTCCAGTTTCATACTTACTTAATTTTTCTGTAGCCTTTTGATACAACTAGGTCATTTAAGAGGGCAGTTAAGAGTCAACCACATTGCTTTGGGTCTGAAATCACATGTAGGTCAGACCGCATAAAGACAGCAGATTTCCTTCCCTGAAGAACCTTAGCAAACCAGGTGGATTTTTATGACAATCTATGATCATGATTACTGAGAGTCACTTTTTATTCCATTTAATTAATTAATTAATTGAATTTGAATTCCCCCAGCTACCATGGTGGGATTCCACTCATGTCTTTGGAGCATTAGTCTGGGCTTCCGGATTACTAGTCCAGTAACATCCCCACTATTCTATCACCCTCTCTCTAATATCTGTAAATATGTTGCGTTGAATGTGGAATGTTGGTAAGAAATAGTAGGAGCCTAGGATGGAACCTTTTGGCACTCCCTAAAACTTCCCTTTCTTTCCTCTTTTAAGATGCTCCTTAAAACCTAATTCCTCAATCAAGCTTTTAGTCATCTGTCCTAATATTTCCTTATGGTCAGTGTCATATTTTTGTCTAATAATGCTCCTGTGAAGTGCTTTGAGATGTTTTATTATGTTAAAGGCACTACACAAATGCAAGTTTAAATGGTGGGATAGGGCATTGATGTTTCAGAATATATTGCAAGTGATGAATGTTTGATGGTGGACAAATAGTTGGCAATCTAGACTCCATGCAGTGTCTGTAATGAGGCTTACACTGTTTGATATTTTTATGAAAAATCTGTAATGGTTTTTGGTAAGTGAGGAATGCTGCCATCTAACAGATGAATACTATCAATACCAATACCACCATCAATATCAATGGTGTATTTTGTATGCATTTTATTTCTTTGAAGAAGCCAAATGATAATGAAACTGTAGGATTATAATATTGGAGAAAATGAAAGGACCTTTAGATGGTGCAATGCCTCCAGCTGGGTGTGATTTGTTTTATTGGTTTTTAACTGCATACAAGGCTATGTCGTAGAAATGCCATAAAATTTTTGATGGTGAAGCAAATAGTGGCTTTATTTCTATAGTTGCTCATGAACAAATATTGATCTCATTACTCAGCACTACTTTACAAAGCAGCAAGCCTCTCAACGCTGGTGACAAGACCATACATGTGGAACTAACTGCATAGTCCACTGTTAGTATACCAACAGGAATGAATTTTTTTTACCATAATTTAATTGGGGTCATTTATGAAACAAATAAATGTGGACCATGCTATCAAAACCACTCTCCAACCTCATTTACTTTACAGCACTGCCAGTAAAGTTTAGAACTGCTGTCAGCAATAGCTCTACAAAGTGATTATTAAATTGTCATCTCAGCCTGCGCTATTTTAACAGTGTTCAAGATACTTTAATAAGTATAATTAAAAAGTACAACAGTTAATAGTGCCTTAATGCCCTGACATTTTACTTTTCTTGGTGTGCCCCAAAACAAAAAAAGACAGGAAGCAACAGGAAGCTAGTTATAGGGTGCATTTAATAATATATTTTACTGAAGTTATTTTATGCAAACCTTTTACAAGCTTATGCTGGTGGAAAGAATGACATTCGAGAAATGGACTTGATATATGAAAACTTTGGCTGCAAAATTGGACTCCATTGCACCCTTGGTTTTGGTGTTACAGGTACTGTTTTGATATCAAAATGACATGCCCACTACGTACACACTTTTGGTGTGGTTAGTGTCAAATGCCATCTTGGTGATTTTTGTATTTGCATGAAGATAAGGAATGTGCGTCAGAAGTATGCAGAGTTGGCAGATTGCAATGTCAGTCAGCATATAACGCTGCTTTGATGCCAGCTTTGCCATTTTTGTTTTCACTGCTCCATCTAATGTCCTCTCAAATGTGCACAGCTGAACATGTGGTCAGCAGTAGGATATAACCCCTACAAGCACGACTTAAAGGAATCACCAACCACTCTCAGGTTAATTGCTGATTAATTCCTGCTGGCTCTGTCTGAGTTTGTAGAAGCGCTTGCTGGTTTGCAGTTTTGTTACGTTAGTGAAGTTGACAGGGAATGTCCTACATCTTGAGAATCAGAGTGATTGCAGCACAGAAGGATGCCATTTGGCCCAGCGAGCCTGTTGTGCCCTTGGCACATGAAATGTAGCTAGTCCCACTCCCCTGTTCTTTCCACGTAGCCCTGCAAAACTTTTCTCCTTAGGTGCTTGTTCAACTCCCTTTTGAAGGCCTTGGTCTGACTTCAAGGGTTCTAGCAGCCTATTTGCCCCTCGTCCTGGGTGCTATAGTTGCAATCCCCCTTGGGCTGCAGCATGAAAGGGAGATGGAGCAGAGGCAGCAAAGAAGAGGACAAGCTGCTGAAAGAGGGAGGAGGAGGAGAATGGGGAAAAAGGCTCTCAGCAGGAGGCCTCATCTGCCTGGGATCTTCTAGAAACATTTCTCTTACTTCAGCTTAAGCCAGGAGTGGTGTGTACATCATCTGTGCTTTAGGAGGGAATTGCTCACAGAACTCTGCCACTTCTTGCAAGCGGGTCTGCAGCCTTAAAGTAGGGCAAGAACGGCACAGCCAATGGCTGTGAAGGTGATGGTGGCCCAGACCTCCTTCGTGTTGGCATCCTTCCAGGCTAGAGCTTGTGACCTCTGTAACATCTCCCTATTAAACGTCCACTGCTGCATAAGAGACGTGACAGATGCTGTGGGAGTTCATTATGCTCTCTCTGACTAGAGAAGCAGGTGGACTATGCATGTGGCTTTGCCAGATATCCAGTTAGTGGACATCCCCATGGTGCAGGGTGAGATCAACTGCTCAAAAGTGGCTAATTGCTGAGATGTGCTCCACTGCAAAGGTTACCACTTGCTGAATGTGCAGCCATGCTTGGCATGTTGAATGCCTGCTATCTTAACAGCAATCATGATACTTTTATTCTGAACCAGGCTGTTGCTCCTTCAGTATTTGAGCCACCACATCAAACCAGAGTGGCTGCTGGATAACCAGGTCTATCTGCTTAACACCTAGCTCATTCTGCTTCACAACCCAACCACATGTGGCCAGCAGGCATACAGTAAGAACCAGGCTGCCACACAAAACACAGAGCAAACCACTGGGGTGCTCAGCAATAAAACAATAAAACAAATCACACTCAGTAATGGTTCCACTGCCTGAACTGTTCTGCTGGAGCATATGTCCCAGTTTGTCGTGGTTTGCTTTGTTCTGCATGGGTTTGCCATCATGAGAACACTGCCCTTGCCCACCAGGGATTCACCAAGCAGCTCAGGGACAAGAGGAGGAAGAGAAAGAGCCAAAATGCTGAAATACAAGCCATCTTTTAACAATCATTCCAAACCAACTTTACCCAATAAATCAAATATATTCCATACAAACGTTAACTGATTATCCTTGATGTAAAGAACCTATTTTTTATTTTTCTTGGACAGTGGCTTTAAAAATTGGACTATGACTTTAAAAAACTACCATGGCTGCAGTTGAAAGACATGTTCACTGGAACAGGATGAGGAATATCTACAAGTTGCTATCCTGGAACATAGAGTGCCATAAGAGAACAGGATGGCACCAGAAAGGAGTACTAGACTAGGGGGAACTGCCTAATGACAGCATTTTAATTAGCTCCTGACCAGGTGACCAGGGTTTTGTGTGATAACAGTGCAGGCAGAACAGCTCCTAGCCTGCAAAGAGGGAAGACCTGAAACCTCTCTCTCCTATGTTTGTAAGATTCCAGCAATTCTGCCATAATAGCTAGCAGGCTATTGCTCACATCTCTCTAACCTGCTTTCTCTGAAAACCCCTGTCAAGAGGAAAAGGGGAAAAATCATCAGTAGAGACATTGAAAGCAAGTATTTCAACCAACGAACCACAGACAGCAAGTGCTGGGAGACCGCCTCATGTCATCAACAAGAAATTACAAGGAATTTGGAAGACATCAATCAAAATCAACCTATCTAAACCTGTACTTCAGATTGGTGCTATTGAACTGTTTTATCTCACCCTTAAAATCCATGTTTTGTGTGTCTTGTTTTTGTATGTTTGTGTGTGTGTGTTTGTGTTTTGGGGCTTAAGAAGGGGTAAAGTTTAAGTTAGTGAGTTAGAAGTTAGCGGTTCATATTTCTTTCCTTTGCCACTAGTTAAAGACAATTTATTCAATAAACAGATATTTACTTATTAAGTTTACAAACCTGGTGCTCATATTCTGTTAACCTAAATTAAACAGTTTGGTAGAATTGGGGCAATCTTATGGTTTGGTAAAACTTTTCATATTTGTCATGGCTCGGGGAACAGTGGGGCTTGATATTACAGCGCACTGTTCCCAGTGAGTCGTGATATTGAGCATTCTTTAGTGTCTCGCAGGTGTTTTTGCCTGGCTTAGTTTTCCTATGCAATGCTATCTCAGTGGCTGCAGCATGACTGGTGGAAGGTTGTTGAATTTCAGTGGGGGAGATTACAGATGGGCTTGCAGCAGGCCTTGAGCAGACTAGAAGGCTTGGTTTTGGACTGCACGACCACAGTGTGGGTGGACTGGTTGGCTGACAGGCAACAGTGGGGGAACTGGTGGAGTCACAGTGGTGGGAGCACGAATGCTGAGAAAGATTTGTGCTCCATGGAGCCACTGCCTTTGCTCTGGGGTAGTGCCTCAGCAATCCTATTAATCTGCTGGAGCACAAATTGCTGGATCCCTCTGAGAAGTGTTATCTACAGCAGTCTGAGCCTGCATGCCACCATTTTGGGCCTGCATTGCAACAAGCTGATAATTCATGACCTAGTCTGAACTTTCACTGTAGCACCCAGATGTCGGGTAGCTTCTTGTGCTTCAATGGGAGCTGACACCTCAGCCACCAGATGCTGCATCATTACTGGGTCCAGCAGTGTTCTCATGAAGTTGGCGACCACTTGCTTGCTGGAAAGGATGGGCTTCAAGTTCTATACAAATTCCAGTGCAAAGTTGCAGCTGGACTCCCCCATCCACCTTGACAGTTAGATTAGGCTTTCTGGCATCAAGCATTTTTCCATGTGCATGCCTAACAGTGTTTTTCTGTACACCAGCTTATCAAGGTCCTCATCTGAGTCCTTTGCAGCAGCTTGTGTGTGACTTTGCCTACCCAAGGAAGCTGGCACCTGCATTATCCTCTCCCCCTGGCTGCAAGCCACTTGTGCACAGTGATTCACCATGTGCAGATTCCACCCCTATAATATCTATTAAAGTGTGTGCAGTGCCAGTACTTGAGTTGGCAGCTGCAAGTCTGAAATTGAGTGATAGTGTTTCTTCTTCAGTGTCCTGCTTGCCTTGGACTTCACGCTCCACCACCCTGTGTTTGACCAGGTGGTAGTTCTTTGATATCTGAAAGGATGAAGACACAAGGGTAGGGTGGGGCAAGGAAAAGGGTGAAAAGCAAGAAATGCATGATTACTCCATCTGCAGCTTGTAACTCAAAGGAGATTGTGGGATGAGTGGGAAGTGGGAGCTGGTGAGAAGGTAAATTAGGTAAGAGCGTACTGTCATTCTGTATGATTTCAATCATGTTACTGGTCAGGTCTTTGTTTGTGGCTGCTCCAATGATGGCCAGCGCAGTTTCCTTTATGGGGCTGAGAGCATGCAGCCATGCCTATTCCCTGCCAGATGTTGCTGTCTCCAGGTATGGGCCTCCTCGGTCTGCAAGAGAGAGGTAAATGTGTCAGTGAGTATGGTGCAGTATGTTTGGATGATGCACCTGTCATAGTTGAAAAGCTGGCAGTGTGTGCAAGCTGGTGGTGTTAAGTGGGTGAGGATGAGGTAAGGCTATAAAGATGAGGTCTGAGTCATGCTTGATAGAGGCAGCTGTTAAGTGAGTGAAGTGGTGTGGTGAATGGAGCAATGTGTGATGCTAGTGGTTCATTTGTAAGATTAAGTCATTTGAAGATGTATGCACTGACCTTGCCCACTCGTGTGAAGTTATTAAACTTCTTCCTGCACTGCAGGCATTGACAGCAATTTGCTCCCCACTGCCTTTTCAGTGTCTGTCTGTTAGGCCTCCTGACCTCCCTAAGAGAAGAGGACCTTTCTCCTCCTGCACTGAGGCCATCAGTGCTGCATCAAAGAACCTTGGAGCACACTATCTGGCATGTGGTGCCAGTTTCACTCCTCTTTCTATTCTTCTGTAACCAGTTCCAGCACCTGATGCAGCCAGAATGCACCTCATCTTTAAATAATGCAGACTATCTTTAAGTAATGCTGGCCTTGCAAGAACTTGGGTCACCTGCTGAGGCACGCAGCCAGTCAGCATTGTGCTCAGAGCTGGCTGCAAGCCACTATCCTTTAAATGAGCAGGCAACATGAAATTTGAGTGCTACCTGCATTGCTATGAACAAACATAGGTTAATCACACCTGGTGATCCCCATGCCAGTTTTGCAGCCTGACCCAAATTATGCCCCCTTATTTTTGAACTAGAACCTAGTTAGGTTAGCAGAAAAATATAACTTTGAGTTATATTTTAGTTAAAAGATTTTGAAGGTACGAATACCAATGTTAATGAAATTTTGAAAGTGTTTTGTCTGACTACAGTTTATGCTTTGCAGTGGTAAAATACAGGTCTGCATTAACAGGTCGCACTAAAGTGATTTCCTGACCCTAGTCTTATCCCTGAGAAAGGGCCAGGTGGAGCCCAAGCAGTTTCCACTAGGAGAAAGAGAGCCATTCCACTAGACTTAATATATTGCAGAGTTGTTGGTTTTGTTGCAGCGTTTATGACAGTCTAGAAGCAAATCTTCAGCCCATTCTGCCAGCCAGACTTGGGGGAATCTTGGAGAAAAAGGGGAAAAAATTGAAACAGAAAACCTTTTAAATTAATTCCTTTCAGTCATGAAGTTTGCTTTATCCTAAAGATGTTTTGTACCATAGTTCTTACAATATCTGTTGGAAGTAATTTGTTTTTTAATTGAATAATATAATTAAATTGAAATTGAGTGCAACCAAAGTGCAACATTGAGTAATTAATGTCTAAACATTAGAAACAGCTTTGAAAGTCATTTTTATTTTTCAGTGGATTTGATCGAACTTTGACAAAATAAAGCCAGTATCATCAGAGACAGGAACTTCCCTCAATCTTCAAGGCCTGAATTTTTCAGTTGGCGTGCAGGGGTGGGCCCAACACGCCGGCATGTAAATTGACATGCGATGACGTTGGGTGTGCGTCCCGATGTCATCACGCCGTCTTGCGATGTTTCGTTCGCCAACACGCGCCCGCCGATAACTGAAGCCTATTAAGACCATTAACAAATTAATTAATGTAATTGTTTATGCTGCCAGTCCAACTTTAAGGTTGGCGGGCAGGCAAAAAGGCCAAGCAGCCTTCATGTTTTTTAGGAAACCTTATCCACGAACGGGATGAGGTTTCCTAAAGCTTTTACTACTTAAATAAAAAAAATTTCTTAAATATCTCATGTGTCACAGTCACATGAGGGGACATGTTTAATTAAATTTTCAAAGCACTTATTTATTTATTTCAAAAGCGCTTCAATCTCCCTGAGGCAATTCCGTGCCTTAGGGAGATTGAGGCGCTCTTTCACGCGTATACACGAAAGAGCGCTGGCCCCTACTCTCACTGCTCCCTCCACCCGCACAGATAGCGCTGAGCACTGCAGCTTGTGTCTTACATGGAACATCTATGTTAAAGCACTATGGGGAAAATTTTCTCTCTGTTGGGGGGATTAGGTTGGAGTGGGCACGGGCAGGCATGCAGCCAATCGCTGCCTGCGATCGGCTGCACGCCACCATTTTGTGTGGGCAGGCCAAGTAAGGCCCGCCCAGCATGACGCGCACCCAGAAGCACTGAGCGATCCCTGTGCAGGCTTGGGGGTGTGGGGAGGGGTGGGGGGGACGTGGAGAGGGGTAGGCTGAGTAGGGGCCTGCGCAGATTAGTTTGATTTTCAAAAATTTTAATAAAGAGAAAAAAAAAATTTAAGACATGTCCCCTCATGTGACAGTGTCACATGAGCTGGGACATGTCAATGAACTTTAATAAAAAAATTTTATTTACTTTATAAACCTTTCGTGAAACCTCATCCCGCCCGTCGATGAGGTTTCATGATAAATGCGAAGGCCGCTTGAGCGCTTCGCCTGCCCGCCAATCTTAAGGTTGGACAGGCAGCTCAGTTAATAACTTTAATTAGTTTTTAAATGGCCTTAATAGGCCTTTGACAGTTCGGTGGGCCCGCAGCCATCTCTGGTGCGCACCTGCCGAACTGAAGATCTGAATGACATGCAGTGACGTCGGGACACATGCCCGACGTCACCACGTGTCATTTTAAATGTCGGCAAGCGGGCCCTACCCCCGCTCGCTGACCCGAAGATTCTGGCCTATGATTTTGTACAAATAAATACAGCCACAAATGCTAGAAATCTGAGATAAAAAATAAGATAACTCTAGAAATGCACAGCAGCTTGAAAAATTCACAAGAAGAATGCTTTAGGTATATTCTGTTCATCAGAATCATGTGATTTACTTCTCACAACACTATTTCTTGCTTCCAGGTCAAAAAACGCAGTCATAAGACGAAGCTGGAGCAGCACAAGCACCAATGAGAGAAGCGTAAAGTTACAGGAAGGGTCACAAGTATTACTGAGCAGCTCCAGTGAGATGGCGACCATTAAATACATTGGACCTACTGACTTTGCTCCTGGTCTATGGCTTGGATTAGAATTGCGCTCACGAAAAGGAAAAAATGATGGTTCTGTGGGAGAGAAACGTTATTTTACTTGTAAACCAAATTACGGGGTTCTGGTGCGACCAAGCCGTGTCACGTACCGAGGGATTAATGGCAACAAACTAGTGGATGATATTTATGGGTAAAAGATTTGTTTGAGGTGAGATATAGGGCAAACGTAAGCATACTGAATTTAACATATGCACTTAAGCCAGGAATTTCCTCCAAATCTGCCCCACCCAAATACACCCATACTCTGGAAACAAATTACATGACTTAAATGGTTGCATAATTTTGGACGTGAGTTACATTTGTAACTACAATATGCACAAGTCTTCAAATTTTACAATTTTCCATCGAACCAGATTTTCAGGCGCAGCAGGAAACAAAGTCATTTTAGTTTGTCTTTTAAATGTAATATTTTTAGTATTTTTTTAACATTTACCTTCACTGAGATTACTCTGTACTTTCTGCTCCCTTTAATGCGTGCATTGTAGTCTCAGAAAAGCTGCACTTCATTATATAGTGGCAACATATACAAGACTGTCATCTCTTCGCCATTTGAGATGAATCTCACTCAATTTGTTCTAAAAATGTTACCTATTTCAAATATCTCACTCCTAAAAATATATATAATTTCATAAGGTGAAATGGGTTTTCAATCCATCTCACTCATTTGGATCATAAATCTCACTTACAGTTCCCTGAAGGTGACCGGTCTGTAGGAAGACATTTACAAGCATTATATTAGAACTGGGAGGTTATAACTATCAGGAAAGACTAACAGGCTGGAGCTCTTTTCTGTAGAAAAGAGAAGGCTGAGGGGTAACCTGATAGAGGTCTTTAAAATTATGAAAGGATTTTATAGGGTAGACATAGAGAAAATATTCCCACTTGTGGGGGAGTCCAAAACTAGGGGTTATAAATATAAGATAGTCACTAACAAATCCAATAAGGAATTCAGGAGAAACTTCTTTGCCCAAAGAGGGTTAGAATGTGGAACATGTTACCACATGGAGTTGTTGAGGTAACTAGCATAGATGCATTTAAGGGGAAGCTAGATAAGTAAATGAGGGAAAAAGGAATAGGATATGTTGATAGGGTTAGATGAAGCAGAGTGGGAGGAAGCTCATGCAGAGCATGAACACTGGTAGGCTAGTTGGGCCAAATTGCCTGTTTCTGTGCTATAAATTCTACACAATTGTAGTAATGGGGTTTGACACTAAAACAGAATTGACCATTCATCCCTTCAAGCTTATTCCGTCATTCTATGAGATCATGGCTAATCTATACCTCAGCTACATTTGTTCCATATCCCTGATTCCTTTACCTAATAAAATTCTATCAATCTTTTCAAGTGACCCACTATTTTAGGATGTAAGTTCCAGAGTTCCACAATCCTTTGTGTGACCAAGTGCTTCCTAATCTCACTGCTAAATGACCTTATTGTAAGATTATATCCTCCTGCTCTGGATTCCCCCACCTGATGAAATAGTGGGCTGGACTTAATACTCCCCACTGGCAGGTTTGAAGGCAGAGGTGCAGGTTAAATCCAGCAGGCGGCCTGCCCGCTGCCTACCTGCCTACCCCTGCCCCTACTACAATTTTACCAGCCTGCCTGCCAGTGGGGTAAATGAGGTCCATAAGTGGGTAATGAATGCCCTCTTAAGGGCCTCATTCTGCCAATGCCGAGATTAAACCAGCAGCAGGAGAGGTCCATGCCAAGCAGCCTGCCCGGCAGGGGTCTGGTGATGGACAGGTGTGGGGGTCCCTCTTTAACTGGCACCTTGGGTCCTTTGAAGGCAGCCACCCCTGGTTCCCCTCCTCCCAGTGCTTCTCAATTCCTGCCCTCCACCCACCCTTCTCCCTGACCCCAAACACTTAATGAAGTTCTGAACCATCGCTGCATGCCTCCTCAAGCCCCAAGTGCAGTACCGGCAATGGCCATGGTGGTTTTGCCAGCACTTGAAAGCTGCCAGCCTCTGATTTTCCAACAGCTCTCTAAAGCAGGGCTTCTTGTCCCTCAGGGGTGGAAATCCCACATTCAGCCTATTAACGGCTAATCGGTATTAAATGGCTGCGGGGCAGCTGTTGTTCTAGAGCATTTAGGCGGGGGTGAGTGTGGGGATCACTGTGCTTCGTATAATTCATCCCAGATTTTCTGTATCTACACTATTGAATCCTCTTGACAGTGAAAAGACCCCACTTATATAACCCATGAACCTTCTAAACTCATGACAGTACAAGCTAAGTAATGACAATCAGCCCTCCTGATTTAACTCTTTAAGGGCTGGTATTAGAATAGTGAATCTGTGCTGTTTTATGGCATAAATTAAAAAGTGAAAAGCTTCCCAGATTGCAGGCTCTTAAACATGCTGAGCCTAATATGCATGAATGATGGTTAAATGAGTTGAAACTTTAAATTTAAGACGCAAAGGAAAAATATACTGGCTTGAGTTCAGCGTTTGCCTGAGCCCCAGTTGCTTATGATAATTTCTGCTGATTTATGTCCATTTTACACCCGTGTTGGGTTTCACCATATCCTAGTGAGATTTTGAGTTTACTTGAACATAATCTTACATCAGCAAAATGGTTGCATCTTCAGGTTCAATTTCGGGTACAAATTCCAGTTACACCCACAAGGAAACTCCAGGTCTTTGTATCTAGCAAGAAAATGAGAAAGGTCAGAATGAATGCATAAAGAAAATTTTTACAATGCTGATGATATGTGTGAATGTGATAGTAATAATTATTCACAAATGTGCAAACAATCCATGCAGTTTGTTGCACTTCACTGAAGGTAATGTTCTTGCTTTTACCTGACCCTTAAGAGACATCAGTATCAGATTTATATATAAAAAACATTTGTATTACAGATTAGTAACTTTTAGCATATAATGTTTCATTATATGATAGTACCACGGAATATCTACTATGTAGCGTGCGTGAAATATCTGAAAGCACAAGCAAAATGTCACTTCGTAGTTAAGTCTGACAAGGATTTTTTTGTTCCTTATGCACTTTCAACCATCCAGTGGATGTACAGACGCACGCATGCACATACACAGACCTTTCATACTAACCGCTGACTTACAGTTATAGCGTCCTTTCAAAACAATGCAGTTATATACAGTGCTGATCTAACCACATTTAACCCAAAACCCACCATTATAAAAGTTACTGTAAGCAGAAGTGGTTCAAGCTCAGTGTAGGGCAAAACAAAATGTGATGCACTTTGAAGTTTTTAATACATAATGTGTGTGTATATATATATATATATTTAGAATTTTTTTCGGAGAGAAGGGTGTTATTTTTGAATATAAATATTAAAGTAGGTTATGCTTCATTGTGCTTTTATAGTTCAAAGTACAAAGAATGTTTCTTAACGGAAATGTACTTGTGATAAGTAAAATGGTCTTTTTGTCTATTTATTGCCATTAAATAAGCAGCATGAAAACAGAAAATGCTGGAAACACTCAGTAGACTAGGCAGCATCTGGGAAGAGATTGTAACCTGATCTAAATTAGCAGTATCACCTCCTGTAAATGCTGAAAAGCTAACGTCATTACCCCAGCTATATTGGGTGATAAGAGATTGTAAAACTGACGCATTAGTGATGCATTTACTTTACCTGCCATTAGCAGGAGCCCCAATGGCAGTTTTATAAGGTAAGCAAGTCAGCAATAAGATTCCCCGAAGAGATAATTTTCACTTTCATATGGAGCAATGCTGTGATAGCCATGTAAATACTGCAGTTGCTGGCTATCATTTCTTGCTGTGGAAAGGTTTGAATTAGTTTCCAGGAAAGATTTTACAATAACTGAACATGAACAAGCTTGTTAGTGTTTCGAGTCGAATATGACTTCTTCTGAAGAAGAGTCATATTCGACTCAAAACGTTAATTCTGTTTCTCTTGCCATTGATGCTGCCAGACTTGCTGAGTGTTTCCAGCATTTTCTTTTTTTCTTTCATATTTCCAGCATTTGCAGTATTTTGCTTTTATGAGCAAGTTTGTGTTTGTGCAATTTTATTGTCTTTTATTTTATCTTTTTCTTTCATTTTGGTAGCAATGGTTAGAGAAATCTTGTACAGATGAGTGGTAGTGAAACCACTTCACACATGTACCAAGGAGTGCAACTTCTCTTTAATCAGTTAGCCTGACAAATGGCAATGATTATTTGTCACCTCTACTTTGGATGTTATCACCATTTGAGTTCATATTGCAACCAGAAGTAGTACTACTGTTGCACTAATATTATAGAACAGGCATAAATCTACTCTATACTATTCATATGTTATCAATTTTTTAAAAATCAGCATTTATCAGAATCTGGTATACCAGTAGTATATAAATGTAAAGCCATTAATTCAGTCCAATAATATGCAAAATAAATCTGACTAGCTTCTATTTTAAGCCCTTGTACTTGTTAATGCAGTAATTCATTTGTTATGGAACTAGCTATAAAATATGCCTGTAATGCAAACATCCACAGTCTCAACAGTTTCCATAAGCCAGTATTTCCTTTATTGTAATTTATAGGGAAGAAACCCTAATGCTGAACAAATGTTCCTGTTAACTGACAAGCTCTGTAAATCAAGGTCAGACATCTCTAGCTATACATTGAAGAGGTATATTGCACTTATAAGCCAAGCCTCTCTTAAATTTAATATTAAAAGACAATTTCCTTTCCTCAATGACCTATCTGCAAGTATAGATGATTAACACGTATGGTTCTGTAAGACAGGCTGCATCACAACAAAATTGTAAAAACAGTGGATTAGTGAGCTGATAATATTAGAACGAGATGCTATTGGGATTATTGGGAAAATCAGTCTTAAATGAGCTAATAGATGATTTCATGAGACTGTAGGGCATATTTTAAGGACCATGAGCAGATCCACAGGGGACAGATATGGTAGGAAAAAATATCTGCTTGTTTAGATGAGTGCAGACATGACCAGACTTGCAGGGTCACCGATTTTTTTTAAAGCTGGTGAAGCATTGGCATCATCTGGGTCTAGTGCTAGGAGCTAGCAACAGAGATGGCAGGAAATTGGTATCAACAGTTCTTTAAGGGTTGCTGACAAGGAATGATAAACTTTAAAGGAGTGTAGTGACTTAAAGATAAGTGGTTACATATGGGGACAAAAATTGTGTTATCCTGTAAATAAGATGGTATTTGTTTTAATGTATGTTTAAGCTTTTCTTAAAGCCTCTCAGTGAAGAAAGAGCCTGCCAATCATAAATGACTGGCACACAAATGTGGAAGCTGAAAATTGGGCCTCTAGATCAGTAGAGCAGTGCATCATTTAACCCCTGCTGGCAAAATGTAGACAGTATTATATAAGGTGGATGTTGCCCACTCATTATCCCCAGAGGATGTAAGATAGCATGCTTGGGAAGAGGAGGTGATCACACTCAATCCTGAAGGCACTACTGACAAGATCTTGGAACATGGGATAAGCTGTCATGGCTAGATATGCAAACTGTTCCAAGGCTGTACGCCGCATTATACCTCGTTCATTTCTGACTGTGGGTACCACAGTTGTGGTTGTAAGTTGAAACTGACAATTTAACGATGAGTTACAGATTTGGCTCATCAGTCAATTTGCATTTGTTAGTTCAACTTATAACATGTCCTGACTAATTTGCTGCTTGCACAACAAAACCACACCTAACACAAACAGACCTGAACTGGAGAAGGGCTTAGAAATTACAAGTCTTTAACTGCCCTAGAACAGGGTACCCTTGTCTTCATTGTTAATGAGAGCATTGATGGGATGAGAGAATGAAGGCACAATCCTCCCCAAGCTATTAGTTAGTAACATCCAGGTCTTATAATCTTTCCCCTTTCTCACTAATTCACCTATAATGTTTTTGTGATATGAATTGCACTGAAAAATGGGTCTTGGAAAGAACATTGTAATATTGTTTAAGTCTAAACAAGCAGACTGCCAGTGGACGAGGACAAGGTACTCCCTCACAAAATCCTATCTCTTTCTCACCAACTTTTGCAAGCAGAAGTACAGTTACGCATTTATCCTAAGGAGCTAGCTCCGATTATGCAAGAGAAAAATGGTGAGGAGGAGCAAATGGTGGTTTCAGAAGAGAAGTGGATCCTGCTGGTTGTCATCAAGGATTCCCTGAAAGGAAAAAACTTGAATTTATAAGGTGCTTTTCACAATCTCAGGATGTATCAAAGTGCTTTACAATCAATGAAGTACTTTTGAAGTGTAATCACTGTTGCAGTGTACTTTGGGAAATGCAGCAATTGGGTCAACTGTGCCATGTTTCTGTTGCTGCTCAGCAGGAAAAGAGATGAAATAGCTGGCTGTGTTCACTGCTGAACTAATTTGTTTCGTGCATCTGTGGACATAATGCCAGCTGATAGTGCTGATGATAATTATGCCAGTCTAGAATGAGGCAGAATCAAAGCACCATGCAGGACAAAGCAGCCCGCTTGATCACCTTCAACATTCACTCCCTTCACCACTAGCACACAATGACAGCAGTATGCACCATCTACAAAATGCACTGCAGCAAGTTGCCAAGCCTCCTTTGATAGCATCTTCCAAACTCAAGATCTCTACACCTAGAAGGGCAAGGGCAGCAGACACACGTAACATCACCACCTCCAAATTCCCCTCCAAGCCACACACCATCATGACTTATTGCAGTTGCTTCATGTCACTGGATTAAAAACCTGGAACTCCTTTCTTAACAGCACTGTGGATCAACACCGCCTTCTGAAGGGCAATTAGGGATGGGCAACAAATACTGGCCTTGCCAGCAACATGCACACTGCAGTAACGAAAAAAATGTTGAGTGGACTGGTGACATTGTGTAGTGCCAACTCTATGGTACAGACCAGATGAAAGTATCCTTTTGTAACATGCAGCACAACACTGTCACAGCATCCCTGTGTAATCTTAGCTAACATAGTTCATTGGTCGATGGAAAGGTGTCTAAGTCCACTTCTGTCTCTTGTAGTATTTAGGGAGTAATGTGCGTGATTACAGGTTTCCTGTGTTGGAGTTTCCCTTTCCTGAAATCCCTCAATTCTTGTGCATGTTGCAGAAACCATAAGTATAGCATTGTTACAAATTTGGGTCTGCTTTAAATCCATTTTCGATTCAGTGTTTTCACTCATTCCCAGACTCAGTGTGAACGTCATATTTTAATCACACTGCCTTCTATCTGCTTATGTGATAGCAGGACTCATGGGTGTAGCAGCAAAACCCCAATGACTTGAAAGGGATGTATGTGTCTTTTGAGTATGCATTTCTTCAATCATTTTGCAAATGGAGAAAATTAACACTAGGCAAGGCTTAGTTTGTATTGTTAAGCTACGTTATTCCACAGTAAGGTGAATGTGGTGCTAATGATCAGATTTGCTTGGTCCAATTGATACAACTTATCTCTGTGAAGTAACATGAAAAATAATGGGCACACTGTACTATCCTGCTTTTGCTTGACTTAAACAAGCTTCTCTGAGACAAACTTCTCTGCATCCTGTCCTAACATCCAAGGGCAAAACCACCTAGCCCTGTGGGTCCCTGTCTTCTCTGCAATCTTTTGCTGCCTAAACTGCCTTCCAGTGTTCCATTTCCAAAGCCAGAAGCCTTTTAGATATCTGACATTCTATTTTATTTCCAAATGCACACAATCAAAAATACCTTCCAACATAAGTTTAAGGTGTGTATCAATTACAGAACAAGCTACTAAATTGTTTATTTGTAGTCTGTAAGGAAATAATGTCAAGGTAACTCATTAGTATTTGAATGACCTATTGTCTCAGATGCCTTTATTTCACTGACAGTAACACGATATGCTTTAAAACACACAATTTATTTATTTTTGGTCTGTATAAAAATGTTCAAAAGAAAGTCAGAAACAAAACAATAGATTCCCATAGGAAGACCCATTATCATAATTCTTTAGGACCAAATCAAAATATGACAGTGGTGGAGCTTTCACACTGAACCTTATTTTATCAATTTAATCAATTTTTATCTATTTTATTTTTATAAAATTTGTACAGAAACATGTGTAAAGTATCCTTTCAAACCTGGACTCCATCTTACCCTGTATCTTTAAAGCAAGTCATACCTCCTACAACTGCCTACCAATCCTGGTCACCTGTTGTTATGTTAGTGTTTTCACAACATCTTCTATCATGGGCAGAATATTAGGCTTGGCATGCAGTGCCCAAACGTAAAATGATGCGCGATGATGCTGGGTGTGCGTCCTGACGTCATCGCACAGTCTCGCGATATTTTGTTTTTGATATTTTGGCTGCGTGCCCGCCGATAATTAAAAGGCCTATTAAGGCCATTAACAACTTAATTAACTTGAAATTTACATTGCCCGTCCAACCTAACGGTTGGCGGGCAGGCAAAAAGGCCAAGCGGCCTCTACATTTTTTAGGAAACCTCATCCACGAGCGGGATGAGGTTTCCTAAAGCTAATACACATTAAATAAAAACTTTATTTAGGAATTAAAAATATGTCCCATTCCATGTGACAGAGTCACATGAGGAGACATGTTTTATTAAATGTTTACTGTCTTTATTAATTTTTTAAAAAATCACTTCAAAATCTCTGAGGCAGCTCCGTGCCTCAGGGAGGTTGAAGCACTCTTTTATGCGCATGCACGGAGCTCACACTAGGCCCACTCTCCCTCTTCCTCCCACCTGTACCGGCAGAGCTCAGTGCTGCTGCTCGCAATCCATGCAGGTCCTTAGTTGGCCCACCCGCGTGAAATCGCAGTGTGGATCTGATCGCAGGCGGCAGTCAGCTTCCTGACCACCTCTGCCCGCCCCCGCCAAGGGCAAAATCCTGTCCCAGATCTTGTGGGAAGCTGGAAAATATTATTGCCTCTTCCTCCATGTTAATATTTTGTAATGCACGTTTCTGAAGGAAGCTACTTGCACTGTGCATAATGACCAATAAAAATGCATGTATATGCTTTGAGTGAAAGTCAAGCACAATTGATTTCTACTTGTGTTCCTCTCTGTTATACCCTCAATTGTGCCTGTTCCCTGGCACAATTTTGGGCCTGAAGATCATCTTGAACCTGCCATTTGATTAGAAATTCATTGCTGTGACTAATAGGTTGTTTAAATTTGTTCTATTTTAAGCAATAATTACTGAGTGCATCACTTAAGGAATAAATAGAATGAGTATATGTGTGGTGTTTTGTGATTTCTGCATTAATGTGTGAACCTGATCTCAAAATTGGTAGATAGGATTGACTTTGTCAAAATAATGCACACCTTCTTGATGTCCTAAAGCTACTACCCTCTTTAGGCACTCATCGCCATTTTATAACATCATCACATCCTAATCTGAACTAGGACATTAATCCCAAAAATCAGACTGGTTAATGTTTTTATTCATTCACGGGATGTGGGCATCGCTGGCAAGGCCAGAATTTGTTATACATCCCTAATTACCCTTTATCTGAAAGGCTTGCTAGGCAACAAAGGGCAGTTAGGAGTCAACCACATTGCTGTGGGTCTGGAGTCGCATGTAGGCCAAACCAGGTAAGGATGGCAGATTTCCTTCCCTAAAGGACATAAGTGAACCAGGTGGGTCTTTACAACAATGATAGTTTCATGGCCACTATTGCTGAGACTAGCTTTTCACTTTCAGGCTTATTGAATGAATTTTAAATTTCACCAGCTGCTCTGTTGGGATTTGAACCTATGTTCCCAGGGTATTAGCCTGGGCCTCTGGACTACTAGTTCTGTGACATTACCAATACAACACCATTTCTCCAAATATATATTATACTTAACATACAGTTTTAAAAAGGTTCTGAAAAGTCTGTTTTCTATACTCCAACTAGCAAGGTCAGGATACTTGTCCTGTTCTTCAATTTGATTTACAGTACATCAAACATTCTAACAATTTTGTCTTACATATTTTACAAAATATGTAAAACAGTGGTGGATCTTGCATGGTGTCGCAGATGGCAAATTGGAGGATTAAATTCATTAGTGTTCGAAACTGGGCACATTTTCATGTGGGTGCAGCCAAGGCATGCAAGAACAAAGCAGCCTGAAAATTGTCCTAAATAAGTTCTCAGCAATCATCATAGTTCCACCAAACTATAGCTGTCTTCGGGCCAATCTCGTTGGTCGGAGGTTGACCAATTTTGGCTAGGTCAGATGCCGGCCAAACCTCATAAGTGCTCATAATCCACCTGGCCCCAAATTTCTTTTGCAAAAGAACTTAACTGGAAGTTTCTTCCATGGCCTCCAGTGGTCCATTTTATGTCTGCTATAGCGCTTGGAGAATTAGTCCAAGTTTGGAGCAATGCAAGCTCCGACATAACTGATTTTGTGAACTGGTTTGGAAATGGGTGCAGGAGCCTCATTCTGATTGAAATGAGGGCAGTGCTCATTTCCAATGGCCACCATTACCATCTGAAAATGGCCATGTAAATGCAATGCTGCCTGGTTGCATGTGCAAATCAGTGTGGGCATTCCCACTGCTAAATTTTGTCATTGTTGCACCCATTTTACATGTCTAGGTAAAGTAAGAAGGCAGAGATATCATATCCTGTAACCAGAATATATTATCCTGTTGCATAAGGTAGAGTTGTCTAAAACCTGGTCTACCCCATTAAAGCAACAAAGTATTTTTACTGTAACCACATCCTATGATCAAGTAGAAGATAAGTGCTCTTGGTAAGGGAGGTTTATGGATTGGCAGCAGCTTGTAAATTCCAATTACAGATCTGAAGAAATCAGGTTTTTAAAAAAAATGTTTTTATTATAATAAAACCACCTGTGGACAAGTGCTATCTGTCCAGTTGTGATTTGTTGTTTTGATATGAATATATGTGAACAAATCTGGTGCAAGCATGGCAAAGACTTTGCATGAGTAACACCTGGAACCGATGCACCAAGTGTCAGACTTTTATATAGATATATCAGATTTAGGATGGCTGAGTGGCTTCAACTTATTAAGAACTTGTAGGATTTACATACGAACATACGAATTAGAAGCAGGAGTAGGCTTAAGCCTGCTCCGTCATTCAATAAGGTCATGGCTAAGAGGTTTGCAATCTGTCTTTGAATTCAGATTGCTCTGAATTGTCAGCTTTCAGCTATATCATTTCACAGGGCAAGATTTTCATAAATATATATTATATGCAGTATTGTCAATAAACTTTGAGTCAAGGCATCTCTATGGGAAGGAGGGGTAAAACATCTTTATAACAGCTTGCCATCTCTGTGTACTTCCACATTTCTTGATAGGGTAGGAATGTGAAGGTCAACTTTTCCCTTAGATTATTGTTTGAGTAGCAACTAAAGCCAGGAGAAATATTTACCCTGAATGTAAGATAACTAAAAGACCACTGTCTCTTTGAAATGTGAGATCTGAGTAAATTGTCATAATAGCACTAAGGTATTTAAATATAATAGAGTTTGTGCTATTTTTAGATACTGCTATAGTTATTTTGATCTATTTCTGGCACTGCTAGAGAAGTAGCTATTGCTTTCTACTTGTTAAAATAAAAGATGTTGCAATATTTTACTGATGGAATTGTAAGAAATATAAATGATTGATGCAAAACTATTTTAACGTTACAAGTCTTTGTCTTAAAATGATGGTAGACATTGTGCTAAGATAGACTTCAGCTTTATTTTTTAATGTGCAGCTACAGATGACATTTGCAACACAAATACATAGCAGTGGGCACATCCACTTAAAAACCATATGTTCAGTACAGCCTGTTTAGAATCATGCATTATTAATACTGCTTTGTATTGTACGGTAAACTCCAATTTTCTTCAATAATAGTTGAAATAGAAACTTCAAATAAATTGTTTTTTTTTTCTTCCCTTAAGCAGAATAATTATGTTTGAATTTTTGGTTTTGTTGTTGTTCCTTGAAGCTTCATTTACACAAACGTGCATCAAGGTCCCAAGAAAACTACAATTCATTATGTCTGCAGAAATCTTTGCCAACAAAAACAAGGCTGTCAATTCTTACCATGTATGGTGAGCCTCACTCATTTTATTAATTAAAATGTGACCTATTTCACTTCTAAAATGAACATCCTTTCGAAAGTTAAAACGGGTTTTCAATCCATCTCACTCAGTTTGATCATAAATCTCTTCATATTTCCTTGAAGGTGACCAACCTGTAAGAAAATATTGCAAAACATTTTAAACTGCAGTGACTGTAGTAATGGATTTTGACATAAAAAACATTGTAAGAGGCCATCCAGCCTTTTGAACATGCTATGCCGTTCAATTAGATCATGGTTGATCTATACCTCAATTCCATTTCCAGTGGTACCTTTACCAAATAAAAATCCATTTTGAAAATATCAAATTACCTACCATTTTGAGGGAGCAAGTTCCAGATTTCCACTACTCTTTGTGGGAAAAGATGCTCACTAATTTCACTGTCAAATGGCCGAGATCAAATTTTAAAGTTGTGCCCTCTTTATCTGGATTTCTACATAATGTTATAGTTTATTTTTACACCCCTATTGAATTCTATTTATCATTTTAAGTGCTTCGATTTGATAATTCACCAACCTTCTAAATTTGGGGAACACAAGGTAGGTATATGCAATCAGTCTTCAGGATTTAACCATTTGGCATTGGTATCAGTCTGGTAAATCTGTGCTGTTCCCACACCATCCCACTCTCCCCCAAACCCCGCCCCCTTCAGGCTAATATATCCTTTTATTCAAAACTGAATTCAGAACTAAAGACCAAAGGAATACACAACCTTTATACTGTTTTTCTGGGGTTTCCACAACTCCTCTTCCATAGTTATGGCGGATGAACAGAAGAATCTCCACGGAAATCCACGTGCCCAAGCATCTTAAGGACAATTGTCAGTCCTCTGAATTCATGAGTCAAATACCAACTAGTGGAAAGTTACCATCATCTTCAGAACTCTTTTGCCACGAAGCAAGTTTAAAAATGCATAGTAAATATAGCTTTATTAATGAACTTAACCAACAGAGATTTGGTTGACTGTTCAATAGTGAATAGACAATTTAATGTATTTTCTGGTAGATGCTTCATATATTAAGCCTTTGCACTATTGCAGTTTTAAAGCACGAGGATGCAAAAAGGTTGTTTTCCTGAAAATTTACTAATCAGATAAAAAGGAGAAAATGGAGCAAAATGCACACAACATTGTAGAACAATGTCTAGGTATGATACAACTTGAGGTGTTGTTCCCCATGGTGTTGAGAATGTTATTGATTTTGATACTGGTGTTTTGAGTGAGATGCTAAACATGAGGTAAGACTGTGTGGTCCCTCTGGTAAGGGGAAACAAATATGTTGAAAACTGCCCATGGTAACACTAGCAGCAGTTGCAGAGCAACTTTGATGGAGACTTGAGAACAGTTGACTGCCTGATCAAGCAGATAAATGATATATGGCAGAAGGGTATCAAAATATTGAGAGCTAGGGCAAGGGTGCAATTTAAGAGAAATAGGATGTAGTATACAAAATACCTTTTGAAAATAATCCTCACCTTACTGTATAAAAAGAAAATCTCCTTTTCCTACATTATCAGTTTGGCTCAACTGCAGGAATTTCATCTGAGTCAAAAGATGAAGGTGGTGAAATTTTGAGCAGGCATGGTTATTACTCTCATTACAAATGCTGAGGAACCCCAGATATTGCTTTTTGAATCAGCATGGACTCACTAGGATGAATGGCATCATTCTGTGCTGTTATTACTCTATTAACCTCATTACAATGACAATGGTACTGGGTGAGCAGGTAACAAAAGGTAGGTGCTGCAAGTTTGGATTGCTGTAAATGATTGGGTACATGGGAGTTGGACTGAGGGTTAGGAGTTGGATCACAAGGATTGGGGAGCAAGTTGGCACCTCATGGAGGAAAGATCAGGGGATTGTAGTCATGGAAATTAGCCTGAATTCTGGGGAAGGTGGGGAGGGATGGGGTTCCTGTAGGAATGGGCTGTGGGGAGGGATATTTGAGGTAGTGGTCAGACCTGGAGGTTGGTGATCTCGGGACTGGGAGCGGTTGTGATCTGGATGGTGATTATGGTAAACCTTTTTTTTTTACTATTTGCTATATTTGTGGTTTTTCACTCAAACAGCTCCTGCTTCAGACATGGGTAAAGGATGTCTCTTGTTTGATCTTATCCAATATGGTGGATGGCGCACTTCCAATTGGTAGTCTGCATGCACTTCTTACCTGCTATTTTGGAGTCTTAGGACCTGAAAAATTGGTGCTAATTGTCCCAATTTAACCCGTGTGGGTTTACGCCTCATTACAGACTTGAACATCAACTCTACTGCGGTGTGCTGCGCATTGTTGGTGGAAGAGACACCTTTTGTAAGAGACAATAAACTCCATCTGGTAGCTCAGGTGGGTGTAAACAACCCATTATTCAAAACCGAGAGGAGGGAGTTGTACAGGTGTCCTAACCAACACATTACCCTCAACCAACACCATCAACCAACAGTCATTTGCTTGTTTGACCTTGCAATGTGCAAATTGACTGCCACTGAACAATGGTAACTTTATTTCAAAAACAATCAAAGATATTGGGATATCTTGAGGATCCGAGAGATACTATATAAATACAGTTATATCCAACTTACACAAATTGTGTAACTGGACCATTGCCAGATGATTAGATCCATTTAATCTGTTACAATAAAAAAAATACTATCCTCAAAATTCAGTCATACATATTTTCACTGCAAGATCATATTACACATCGAACATCAGATTAATTTGTGATCATTCTGTCACAGCTGAACAGCTAAACCAATCATTTCTCATTATAAGTTGCTATGCTAACAAATATAATCACAATAGAGAGTGACCTTTAAAAAACAAACTGGCACCTGTCTCTCTCTAACTGTTATTGATCAAGTAACAGCTGATGTGTCTGCAAGGATTTAAAAATTTTATTCACAAACAGACATGTTGTCAATTATAACTTGGTACATAGACATGAGAAAATGTCAATTAGTTGTTCACTGTCTCCTACAACATAGTTTATTTCCAATTCCGTAATGTAGAAAATGTGATGTATTTAAATCAGCTGAAATGTTGATTGTTGGGTAGTTATTGCATTGTAACTGCCTATGCAGTTGTTGCATGAAAGCTTCTTTTCCATGACTTAAAAATTGAAGGGTCTGTCACAGTTCAATAATAACAAATCAATAATACAAAACAGTTCTCACACTAGCTTGAAGGACTGATTCCTGTATTACAGGATTGGACCCGTGACAAAATGGAAACCCTAATATTGCCAAGGTGTTCTAATGCTTTGCCTGCACTTTTTCATTGAATTCTCAATTCTTTCCTTTACCTTGCATTGCCTTCTAGCTTTTCATATGGCCTTTCTTTTAATATTTTAATATAAATGATCACATGGAAAATAAGTATCTGAATATTTGTACACTTGCTTTTCAAAAGTGTACTTGAATTTAATTAAGTCCCTCTCTTGACTATCATAAATGGTCTTATGAAGAGTTGCAGATAATTTCTTGAAGATAAAACAAGACAACAAATCCTGGAAATATACAGCACCATCAGCCAGCAATGGAAATAGAAAAGCAAGATAATGTTTTGGGTGGGACCCTTAATGTTTATTGATGAATGGTCATATTCAGTATGATAGTTTGTTGCTCACTGGACAATGTCTTCAAGGAAAAATAATCAGCAAATGATTTTCTTTGTTTGGACAGGGAAAAGAACCCAATCATGATGAGATGGCTAAAAATGCTTTTCACATTAACTTATATAACTGCAAGCAAAGTAAAAGGAAAACTTTTGTCACTCCTTGAAGAAAGTTGCACTTGTATATAGAACTTGATCACATCTCAGAAATGTTGAAAGACCTTCAGGCACAATTAATTACTTTGACACATTGTGAGTGTAGTTATGAATGCAAAGGAAGTACTCTTTAATCCATAAAAATTATTAGTTTGGCATAGGTATATACTTTAGAGGGAATCCAGGAAATGCATGCAGATGAACTGTAATGTCTCATCTCTTGGATGTGGTTCCATTAGAGTCATAGAGGTCAACAGCACAGAAAAAGGCCCATCGAGTCTGTGCCGGTCAAACAAGTACCTAACTATTCTAATCCCATTTTCCAGCACGAGGCCCATAGCCTTGTATGCCATGGCATTGCAAGTGCACACCCAAATACTTCTTAAATATTATGAGAGTTTCTGCCTCTATCACCCTTTCAGGCAATGAGTTCCAGATTCTCAACACCCTTTGGGTGAAAACATTCTTCCTCACATCCCCTCTAAACCTCCTACCCCTTACCTTAAATTTATGCCCCCTGGTTATTGATCCCTCCACCAAGGGGAAAAGTTCCTTCCTGTCTACCCTATCTATGCCCCTCATAATTTTATATGCCTCAATCATGTCCCCCTCAATCTCCCCTGCTCCAAGGAAAATAACCCCAGTCTATCCAATCTCTCCTCATAACTCTCCAGCCCAGGCAACATCCTGGTAAATCTCCTCTGCATTCTCTCTAGCACAATCATATCCTTCCTATAATGCGGATTACAGAACTGTATACAGTACTCTAGCTGTGGCGTAACCAGCATTTTATACAGTTCCAGGATAACCTCCCTGCTCTTATATTCTGTGCCTCAGCTAATAAAGGCAAGTATCCTATATGCCTTCTTAACCACCTTATCTACCTGTCCCGCTACCTTAAGGGGCTGGTGGACATGCACACCAAGGTCCCTCTGATCCTCGGTACTTCCCAGGATCCTACCATTCATTGTGTATTCCTGTGCTTTGTTTGTCCTGCCCAAGTGCATTACCTCACACTTATCTGGATTAAATTCCATTTGCCACTGATCAGCCCATCTGACTAGCCCATCTATATCCTCCTGTAATCTAAGGCTATCCTCCTCACTATTTACCACCCCATCAATTTTCGTGTTATCCGTGAACTTACTGATCAACCGTCCTACATTCAAGTCTAAATCGTTTATATATACCACAAACAGCAAGGGACCCAACACCGAACCACACAGAACACAGGCATCCAGTCACAAAAACACCCCTCAACTATCACCCTCTGCTTCCTGCCACTCAGCCAATTCTGGATCCAATTTGCCAAATTGCCTTAGATCCCATCTTACCTTCGTTATCAGTGTCCCATGCGGGACCTTATCAAAAGCCTTGCTGAAGTCCAAGTAGACTACGTCAAATGCATTGCTCTCATCTACACACCTGGTCACCTCTTTGAAAAGTTCAATCAAATTTGACAGACATGACCTCCCCTTAACAAAACAATGCTGACTGTCCTTGGTTAATCCCTGCCTCTCCAAGTGTAGATTAATTCTGTCCTTTCAGAATTGCTTCCAATAGTTTCCCCACCACTGAGGTTAGAGTGACTGGCCTGTAGATCCCTGGTTTATCCCTTCCTCCCTTCTTGAATAACAGTACCACATTGGCTGTCCTCCAGTCCTCTGGCACCTCTCCTGTGGCCAGAGAGGTATTGAAAATTATTGCCAGCGCCCCTGCTATCTCCTCCCTTGCCTCACTCAACAGCCTGGGATATATTTCACCGAGGCCTGGAGATTTATTTACACTTAAGCCTGCCAGACCACTTAGAACCTTCTCCCTTTCTATGCTGATTTCTTTAATTATATCACAGTCCCGCTGCCTGATTTCCATACCCACGTCATCCCTCTCACTTGTGAACACCGACACAAAGTATTCATTTAGAACCCTACCTACATCATCTGGCTCCACATACAAATTACCACGATGGTCCTTAATGGGCCCTACTCTTTCTCCAGTTATCCCTTTACTCTTAATGTACTTGTAAAATAGATATGAATAGATTCAGTTGCTCTGCAGTACCTCTCCCAAGTTCAATGTGCTTGTTTAGGCTTTGCCTATGACTATGTAGCAAAGCTAGCTGATTATGAAGGGCAGCCTAACAACTGAGCTCCAGTGTTAGGGAGGGGGAAATTGATCAGAGATCTACTTCTGATCACTATTCAGCAACCTCTGTAGTTAACTGCACAAGGATTGAGAAGGAAGTGAAAAATTAGAATTGGCAAATTCAATGTCAAATCAGGCACAGAAAGAAAAATAAATGCATGAATTTACATCCTTGAGGGGAGTAGGAGTTGGGAAAATTCCCGGCTCGGCCCGCTTGCCTCAGAAGAATGTGCCCACAAAGGCTGGGAACAAGAGCGGGCTAGAATCAGGCCAGCTGACCCAGGAAGAAGTTCGGAGGCAGCCACAGTGGGGCTGCCGGGTACTGAGGTGGGCTGTTTAAAAGGATCGCCTTAGTGTGTGGGACTTCATCCCAGTTAAAACAAAAACAGAAAGGACCTTTAGTCCTCATCCCCCACACACCTTATGCCAATTTATGCCCCCTATGCCAAGCTATGGCACACCACCCACTGGCCATGGCCCCCCCATGCTGCGAATGCCAAGCTATGCCCCTCCAACCACCCCCATGGTCCTTCATATTCCATATGCCAAGCTATTGCACTCCACCCATACCTCATGCCCCCCATGACAAACTATGACACTTCCATGCCCATTGACCATTATACACTGTTATAACCAGTGAACCCTATAGTGACAGTAGGATGTGTAAAGAAAGGTCATTCATTCATTCATTATTTTCCACTATCTTAAAAAAGTAATTTAACTACAAGGCAATAGAAGTGTCAATCATTCAGACTCCTTAAAGTGTCAATAACAGCAACCACAAATTCTTGAAGCCACTTAATCTTGTATAAATAAACATTGTGGAATTGACCGCAGAGAGCCAGAGACGTCAATCAAGCGATGGTTTATCTGGAGTGCAGCTGTTTCAACAAGAATAATGGATGTCTGGGCATTCAGCCATAATCTGGGCCTAACTTTTGTATTTTTGAGTTTAACTGCACCTATGCCTCACCCAAAGGTCATCAGGGTTAGATGGGAATGTTGAAATCAAAACACAAGAAGATCAGCCATGATCTTATCAAATAGCGGAGCAGGCTCGAGGGGCCGAATGGTCCATTCCTGTTCCTATTTCTTAAGTTCTTATGTTCTTGAAGTTGTTGTACCATTTGCATGTAAACAACAGTGCACACCATTTGTCTTACAGTTATTTTAACAATAAAATCTGGATAGTTTAATAAAATAAAGGCCCAAAACAACTACTTATGTTTATTTATTCCTTTGATGTTGAAGTCAATGGAAATAAAAATCAGGAGAGATGTAAAATCGGCAACTAATTGACTATTATTTGTTTTATAATATAGCACAAAGAGAAAATTACATCCCGAATGCCTTCATGTGTTGACAGTGCTGTACATTACATTTGGAATTTGTTAAATTAGTTTATTTCTAAATCTACCTGTTGCAGATGTATCTGTCACAGAATCACAGAATATCACAGTGCAGAAGAGGCCCTTCGGCCCATTGAGTCTGCACCGACACGTGAGAAACACCTGACCTACCTACCTAATCCCATTTACCAGCACTTGGCCCATAGCCTTGAATGTTATGACATGCCAAGTGCTCATCTAGGTACTTTTTAAAGGATGTGAGGCAACCCGCCTCCACCACCCTCCCAGGCAGCGCATTCCAGACCGTCACCACCCTCTGGGTAAAAAAGATTTTCCTCACATCCCCCCTAAACCTCCCGCCCCTCACCTTGAACTTGTGTCCAGTGACAATATTGGGTAGGAGTAACCACCACACAGTCCTTGTGGAGATGAAGAACTGTCTTAATACTGAGGACATCCTCCATCAATGTGCTAAATGGAATAGATTTCAAACAGATCTAGCAGCTCAAAACTGGGCATCCATGAGGCACTGTGGGCCATCTGGAGCAACAAAACTTTATTTCACCACAATCTGTGATCTTATGGCCTGATATATCCTTCACTCTGCTATTATAATCAAATCAGGTGACCAGCCCTGAGTGTGGAGGATATAAAAAATGAATTGGCAACTCGATGAAGCTAAACACAGGACTACATGCATAGAACAGCAGAAATAAAATGCTACAGGCAAAGCTAAGCAATGGATCAGATCAAAGCCCTTCAGTCCTGCCACTGCCAGTCATGAATAGTGGTGGACAATTAAGCAACTAAACAGAGCAGGAAACTCCATTCTCAGTGATGGCGGAGCCCAGCATGCGAGTGCTAAAGACAAGGCTGAAACATTCACCACCATCTTCAGCCAGAAGTGTTGAGTAGCCCATCTTGGCCTCCTCCTGAGGTCTCACCATTACAGAAAATAGCCTTCAGCCAATTTGATTCACTCCAGGTGATAACAAGTAATGGCTGAGCACACTGGATGAGGCAAAAGCTATGGGCCCTGACAATTTCCTGGTTACAGTGCTGAAGACTTATACTCCAGAACTAGCCATATGTGTATCTAAGCTCTTCCAATATAACGACACAACTGACATCTATCCAACAAAGTGGAAAATTGCTGTCCACAAAAAGCAGGATAAATCCAATCTGGCAATCACTGCCCCACCAGTCCACTCTAATCATCAGCCAAGTGGTGTCGTCGACAGCACTATCAAGTAGCACTTACCAATAACCTGTTCACCAATGCCTAGCTTAGGTTCTGCCTGGATCACTCAGTTCCAGACCTCATTGCAGCCTTGGTCCAAACATGGACAAAATAGATGAATTCCAGAGGTGAAGTGAGAGTGACTACCTTTGATATCAAGGCGGCATTTGACTGAGTGAGGCCCAAAGGTATCCTTGTCAAATTTGAGTCAATAGGGATGTGGGGGAAAACTTTCCATTCTCTGAATACATCATTGCAGGAGTTCCTCAAGGCAGTGCTCTGGACCCAACCATTTCCAACTGCTTCACCAATGGCCTTCCCACAACCATTAGGTCAGAAGTGGGGATATTCGCTGATAATTACACAGTCTTCAGTTCCATCTGCAATTCCACAGATAATGAAGCAGTTTGTGCTCACCCACAGCAAGATCTGGACAGTATCCAGCCTTGAGCTGATAAGTGGCAAGGAACATTCATGCCACAATAGTGCCAGGCAATGACTATCTCCAACATTAGATAGTGTAACCACCTCTCCTTGACATTCAATGACATTACCATCATTGAATTACCCCACCATCAACACCCTGGGGGGGTCACCATTGACCAGAAACTTAACTGGACTAGCCATATAAATAGTGTCTAAAAAAGCTGGTTATAGGCTGGGAATTATGCGGTGAGTGACTCACCTCCTGTTTTCACAAAGCCTTTCCATCACTAACAAGTCACAAGACAGGAGTGTGAGGGAATACTGTCCAGTTGCCTGGTTGACTGCAGCTCCAACAACACTCAAGAACCTCAACTCTTTCCAGGAAAAAGCAGCCTGTTTGACTGGCACCCTATCCATCAGCTTAAACATTCACTGCTTCCACTACTGGTGCCCCATGGCAACAATGTTTACCATCTACAACATTCACTGTAACAACTCGTCAAGGCTTCCTCAAAAACATTTGCCACCTAGGAAAATAAGGACAGCAGGTACATGGGAACACCACCAACCTCAAATTGCAAGTGACACATCATCCTCATTAGGAAATATATTGTTGTTCCTTCATTGTCAATATCCTAGAACTCCCTCCCCAACAGGATTGTGGACTACCTATGCCACATAGACTGCAGTGATTCAAGAAGACAGTTCATCAACACCTTTTTGAGGGCAGCTAGGGATGGGAAAAAAAATGCTGCCGTTGCCAGTGACAGCCACATCCCATGAATGAATTTTTTAAAAATGTAAGTGACCTTGCTGTTTAGAGACGTTACTGATATTATCCTACATGATAGCATAACCCAGAGACGTACCAATAGCCTTGTAATCTTAGCTGAATATTTGTCAACTATGCTTGAATGTTTCTTCATTCTCTACAATCAAGCAAATACTTGGCAAGGTGAGGTCTAAGAGTTCCTAGAGTGTGTTCAGAAGAATTTTATACAGCACTATGTGTCCAGTCCAATGAGAAAGGAGGCATTACTAGACCTGGTTCTTGGGAATGAGATGGGCCAAGTAGATCAACTGTCAGTGGGAGAACATTTAGGGACAGTGATCATTGTCTCATTGGGTTTAGTATGACTATGGAAAAGGACAATGAATAATCCAGAGTAAGAATAATTAACTGAGGGAATGCCAACTTCAACAGGGTAAGAACAGATCTGGGCTGAATAATTTGGAGCCAAAGGTTAGCAAGAAAAACGATAGCTGAACAATGGGCTACCTTCAAGGAAGAGATGGTTCGGGCACAGTCAAGATATATTCGCTCAAAAAGGAAAGTTAGGGCAAACAAATCCAGAGCTCCCTGGATGCCAAAGGAGGTAGAAATTAAGATAAAAAAAGAAAAAAAAAGTGTGCTTATGACAGGTGTCAGGTAGAAAACACAATTGAGAACCTGGCTAAAAACAGAAGGTTCAGAGGGGAGGTGGAAAAGCAAATAAGAGAAGCCAAGAGGAAGTATTAAAAGAGACTGGCAGCTATTATAAAAGGGAATCCAAAAGTCTTCTGTAGGCATATTAATAGTGAAAGGGTGGTAAAAGGAGGAGTAGTGTCGATTAGGGACCAAAAACGGGATTTACACATGGAGACAGGAGCATAGCCGAGGTATTATATGAATAAATTGCACCTGTCTTTACCAAGGAAGAAGATGCTACCCAGGCCACGGTGAAAGAGGAGGAAATTCAGTCACTAGAAGGGTTTAAAATTGATAAGGAGGCGGCATTGGATAGGTTGTCTGTACTTAAAGTTGACAAGGCACTGGGACGGGATGAAATGCATCCAAGGACACTGAGGGAAGTGAGTGGAAATTGCAGAGGCACTGGCCATAATTTTTAAGTCTTCCTTAGACTCAGGGTGGTGCCAGAGGACTGGAATATTGTAAACGTTATGCTCTTGTTCAAAAAAGTAAGTATAAACCCAGTAATTACAGACTAATCAATTTAACTTTGGTGGTGGGGAAACATCTAAAAACTATAATTTGACTCAGAACTAATAGTCAAATGGACAAATGTTGGTTAATTAAGAAGACCCACCATGGATTTCTTAAGGGAAAATCATATTTAACTAACTTGGAATTTTTTTGATGAGGTAACAGAGAGGGCTGATGAGGGCAATGCTGTTGATGTAGTGTACATGGACTTCCAGAAGGTATTTGATACAGTGCTGCACAACAGTGAGAAAAATTATAGCTCATGGAATAAAAGGGACAGTAGCAACATGGATACAAATTTGGCTGAGTGACAGGAAACAGTAATGCTTGATGGATTTTCTTTGGGCTGGAGGAAGGTTTGTAGTGGAGTTCCCCAGGGGTTGGTATCAGGACCGTTGCTTTTCCTGATCTACATTAATGATCTAGACCTTGGTGTACAGGGAACAAGTTCAAAATTTGTGGATGATGCAAAACTTGGAAGCTTTGTCTTCCTCGCAGTTTACAATGTAAAACTTCAAAAGGACATTGACACATTGGTGGAGTGGGAAGATAGTTGGCAGATGAAGTTCAATGCGGAGAAATGTGAGGTGATACATTTTGGCAGGAAGAACATGGAGAGACAGTATAAAATAAAGGGTACTATTCTAAAGGGGTTGTAGCAGCGGAGGGACCTGGGTGTATATGTGCAAAAGTCATTAAAGGTTGCAGGACACGTTGAGAGAGCATTTAATAAAGCATACACTACCCTAGGTTTCATAATAGGAGCATAGAGTACAAGAGCAAGGAGATTATGCTGAACTTGTATGGGATGCTAGTTCGATCTCAGCTGGAATGGTGTACACAGTTCTGGGCACTGCATTTTAGGAAGGATATGAAGGCATTAGAGAGAGTGCAAAATAGGTTTATGAAATGGTTCCAGGGATGAGGAACTTCAGTTATGAAGTAAGATTGGAGAAGCTGGGACTCTTCTCCGTGGAGAAAGGAAGGCTGAAAGGAGATTCGATAGAAGTATTCAAAATCATGAGGCGTCTGGACAGAGAAAATAGGGAGAAACTGTTCCCACTCATGAAAGGATTGAGAACAAGGTGGCAAAGATTTAAAATAATTGGCAAAAGAAGTAAAAGCAATATGAGAAAAAACTTATTCAAACAGCGAGTGCTTAGGGTATGGAATGCACTGCCTGAGATTGTGGTGGGGGCAGGTTCAATTGAGGCATTCAAGAGGAAATTTGATGTTTCTTTTCAAACAATAAATCTGTGGGGCTATGGGGAAAAGGCAGGAGAATGGCAGCAGTTGAAATGCTCATTCAGAGAGCCAGCGCAAACACAATGGGCAGAATGGCCTCCTGCGCACAGCAATTCTGTGATTCTGTAATGTGAATCAAGTTCTATTTCATAGTAAGATAAACATATATAAAAAGACAGTTATTATTGGACTCATTTTGTATTTTCTTCTATAAAATTTAATTGACAGTTATTTAAAACAGTTTTTATATAGTGGTTACGATTTGCCTATTGTATATGCAGTGAAACATGAAAGTCAATCCACATGTAGGTTCTTGTGTCTGTTCAATGGGGAAACTAAAACCCAGTGGTCAAGTAACTCATTTTATCATCTTATTTACAATGTATGATAGTTAATAGATACATATTTGTAAGCTATTTGTTCACTATCTCTTCGAAATGCGTGTCCAAATTTCTGATTTATGCTGGTAGAAGGAAGAATATCTGGCTGCAGCACAGATTTTCACCATTACCATAATAACCTATTTCCTTTTCTTGAGTAGCGCACGTAATCAATGGGACATCGTGTTGTCTGTTGAGCTTAGACTGTGGAAATATAACTATTGATAGCAAATGCCCTGACTTTAGTATTGGTGCTGTAACTAGAGACAGATATTGTAGCATTTTCCTCATTATCATTTACCAGCAATTGGAAGGGTGGCAGATTGGCCACCTGCCAAGAGCCCCAATTAAGCCACTTGGCCACTTCTCACCTCCATGGGCATTTTGCCTATGTTAGGTGGACCTACCACTGTGCGGTAAGATCACCGGGTAAACCTATGCAGCCTCCCAGCAGGCTCCGGGAAGGGGTATCCTCCTTTTTGAGCACTCCATGGCCCACAGAGGGGCCCCATAGCAGCAATGGCTGCCCCATGGCAATGGTGCTACTTGCCCTCAGTGATGCTCCCCATTCCCCCCACCTCACTGATTGCTGGAACTTGCCTAGTGTTCCCAGGCCACATTTACTTTCCCTTGAGGGTGCCCAGCCATCGATATGCCCTCATCCTGCAATGGGCCCCACTAGTGGTGGCGCTGCCGAGGCTGCTGGCTTTCTGATTGGCTGGCAACTCGTGGAAGCAGGCCACCATCCTTAATTGGTCACCAGCAACATGCCCCCTCAGGGTTCTGTCACTAGCTGAAGTGGGGCTGGCTCCAGCTTTTGGCCTCAGCAGCAGGATTTCTGCCTCCGTCAAAAAATTCTGGCCATGGAGACTATTCAACTATGATTACAGATGAGCCTAATCCTACGTGGCTACATTAAGTTAGGTAAATGGCCTTCCTGATCTGCAACTACCTTGTGATCTCAAGAGATTAAAGAAATGAAGATCTCAGTAAATAACCCATATGGATAGTCTTCAAGTCTGAGTTTAAACAGTGGGCATCCAATCAAGGTTTATTCAATCTCAGAATCCCAATCCTTTCCTCAGCTGATGGTCATACTTGCAGTTTCCACCAGAGGTCACTGGATAACAATTGTAGTAGGAATGTTTAGCAACCTGCTGTATGTTGATGTGGTATTCTTGTTTCATGCATACATATAATGCGAAGTAAACAACAGAAACACCACATTATATAAAGTGAAAAATCTTTAAAACCATAAGACGTATGAGCAGAAGTAGGCCATTCAGCCCATTGAGTCTGCTCTGCCATTCAATGAGATCATGGCTGATCTAATAATCCTCAACTCCACTTTCCTGCCTTTTCCCCATACCCTTTATTCCCTTACTGATTATAAGAATTTTGTATGTTTTCTCTATTGTTCCATAGGATCTTGCAGGAGACGATAAACAAAATGATGCTAATTAATGTGTTTTTGTCATTTAAAAACATCAAAGTGTAATCAGTAATCGGTAGTGTACATACACTAGTGATTATTAAACCTTAACCCAAAACCAAAGGTCCTGGTCCTAGTAACAATTGAAATAATATTGCACCCCCATATTTTCAAACACTGTTAAACCATTGCTGAAAAGAGAAACATACAACTTTTCATCTTGCATTCATCAGGGCAAATTCAAGAATGCTAAATTTCAAATGACCAGAACAATTTATGCTACAGGAAAAAAGGGTGCTGATAGGTTGGCAGGTTGACTCTGGCAAAATTCAAAAAAAGCACAAGGCTTGAACATATTTCTTTTGTCTGCAGAGAACAGGTCTCTGCATATGAATGTATGTCGCTTCTAGCAAGTGTAAATGAACCACGTTACGAGCTCGACTGATTATCTTAAATTGGTTGTTAGTGTAGTTATTAGCACAATCAGGATTGTTCAGCAAGTGCTGCTCAATTGTGGAATCACATATCAGTCGATGTCTTGTTTTAGATTTTGCAAGCACAGGCTGGTTGGCTACAGTCTGTACTCTGCCTATTACGAACAGCCAAAGGAACATATTGTTTGATTTGATCAGCTAATCATTGGAACATTCTGCCTACCACACAATTGAGCAGCCTTGTGTATAAATTTCAATGCCAATGTGATGCCAGCTACATAGGCTGTACATCCCAATGAATGGCTGGTTGAATTGAGCAGTATGTTCCTTTAGTTGTTTGTAATAGGCAGAGTACAGACCGTACTCAGCCAGTCTGCACTTGTAAAAACCAAAACAAGACGTCTAATGTTAGATTTGTTTCCCTGATTGGACAGCTTGCTCAACAATCCTGATTGCGCTATAGCTACACTAACCAATTTAAGATAATCAGTTGAACCCATAACGTGACTCATTTACACTTAATAGAAGCAGCATATATTCATATGCAGGGACCCGTTCTCTGCAAACAAAAGGAATATGTTTAAGCATTGCGCCTTTTTAGAATTACCCAGGAGCTTGTGGAGCCTATAGTGCCCCGTTCTTTTCTCCATGGCAATGCCTTGGCCAATCAGAGTCAATTTGCCAACCAATCAGCATCCTTTTCTCCTCTAGTATGAATTGTTTTGATCATTTGAAATTTGGCATTCTTGTGTTTGTCCTGATGAGTGCATGACGAAACGCTTCGGCACCATGTTTCTCAGCAACATCTCTCTTATCAACAGTTAACATACATTCAACTTGAGCAGTTTCAAATACATTTTTAAACCTCTCATTGAGAACGTTGAGAAAAAATACCAAATGATTCTCCAAAGTGGTGGTCGACGCTTCATGTCATGTTTTAGAGTTTGGAGTTCGCATCTAAGTGCAGAATCTTGCCCTTGTCGGGCAGGCTCAGCGGGGGTGGACGGAAAGCCAACCACTGCCTGCGATGGTAGGTGATGGTAGGGGATGGTAGGTGATTTCATGCTGGCGGGCCAATTAAGGCCTGCTCAGCAGGAAACACAAGCAGCAGCGCTCAGCGCTGCCGGTGTGGGCAGGGAGAGGGTGGGGGGGGGAAGAGTGTAAGCGAGGCAAGTGTGACCTTCGCGCATGCACGCGAGTACGTGCTTCATAATCTCCCTGAGGCACAGAGCTAAAATAAAGAAATAAGTAATGTAATAAAACATGTCCCCTCATGTGACTCTGTGTTATTAATTAAATTAAAAAATTTTTATTTTATTTTTATTTGCTTTAGGAAACCTCATCCTTGGGTGGGATGATGTTTCCTAAAAAGTAAAAAGGCCGCTTGGCCTTTTCGCCTGCCCGCCAATCTTAAGGTTGGATGGGCGGCGAAAAATGTCAGTCAATAACCTTGTTAATGGCCTTAGCAGGCCTTATAATTGTCAGCAGGCACGCTGCTGAGCCAAAACTTTTGCCCTAAGTAAAATAACATCTTGAAGGTATGGGGATTTTCTTAATCTGTTTAATGAAAGGCCATAGTTTTAGGCTAAGGGGTGGTAGATTTAAATCAGAGATGAGGAGGAATTACTTTTCTCAAAGGGTCGTGAATCTGTGGAATTCACTACCTCAGAGTGCAGTGGATGCCGGGACGCTGAATAAATTTAAGTAGGAGGTAGACAGATTTTTAATTCGTAACGGGTTGAAAGGTTATGGGGAGAGGGTGGGATATTGGAGTTGAGGCCGAATTGAGATCAGCCATGATTGTTTTGAATGGCGGGGCAGGCTCAGGGGGCTGAATTGCCTACTCCTGATCCTAGTTCTTATGTTATGTTCTTATGTTTAATGTTGGCAGCGAGTCCTATTCAGGGAGTGATGCAAGTTGCATTTAAACTAAGTGCAAAAGTCACCATACAATTAAGCTCGTTTAACATAGAGATAAACATTATCCAACCAAGTTTGAAATGGAACAAAGTAGTTGAAATTCACAGGGCGGTTTGGAGTTTATTTTAGATTAATTGGCACACAGGCCTCAGATTGAACCATCTATAACAATGCTGAAGATCTGAGATAAAACATAAAAATGCTAGGAGTCCATACAAATTAGGAACAGCAGTTGGCTACTCGGTCCCTCGAGCGTGCTCCGCTATTTAATAAGATCATGGTTGATCTGATTGTAGCTTCAACTCCACGTTCTATCCTCCTATAACCTTTCATCCCCAGCAGGTATATCAGAAATAATGGTTGAGACTTTAGATACTAGTGTCTAAGTTAGATGCTGTAAAGAGTTGGTGCTGGTGTTGTTTTCTGGGATAATTAGATCATTCAACCTATCTAGTGAAAGAGAAGAACGTGCTAATATTTCAGGTGTAACCCTTCATGATGAAATTGTCTTCCTTTCTCAGATGCTGATAATGTAGTTAAACTGATATGTAATTAGGCATACGAACAGTCGACAGATTTCCCACAGGCTGATGCAAATTACAACAACTCCAGCTCAGCAAGTGAAGATTAAGATTAACACTTAGATGTGTGGCAAGAGAATCCTTTTATCCTCAACAGGTAGATCTTTATTTACCTCAGCATCTTGAAGGAGCTACATCCATATATAAAATGTTAAGAACTGAAGGATTCATTTATCAATGATTTTATATCATGATATTTAAATATATTTACATATATTTAACACAGTCACACAGTGTTACACCAAATATGAAACACTGCTGCTTAAAGTTGATGGTTCCAAACAATTGGTCAAAAAATCATGTGTGTTTTTATCAGTCAGAATATGAAGAACAAATTATTAATGTTTTAAGCCGAGAAATTGCTGTTTGCAATGTTAGCACCCTGTGAGATACTTCTGCCCAATATTTTACCGAGATGTCATTCTATTTAAAATAAATAGGTTAATACCTCTGTTAAAATAATTGATAAATAAATGTCATACAAATATATTGAGCATTCTTACACTAATATTGCAATTTCTAGGTTTTATTGATTTTTAATTTTAACATCCAGTTCTTTTAAAATACATGAATTCGAAACCTATTAATTGTAACTGATAACTATGCTTGGTGTAAAACAATCATAGGGCCATGCATCTAATAGTAACTTTACAATGCCAACTGATCACCAGGGAGGAGTTGCAACTGGTAACCTCTATGCAGAAAGGTCGCACATTGACACCACCATGTTCTACTTTATCGAGTATTCTGGCTTTGTGACCATGCAGTCAGTATCAACCAATAAGGAGCCAGTTTCACCATAGCACAAAATTTCTGAACAGTATGGAAACAGACATAATGAACATTTATACTTATTTAGAGATGTTAGTACCTTCTTTGAGAATGGTAGCTCCCTACAGCTTGTAGTTCTCGTACCCAATGTGGAACAAACTTTGTAAGCTTGATGGTCTCGTTTGGTCAGTTGCAATTTTTTTTCTTATGGCAAGTCAAAAGCTGGCTTCCAGGTTACTAACAGATCAGATGGATCTCTGAGGCAGCTGAAAGCTCAGACCCTTAAATAACATCCACATTTTTTTGAATGATCTGAGTACTGTCTCACAGAATTTTCCTTCGATTAAACAAAGGAATATTTGCATTTACAGGGCATCAAAATATCTCAAAGTGCTTCACACAATTACTTACTATTAGAGTGCAATAATATGTAGGCAAATGTTTTCATAGTATCAGAACAGTTACCGAAAGAAGCAATGACTAGTGTATATACATTCTTATTCAGTACAGCCATTGCCCCCAGAAATCCAAATGGCAGCCAATACTCAGATACAAACTTACAGCCCCCTATTTCAAGTTAAAAATGAGGAAGTAAGCATGAATAGGTGAGCTAAAATTGAACTTTTTAACCAGAGTTATAATATAGTATCAGGGAAAAGCATTGAAGCAGACATTACAATAAGGTTAACATACTGAAGTATTTCTTCAGAAAAGTCATTGAGAGGCATAGTAAATAGTGAAGTTGATCTATGGCAAAGGTGCTGGTTTGTGGAACCTCAGATTCGTTCCTTGGTGCTAAATTTTTGTTTCCCCGCAGAATTCATTTACACACTCCAGGAGTAGCAGCCTCAATATGAACACAGGGTGGAGAAAATCCCCTCCCCCTACCTCCAGCACTGGTGAGTGACATACTCGCAGAGGCCTCTAGATTTATTTATGTCAGCTGGGACTCCCACCTGAACCTAGCAGGAATCAAAGTTGGGCTGATGGAGGTGGTCCCAGTGAAGTGGTCATAGGTACAAGGTAAGTGGGGGACCCCGGGAGGAGAAGCTCTGCTACTCATGCTGCTCCTCATGGTCCACAAAGAAACTTAAAAAAACTTGACCCTGGGACCTTTTCTGGCTCTGGTTGCTCATTGGGGGAAGACACTATTGCAGCCCCACTGAGGTCTCAGGTTAAAATAGCAAAGCAGGCCCTGATTACATCATCAGAGCCTGATCTACATATGTAAAGAGTGTAGGGTGCCCTTGCCATCTGCAAGTTAAAATCAAGGCCAATGTTTCATAATGATATTCTAACAATATTGTGACAAGGAAGACTATACAACCCTAACAAATCTAACTTTTTCCAGTTCTGGTGAAAAGTCATTGATCTGAAACGTTAACTCTGTTTCTTTCCACCAATGCTGCCTGACCTGCTGAGCATTTCCAGCATTTTCTGTTTTTATTTAATAAATCTCTAGTTGGGATATACAAAGGGAACAACCCATGGATTTTTAACCAGAACAAATTGCAAACAAATTACTTCTAAACTCTTAGAATTTTCAAAAATATACTAGTAAAAACTCTATTAAGGGAATACGGAGTTGCTCTGAAAAATTCAGCACTTCTAGATAATTTTCATGTCTCCAATGTATAGTGCTACAGGACAACGTCCCCAACATCCAAGTGCGTTGAAACGGAGTCAGCATTAGCTCAAAAGGATAAAATTTTCATAATGAAATGTGGAGATCTTCAGAAAAAGGAATAATGGAATTTGTATATTTAAATCACTTAAACATATGAATACCACCTGTGCAATATTAAGGGGAGAATTTCCCACCCCGTTGGGGGGGGTCGTGCGGGGGTGGGCACGGATCTGACTAAGGCCTGCCCAGCGTGACGTGCGCCCAGTAGTGCTGAGCGCTCCCTGTGCGGGCTGGGGGGGGGGGGGGGGGGGGTTCCCTGAGGCACAGGGCTGCCTCAGGGAGATTAGTTTAAGTTCTCAAAATATTATTAAAGAAAAAATTTTAAGACATGTCCCCTCATGTGACAGTGTCACATGAGCTGGGACATGTCAATGAACATTAATGAAAAATTTTATTTAATTTATAAACCCTCCACGAAACCTCATCCCGCCCATGGATGAGGTTCCATGAAAAATGTGAAGGCAGCCTGGGCTCTTCGCCTGCCCGCCAACCTTAAGGTTGGATGGACTGCTCAGTTTATTAGTTTAATTGATATTTAAATGGCCTTAATAGGCCTTTGACAGTTCGGCGGGCGCGCAGCTGACTTGGCTGCGCACCCGCCGAATTGTAAATCTAAATGACACATGGTGATGTCGGGACACCCGCCTGACGTCACCGCGTGTCACTTTGCGCATCAGCAAGCGGGCCCTGCCGAAGATTCAGTTCTCAGAGTTCAAAAGAACTGAAACTTTCATGATGAAGGTTTAGTACTTAAATGTGAAAGAAGATAAAATAGGAGTATTGGGCATGGCCAACCTTTCATATATTACAGGTATCGAGATCATTAGCTATGCCGGCTGAAACAATTTAATCAACTTTAACCAGTTCATATTCAGTTTATTTTCTGGTAAGCTAATTATTTATAATCTAAGCCTGAAGAAGTTACTCATTCCATTAACTTGGACTTGTGGGTTCATTAAGTTTATAAATACATTCTTTACAATTGTTGCCTTGTGCAAAACACTGCTTTGTTGAAGAATTTAAAGGAAATTGAAACAATTCCAAATTTTGCAGCAACATGAGGGAAATGGACTTCAGAATGAAAATGATGCATAAGTGGTCTACTAAGGTTTTAAATGATTGCCCAGATAACAGAGTAAACGTAATGTGGCCAAATGGCTTTTGATTGTTCCAAATGCTGGGGCTAAAAATCTTTGATCTTTCCAGTGGACCACTGCTGTAACTCTAGTGGGAGGGTGGGTGTGCAGCAGAAGGTCCAGAAAATAAGCTAGGATCGGGATAGACCATGGTGTCAGTCTACTATCTTGTATCCCACTTGACCTTGTAAGAGACTGAATCTCTGCCTGCCTCTCACAGGCCAGTGAAGTGTGGAAGGTCAGGGATTGGGGCTGGGGCTGAGACTTCCATACGTTGGAAGTTCCTGCAACCTTAGCCTCACAGAAGGCCAGCATTTGCAATCAGAAGAATTGTTCAGGACTCCTCGGTGTATATGAGACCATCTTGGGGATCTATGCCAGAAGGAGGCATAGATCCCTGAAGATTAAAATAATTTTTAGTTTAAACTTACATGCACCCACATACAAAGGGAGCTGAGGGGATGTTGCTTACTGCTTTCCTAGTGGGGTGGAGGTGGAAACAACACCATCCCCATATGTTACAACATCCTGGGTCAGGTGGACACCTGAAATCCACCCCTGGTAGTGAAAGGGTGCCTGGCACCTGTATGCAGATTAGGTGACCATCCATTGATTCCGCATACTTGAATGGGATCAGGAGCAGTTTCACCGATTAGTGACATGCTGCCATAATTTAGCGAGTGTTAAGTCAGCTTGCTCTGCCTTTAATTTTGCACAAAGATCTTCTCGCATTGATTTTCCTACATTATAACAGTGACTTATCTTCAAAATTACTTGATTGGCTGTGAAGTACTTTGAGACATATTGAGATTGTGAAAGGCGCTATATAAATGCAAGTTCTTTTTTTTTGATCCTACTGATTCATCTCAGTTTTCAAACCCGATCATCCCCCTCCGTAGGAGTGCCTGGGTTGTGCTGGTGAGACAAGGGACATGGTAATTAAAAGACCACTGTACAATCCAGCAAAAGTACTACCAGTGGAGAATTCTGTACAGTTGGTTTTGTCTGTTGTGGAACTTTTACTCAAAGACACTATTTTAGTTCAAAAGTTAATGTAACATTATAAATTAGCTTAGTTGGTACTGCAGTGGCTTTCTCGTACTTGTAACTTCAGCCCAAAATCACCTGTACATGGGCTTGGTGCCTTCACATGCATTAACTGCATTGGAACATGTCTCATATTCAAATGTGGCTCTCACTATATTTCAGCTTAAAATAAAAACCCTGTGCTAGTCCTGTGTGCCAAACGGTACTTGCTGCTGTTTTTTATTTTGCTGGTGTAATACTTGATTAAGTAAAACCACCTTTTAGTTTTTCTTATTTACAGTATAGTAACATTTACATCCTCTGCTAGAGAGAGTCCTGAGTCCCAAGTGGGTATATTGGCAACAGGGTGAACACGTGGGTCCTGTTGGGCAGGTAAGCCCTTACTAACATGTGAGTTGTAATCTTCCTTACAAGAAGCACAAGCAGATGTAGCTTCCAGAGACAATCCCTGCTGCTGCTGCTGTTGCTGTTGGAATGCATAACTCACATTCCCACAAGGAAAATGCTGCAACCGGAATAGAGGCACATCCAATGTATTGGCAACGAGGGAAGAAGGTTCTAGTACAAGAGCAGAGGCCTGAGGCCTGGATGTTGGGATGGTAATCGAAGAACCGCCACTGGCATGGAAACCAGAATCTTCCCTTTCTGGTGGTTTGTTGTCAGTCAAAGTATTGTTGTTTTGCATGACAGGCTTTTCTGTGAACCATGACCCATACGTAGGGTTCCAGAGGTTGGTGGGTTTTTTCCGGGAGCCCCTACCTTGTTGTAAAGCAGAAGAGTTGTTCATTTGTGAGTATGCCTTGTTGACATGAGACCCCTCCTCAGATGGCCCTCCAGTATGTACAATGGCAGAATCGTTAGGAACAAATCTGATCCGATGTTCGCCAAGGCAGAGGCTGGTCGGACGCTGGGGTGGTGGGGAGGGGTCAGTGGAAGCACCTTCATTCTCTGCTTCTTGTGCTGGTGAAACTAAAAGAGGTGCTAATCCATCAGGGTCATCTGGCCGCATAGGAACATTTCCTTCTTCTTCTGCTGGAGGCCCGTATTCTACAGGCAAAGAAGTGTTTATTACATCAGGATCCTAGAGAAAAAGAGCAAACAATACATTGTTAATGACCAAATCACAGGCCATATGGCAAACCTGTGACTTGAATATACCTCCCCAAAGCACTAAGCACACTTAATGAAATAAATGGAGCTCTTGACATACGAACGGCTGAACCCTGCGAACCCAGATTAGGAAAAACTAGAGTTAGCTGCATTCACTAATGGTCGCTCTAGTGAGGCGTCAGAAGATTACGAGCAGAATTTTCTGCCTGCCAGGCGGGCGGGCCCAACCCAATCTCCGGCGGGCGGGGAGACGATCCCCGCTGGAGAAGCGGGCCCCACCACTATTTTACGTGGGCGGGCCAATTAAGGCCGCCCAGCGTGACGTCCAGTGGGAAGCGCTATGCGCTTCCTGTGCGGGTGGGGGGGGATTCCCCAAAAGCGAGAGTGCGCTCTTTCGCGCATGTGCACAAAAGAGCGCCCATCTCCCTGAGGCTAAGTGCTGCCTCAGGGAGATCGCTGACAGTTGTGAAAGCATTAAAAATAGAAAAAAAAATTCCCTAACATGTCCCCCTCATGTGACAATATCACACGAGATGGGACATGTTCATAATTTACATTATAAGTTTATTAAACTTTTTAAATCCCTACATGAAACCTCATCCTGCCGGTGGATGAGGTTTCATGTTTTCTCTATTTGCCGCCGGGGCTCCTGGCCATTGACAGGTCGGCGGGCGGACAGCTGATTTTGCTGTGCCCCCACCTTCCTGAAAATTTAAATGGGCCGGGATGATGTTGGGGGTTCCCCCCGACGTCATCCCGCGTCATTTTACGCGTCGGCGAGTGAGTCCCACCCCCTGCTCGCCGACGGTAAAATTCTGCCCTACAAGTGCCCATGGGATGGTACCCCAATGCAAAACACCACTTTCAGAAAGGAAAATAAGTTCTAAATTACTAATCTTTATGTGTGTCTGCAATTTTCTTTCTGTTCGCCAAACATCTTATTTTCTGCTTCCTAATTGATTACCTCAACAATCACAACTGACCGGACTACAGCTTGCTCTTTACTGAATATCAGTCCCCTCAAAAAAGATACCATCTCAGTGTTGCTCTCTCTCACTGGGTGAATATTGGTTACCAGCAGGAACAGGGAAGAGATAAGGGCCTGATTCACACAAATCCATGTGCAATGTCACCAGATGTACAGAAGCAAGAATGACAGTGGACCATCCTGTTATTCAGGTCCAAGCTCACACTTGATCAGCCGCCTTTGATCTCTCTCCTGTTTAGGTGTCAGATCAACCCCCTAATGTACTCCCTTTATTCCTCAAGTTATATTTAACCTGTAGTTTTATTGGTGTATAATCAGCTCTACATTTGCTCTCTTGGTTCAAAGAAGGAACCTCTTTATGTCCACTCCCGCTTTTTCGACCCACTGCCCCCTTCAAGAAAGGTGCAGTTGTCTACTGGTTATGGTACTGTATTAGCAAATCAAAGGCTATCAGTTCAAATTCCCATCAATGCAACTTGTGAATGTGAACTCACTAGCAAATCACAAATAACATTGCTGGGGTCTAATTAAAACCTATCACCTTCTACCTGGTCGGAGGCTTCTATGTCTCTCTAGACCCACATTGATGCCTCCAGGGCCACCCAAATGCTGGATAGGCACCTTTGTCCACATCTCAAGAACAAATTAAAAGTTACTCCACTTTATAATTTAAAAAAACACTTGAATCCTGTTCTATTGTATAATGGAAATAGAATTAACTCTCTTCACTTCTTTATGATTTAAGAGTTGTACTGATTTTGTTTGAGTCCTTTCTGTGCTTCTGTATTGTGATCTCAACAGGTGTCAGTATCAATTTCTTGGAATTCTTCTCTATGAACTGGCACTATTGCTATTGATAGTTACTCTGTTTCCTTTTATCTAGCTAATTAATAATCCAATCTATGACTTCATCTTAATCTCAAGAGCTTCCATTTTTGTCTCCCATAGGATCCTTAGTTAAACACTTTTGGAAGTCATGATTTATTAGATGCACCAGATTATCCTCAAAGAATGCTGATCATCATTTTCTTAGTGACACCATGATCTCTGTAATCCTAGATAAATGTAACCTCACTAGAGATTTATCAAATATATATGTAAAGGTTACCTGTGTACAATAATCAATTCGTTCCAATATTGTTGCAAAGTTAGGTCTGTCTTCTGGCTGATGCTGCCAACACTGAGTCATTATTCGATACCTGATATATTAAAAATTAAAGTAGGAAGAACATTTTATAGCTATGTGGTATTTATTTATATTTGCACAATTACCACTTAACTGTATTTTCCCTTCCCTTTTACTTTCTTTCAACCTTGGTGATGTCCTCCGTTGTAGGGCTTGATTTTTCAACTATGTGTCTCAATAAACTACACATAACTACTGAAGTGAGCCTACTTAATCTGAAGTGGCAATAGCCTCATTCAAACTTGCAGTGTGTGGCAACATTGTGCCCTTTTGGCAGCAGCGTTTATGGAAATAACTATTGCTGTTGCCCAGTTTATTTTTAAAAGACATTTTCTGTTGTGCTCTCCAAGAAGTTGTAATTGATTACTGGGCATATGGTTTTGTGGGGGAGAATCACCCGTTACTGCATTTGTGGAAGCAACAGTCATTATGGTTCACCAGCAATAAATATCAGGCTTGAAGCCACAAGCCCGCCCTCTGCCTTGCCCCTATCCTGTCCTTGTCAAATTTTGGACTTGGGAAAAAGGTGACAGCCTGACATTAAACTGGCTTCAGCATGACTACAGACAGGCTAAAGATGAGAGGACAATACCGTTGCTTCAAAGTTAGATCTATGGTCACAAACACAGCTACACTTTGACATGTTAATTATGCATTTCATTCTCAAACAGTTCCCAATATAACCACCACAAGAAAAAAATACATAAATCAGCTTGCAAATTCCCCTTAATTACACAGGCATAGTTAAAGTAAAATTTGGTCTGTGCACCACTAGACCTGTCAATGCTGTGGGTGTCATCAAGATCCATGGACTGCTTATCAAGCTGCAGCTCAGAGCCTCTAATTACTCCCTCATTCTCACGTGACAACTCCAGGTAAAAGTAAAATATTCCAAGGCCAGGGTTTTACGGCCCTGCTGCGACTTGTCTCCCCTCCCCCGCGGTGTGTCTACCCCCCCCATTCAGTTCGGTGGGACTGTAATATCCCGCTGGGAGGGAGGGGCCATAAAATCCTGACCCAAGATTACTTAATCTCAGTAGTTAAAGCAAAAGTAATTTCATTTTTCTCATGTGTTTGTTTATTTTGAAATGTGCTTCAGAAATTCAAATATTGCATGTAAATTTCCGTCAGATGAAAATACGGTAATTCTTACAGTTAGTCTGTTAAACATGATTATATGCCACGTCTTAATACCTTTCTTGTCCTACATATCTAACCCACAGTTTAAATCAGCATAGATACTTTAAAAAAATCAGTGTTTAATTCCTTTTAATTACCGAGGCAAGAGACAGAAATTTCCGCACAGGCTTTGGGATCAGGGCCCAATGGGGGTTCAGAACCCTGCACTGTGGGAAACAGTCACCCAGCAGTGATTTTCGCCGAAGTGACCAATTAGTGGCCAGAAGGTGAGCTCATTGTCCACTTAAGGACAGCGAGCAGGCTCTTAAAGTTGGAGGGCCAATTGGAGGCCTTCCAGCATTGAAGAAGCAGAAGCGTGTCTTTGCAGATAAGAGAGAGAGGGCACCTTAAAATAGAGGTGCCATCCGTCCAACTTTTAATCTCGTAAATTAAAAAAATCCCCTCAGCAGTTACACCACTGTTGTGTGGGGAGAGTCTCTCCACAGGGTGGCCTGCAGCCTCAGCTGTGGCCAGGCAGGCAGGGAAGGCCTCAAAGCCTGCCTGGAGTGGCCTATAGGTTTGACACTGGTAGGCCACCTCCAGGCAGCTAGCTTGTTCCCTGCTTCAGCGGCTTTGGAGGCTAACGGGAAAATTCCAGTAGGCCTCTGACAATAGGCCTTCGTTGACCTTCACCTATCGTTGAACCCTTGTGGGTGGATAGTCTCCAATCCCATCTCGAGATTGACCCTAGAGCAGGATGGAGCTGGCAAACCAGCAAGTTGACTGGAAGCTTGATTTTTAATGCCTGCTCACCTCCATGTTTGCCTGCAACGGGGAGCTATCCTGTCCTAGGCGATTAAAACTATTTTATATTTCAACATCACCCCTTTATTGTGATGTGCTCCTTTCCATTGCACCTTCTCAGGATGCATGCAACACTGCTCCAATATAAATCAATTGTGAGGTGCTACATTATTAACAACTCAAATGAGCTGTCATTTGGTAGTACAGAGCTTGAATATTACTGAAAGAAGAGGCACTTTTTGTCAAAGCTTTTCATCTTGCACTCATCAGGACAATTCGTAAGGGAGCCAACATATTTATATTGAATGTGAAGAGAGTGCTGATTGGTTGGCAAGTGGACTCTGATTGGTAGAGGCATTGCCATGGAGAATGCACCAGTTGAAGCTGACTGACAGTTAACTGCCTAGCATTGTTTGAAATTTAAACCAGGCAGCTATACACTGATTGATCTCTGGGGAATGAACCAGCAAATAGCTGTCACTTATTTTGTTTAGCTGAAATAGGCGCACTGTGTGTACATGTTCTTCCTGTCTGCAAAGAACAGGGGCTGTGTATTAATATATGTAGCTTCCAGTACATGCAAATGCTCAACACCGTGAGCCTGACTGACAATGCTTGGCAGTTAACCGTCAGTCACAATCAACTGGTGCATTCTCCATGGCAATGCCTATATCAGAGTCTACTTGCCAACCAATCAGGACTCTCTTCTCATACAGTATAAATACATTGTTTCCCCTGACATTGGTATTTTCTTGTGAATTGTCCTGATGAGTGCAAGACAAAAAGCTTCAATAAAAAATCTATTTTTTTCCAGCAATAACTCAAATAAACTAGATAATCTCAATCTCAGTTATTTTCCTACCAATTATACAAATGAAGCTATCTAACCATAGATCTCTATGCACCCAACCTGTTAGTATGTAGATTATTGCAATGACATGTCAGTAACACTGAGAGAAGAAGCAAAGGTCAAACTACTGTAGAGACTGAAACAACAGTAAGCTATAATTTGTCTAAATAAAACCTCTAGTGGAACAAATGCAAAACAGTGTGACAAGGATTTACGTACACAGGACCAGGGCAGTTTTTGGGTGGGTCCATTCGGCCACCACTAGTGACAAACTCCAGCACCTCTTGGTTACTCTTACTGGGATATGGCATATACCCAAGTGAAAAGATTTCCCATAGTAACACTCCAAAGGACCTGCAAATAAACAGCAAAACACAGTCTGTTACACTGTTCAGGGTATGTCACCTTCTTAAATTCCTCCATTTTGATGCTGTATTACACTCTACTTTATTCCCTGTCTCCATTCTTCTTTTCATTGTCTAATCAGGCTATGCTCCATCAGCAGGTAAGAAGCCATGTCGTCAGGCAATTGACTTTCAAGCCTCTGCCAGGAGCATACAAGAGCAATCTAATGCCATCAGTCTTTGATTTTCCCTACCTCTCTCTCATCACGCATTTGGCTTCTGACAGGTAAATAAGGTGTGCGTCTCACCATAATTCAAAACAGAATTAAAAAAGACATGATAACTAAGAAGTAGGGCAGATTGATTAAATTACTGATCTCACTGCTAATTTTAAAACACACACTCTGATACATAAAGTATTAAGTTCAATGTTCAGAAGCTACCAAATGAAAATCAAATATACTCTTATTGCCAGTTATAGCTGTTTCCCCTTCATGTGTTTGTGAAGCTTGGTAAATGTTTTAGGTGAATTTTTGTGCTCATCAAGATGATGGCTGTCAGTGCTGGGGAATGAGTTTCCCACTATCAGCATTAAGTAGTAAATCAACTGCACCAGTCTGATTTTATTTTTGCTACCCACACTAGGGCCTGAATTTTACCTTTGGTGGCGTACGATTGGCGGGCCCGGAAGTGGTCAGGAAATGGGCCCCTGACTGTGATTGGCCCTCGACATGATTTCACGCTGGCTGGCCAATTAACGGCCAGCCAACGTGAAACTCGCGCTGAAAAGCTCAACACTGCCGGGGTGGGGGCAGGAAGAAGGTGGGCGATAATGTTTCCGTAGGTGCGAGTGAGCGCTGCGAGAAAGCTCCCTGAAGGCAGACAGCTGCCTCAGGGAGCAGCAGATCTGAAAATGGTTTAAAAAGCTGCAAAAAAAGGTGTCCATGCATCATAATAAATCACCTGAAAATATAGCTGTTAAAAATGCTATCCACAGATATTTATTTTTATTTTATAATGAAAATTTCATCCCGCCCTTGGATGAGGTTTGATGAAAAATGCAAAGGCCACCTGGCTGATTCGTTCGTCTGCCAACTGTAAGGTTGGATGGGCCACAAAAAATCGGAGACAATTGCGCCATTAATGGGCTTAATTGCCCTCTTAGTTGTTGACGGGCAAGCTTCCGACTTTTGCGCGCGCCCGCTGAGTGAAATATCACGTGAGTGCGCGATGACATCGGGACGCTTACCCGACGTCTTCTTGCGCGATTTTAAGCCCAATCAGGTTGGGTGTGCACCCGCCTGCGGGACATAAAATTCAGCACTAGTTATCCATTAGAGTTTTCTCAATCTTTATATTTGACTTTAAAGCTCTCCTGGCCCTAGCCCATCTTATCTCTGTAACCTACATAAGCCATACAAACAGTTCCCACAACTCTCCGTTCTGCTGATTCCAGCCTCTTGTGTATTCCCCTGCCTTTCACCTCACCATATACAATCAAAGTTGCCTAGCTCCCACCCTCTGCTATTCCCTCCTTTAAAAACCTCTGTATACTTACCTCTTTTGGTCACCTTTCCTCCTTCAGCTCAGCAGCTGCTCTCTTCATAGCTCTGTGAAGCGCATTGGGATATTTTTCTAAATTAAATGTACTATATAAATGAAAAAACCTTTGAGGAGGTACCAAGCAGGATAGATAAAGGGGAACCAGGAGATGTAATATATTTGGATTTCCAAAAGGTGTTCGATAAGGTACCGCACATAAGGCTACTTAAGAGTAAGAGCCCATGGTTTTGGGGTAGTATATTAGCATGGTTAGAGGGTTGGCTAACTAATAGAAGGCAGAGAGTTGGGATAATGGGGGCATTTTCAGGCAACCTGTAACTAGTGGAGTGCCACAGGGGTCAGTGCTGGGGTCATAATTATTTACAATATATATTAATGACTTGGATGAGGGAAGTGAATGTACTATTGCCAAGTTTGTGGATGACACAAAAATAGGTGGGAAGGCAAATGGTGAGGATGACATAAAGAGTCTACAGAGGGATACAGACAGGTTAAGTGAGTGGGCAAAAACTTGGCAGATGGAATACAATGTGGGAAAATATGAGGTTATGCACTTTGGCAGGAAGAATAGTAGAGCTGAATGTTATTTAAATGGAGAAAGACTGCAGAAAGCTTCAGCACAGAGGGATTTCGGGGTCCTCGTGCATGAATCACAAAAAGCTAGCATACAAATTCAGCAGGTAATAGGGAAGGTAAATGGAATGTTGGCCTTTGTTTCAAAGGGAATGGAGAATAAAATTAGGGAAGTTTTGCTAAAACTATACAAGGCACTAATTAGACCACACCTAGAATACTGTGAACAGTTTTGATCCCCTTATCTAAGGAAAGATATACTGGCATTGGAGCCAGCCCAGAGAAGGTTCACTAGGTTGATCCTGGCTATGAAAGGATTTTCTTATGAGGAGAGATTGAGTAGGTTGGGCCTGTACTCATTGGAGTTTAGAAGAATGAGAGGTGAACTTATTGAAACATATAAGATTCTTAGGGGGCTTGACAGGGTAGATGCTGAAAGATTGTTTCCCCGTTTGGGAGAGTCTAGGACCAGAGGGCATAATCTCAGAATAAGGGGTTGCCCATTATAGGCAGAGGTGAGGAGGAATTTCTTCTCTGAGAGTAGTGAATCTATGGAATTCTTTACCAAAGAGGGCTGCAGAGGCTGAGATAGACATTTTAATCAATAAGGGAATGAGGGGTTATGGGGAAAAGACAGGAAAATGGAGTTGAGGATTATCAGATCAGCCATGATCTCATTAAATGGCGGAGCAGGCTCGACGGGCTGAATGGCCTAATTCTGCTCCTATGTTTTATGGTTTTATTGTTGATTGAGATTACCAATCTCAATTACCAAAAGCAGTCTATGTCCAAATGCAGCAAGACCTGGACAATATCCAGGCTTGGGCTGACAAGTGGCAAGTAACATTCATACCACACAAGTGTCAGGCAATGACCATCTCCAACAAGAGAGAATCCAACAATCCCCCACTATCAACATCATAGGGGTTACCATTAGCTAGGAACTGAACTGGACTAGTCATATAAATACTATGGCTACAAGAGCAGGTTGTCAGAGGCTAGGAATAGTACAATGAGTAACTCACCTCCTGACTCCCCAAAGCCTGTCCACCATCTACAAGGCACAGGTCAGGAGTGTGATGGAATACTCCCACATGCCTAGATGAGTGCAGCTCCCACAACACTCAAGAAGCTTGACATTGTTCAAGACAAAGCAGCCCACTTGATTGGCACCACATTCACTCACTCCACCATTGACGCACAGTAGCAGCAGTGTGTACCATCTACAAGATGCATTTCAGGAATTCACCAAGGCTCCTTTGACAGCACCTTCCAAACCCACAATCACTACCATCTAGAAGGACAGGGCAGTGGATAGATGAGAACACCACCACCTAGAAGTTCCCCTCTAAGTCACTCACCATCCTGACTTGGGAATATATCGCCATTCCTTCACTGTTGCTGCGTCAAAATCCTGAAACTCCCTTCCTAATAGCTCTGTAGGTGTACCCACACCACATGGACTGCAGCGGTTCAAGAAGGCAGCTTACCACCACCTTCTCAAGGGCAACTAGGGATGGGTGATAAATGTTGGCTGAGCCAGCGAAGACCACATCCCACGAATGAATAAAAGAAAACTGAGACCCAACTTAGTGTGGGGTGCTGTGGAACTACTTTTTAGGAACTGGTTGAGACTGCTGAAATTCATTTCATGTATATCGTGAGAGGAGCAGATGGAATTTTAACCAAGATTCTGGAGGTGAAAGGACAGTGCTTAATTCACAATGAAACTCTACCTTATAGAAACTGTTGGGAGAAACTTTCTTTCTCTTGTTTGTTGTTCTGTGATTATGCTGTCAGTACAGTATATCTTGTCAAATTTGCAAACCTGACTTAAGTTATCTTAATGGTTACCATAACCCTTTTACTTTTCTCTTTTTTAGGAAACACACACAAAAACACACATACCAGGTATCTGTTTTTGAAGTAAATATTCCTTCCATGAAGGCCTCTGGTGGCATCCATTTCACTGGGAGCATGGCACGACCACCCTTTCTGTAATAGCTAGCCCTGTGGAGTCAAACAGCAAACAGATATGATTTGATTGTCTGTCTGACAGTTGTTAAAGGCAGTCATCTAATAATATACTAAAGTGGTAGTTCAGCAGACCAGCCAGCAGATGTAGTTATCTCTGCTATTTTCTCAGCCATTAAAGTGAGTTAAAACAGCCAGATTCATGTATTTTTGTTGTCAGTTATATTTCCTTGCTTCTGATGATTATTTTGCAGGCAAATCTTAACATGTTCTGTACTTTATTGCATAGTGTGGCTCTTAAACAGGATTAATATTTAAGCCTCGGTTACATGTAACATACAGGACGTTTTCAGGTAACTTGTAGATTTAAAGAGACATCAATGCACTACTGCATTAAAATACATTACCGCATCACTTGTGTATGACATGGTCCTGACAACGCATTGTATAGCTCCTCTCTCCCAGAACAAAAGTAGTTTTGTTAAATACTTCTTCCTTCTAGGAAGCATTGCTTTAATGTACACAGGACAGTTACTCTGTTGGAAGCACAAACACTCTGGTTTTGCCATTTCACTTTCAGATAATAGTGGAGGTGTTAACACAGCTATTTAAAATGGGTTAGTACCTTTGCTAGAGCAGCAGAGAGAGGAGCTTCAAATAAACATTAGCATTTGTGCACTGGAATCCCACATTATCATCTCAAAGCCTGTAGGTATAAGATGTCTGCTGCTGACAGTGAAATCAAATGGGTAAAGAACTCCTGTGTGCACTAGCTATAACAAAATAGAAAATCATTCTCCCCAAAGGAATGTAATGATTAGATGTTAGAGTGAAAATTTATTTTACACAAACTTAAAAAATGAACCTATCAATTAAACAAGAAAATGAAGTGATGATAAATTATTTTGTTTTACATAATCAATTGCCCAAAGGCCATCAAAAATGATTGTGTTAAAATGAAGGATATTTTACTTCATTCACCAATGTTAATAAAAATATTAACTTGAATATAAAGTGGGAAAAGTTTCACTAATATTAGTAAATGGAAGAAAATATGCTCCACAGCTGCACAAGCAATTCCAGTGTCACTGCTTCTCTAATTTTTGGATTGTTTCGACGTGTTACTGGCATGCATCAATGCTTCCTGGGCATCAGGATCAGCACAACAGGATAGTGCATTTAGCTACTGATATATTAGTATTCTTTTGATGCAAGTCAGTATCTGAATTAAAATGACGCTAAGCTTGGGGCAGGGTTGTAAGGTTTGAAATAATTAAGAGCAGGTTAATCAGGAAAAGCTGAATAAATGGGAAAGTTTGGCCAATAGAATTCAATGTTGACATACACAAAGTAATGTAAGAAGAAATATAAATTAGAACCTAAATACAAAGTATACCTAGGAGAAAGCAGATCATTGACACCACCTGTTTCAGTGGTATGTAAGACAAATAACATTTTTTTACTGTATAACATCTGGAATAGAAAACAGATCACAATATTATTACTAAGACTATACAGGCTATTAGTTCATCCCTATCTCCATTATTGTATGTAGTTCTGGCTTATATTACTGCAAGGACAACATGGCATTGGAGAAGAATGATGCCTGAGCTATAAAGTGGAGACTACAGAAGCTGAGCTTCTTTATACTTATAATCTTCTTAAGAGGATCTTATTGAGATATTTAAGATGCTTAAGTGTATCGATATGTTGAACTCTGAAAAATTGTTTATCATGGCCCAGAGAACAACACAAGTAGGATGAATGAAGCACAGAAAGTGAATAGGCCTTTCACACAGGGTGAATATGTCGAGTCAACTCACCAAGAAACCAATCAAGGTTGATAATATCAATAATTTTAAGTGAGATTTGGCTTGGAATTTAATGAGAAAATCAATTGATGCAAATAGTTAGTGTACTGTTTATTCTGCTTTGAAATTCTGAGGTCAGGCAAGTACACTGTTACTACCAGTGTATAAAATGTCCGAAGTTTTGAAGGATAATGCACAAGGAACAGGTAGAAGTGGGAGTGCAGATTTATCTCTTTGTAATCATTGAGACCATGGGGTAATGCATACAAATTCAGTGCCTCTTTAAATGTTAGGACCAGCGTGGTAATTATCAAAAAGGATTTACCACATGCTCCTTGGGAAGTTTGGCTAACGGAATTCAATACTGACAAGGAACTAGGAGAGAAATTGAGTCAGTAGGCACATGTCTATATTAAAACTCTTGTACCTGCACACATGTTCTGTCTATATAATCTAGGGTGGAATTTTGTTGCAGCAGTGAGTGTCCTGATGACGGGACTGGAAGTGAGTGGATCTTCTGCTCAGAGGTGGGGCGGCTAGCCACGCACAATCACATGGCGACCAACCAAATAGCCATGCAGAGTTGTGGGTCCCGGCCAATTGTACAGCAGAAAGTCACTGACCCCAGCATTACCTCATGGGGCCAAGGTCCAGGTGCCATACTTAAGTGGCACACGACAGCAGACATCCACTCCTGCAAGACAGCGGTATCATTCCGCCTCTCTGAGAGGCAGATTTCAACTTTGAACTGCTGCCATCCCCTGCCCACCTGTGGATCCCAGTCACTCATTCAAAAGCAGATATATATCTCATTGCAGAGATCAAGTGGCCCCACCATTTGGCAAGGCATCCCTACAGGTTCTCTTTCAGGCTGTCCGGGAATGGCGGGAGGTCCTGTTTTCCAGCAATGGCAGCAGGAGTCCTTCCTGCCTGATCAAAGCAGCCTGAATGGAGATTTTCAGTAGCGGTTAGCTGCTGTGGGTTCCACAAGTGAAACTGGGTTCAATGCCACAAAAGGATCAACGACTTCCTGTACTCCACAAGGTTAAGTGTCACGGTGTAGTCACTGCAAAGTGCCACTCATGATGGCATCAAACAATGTAAATATGCGAGTGGAGAAGTATGTCAGGCAGGAGTTTGGGTTCTAGACTTCAGCACCAGATGGAACATGTGAACTGAAGACATGGGAGCGGGTTCATGCTGTGAAAGTTGTACCAGTTGTAGGAGTGTGTGTATATGGAACACTCACAAGGGAGGTAATATTAGCTGTCATAGGCCTTTATGCTCTTAAAGAGGTTTGCTGTCCATTGAGATGATACTCAATCCTTCTGTCTGCCTGCAGAATAAAAGCGTGCACAAAGTCAGGGAGCGCTCGAAGACTGGTGGTGGGGCGGCTGGCAGTGGTGGGGGAGGTGTGGGGAGGGTAATCCCTGATATGCACATATTGCCCCTGCAGTGAAGGACATGGTCAAATTGGCTATGGGAGCAGGGCAGATATTCAGTTGTGCATGGCGAGGATGGAGTGTCAACACAACAGAGTGAGGATGTCTCTAACCTGGTGTCAAAAACTGGGCATACAGGAGACACTGCACTGGGAAAAGGGATTGCGCATAACCTCAAAAAATTCTGTATGTTCTCTACTACAGCTTCTCGCAGTCAGGAGACACGTCACACACAGTCTGCAGCAAACCAGAACTCCACATCTGAGGATGATGAACACAGAACACTCAGAAGATGCAATGTTAGATCTATCCCCCATTCCTGCCACCAGTGGGAAGGTGTTCGCGATTAGGCTCGGGGGCCACAGACATGTTGCAGCAGCTGATGGAGCATGTGACAGCTGAGATCCCTGACAGTCTGAGGACTGCTGGAGACCAGGCCCATGCTCAGCCCCATGCTGATGATGGGCCTCTGGGGATGGCCACAAGAAACTTGCTGGAGATGTAGAGACAGGCAGGGAAACATCCAGCAAAAATGACAGCTATATGCAGCCTTGTACAAACATTGGAGGAGTCCATCCAAGCCATGAGTTCTGTCATGCCTCTGGCATGTCAGTGTATGGCTTCCTCCACAGAGAGATTGGCAACCGTCAAGATCCAACAGAACACTCAGTGGCTGCTGGATATGTGCTGGGACCTGCATTCTATTGCACTGGCCATGGGCTCCATACACCATTGGCTAGTTAAGAGGGGGAATGAGGCACCTCAACCTCCCTTCAGGTGCCCCTTATCTTCCTGGAGTCAGGGTGGAGCCATCACTTACTGACAGAGGAGGAGCACTAGAAATCCAGCTTGGGGCTGTCATCTCAAGGCACTCCAAGGGTGAGTTGACACTCCTTCTCCCCTCTGCCAGTGCCTCCTGTTGGTGAGTCTGAAAGGGTGTACCTGCATCTATGCAGGAGACCCTCAGCAGGCTGGAGCCCTCTTGGCCTCAGACCAGCAGAGGATAGCCAAGGTCATCTTAGGCAATGGGGTATAGCATTCAGCAGGCTGTCTCCACCTCAGTTGTGGACGTCGGGGTCAGACTGTTTAGTGGAAGAAAACATAAGTGAAAAACTTTCTAATGGCACAAAGGTGGCATGGGTGCCCAATCATACTATGACATTGTCAGTTTGAGCACTTCATTCATGTGTGTTGAATGGTCATGTTGCTGGGACTTTTGAAACCAGATGGGGGCTTTTAAGGACTTGACATTTCATTGAAACTCAACGATGGCTGATGTGGAGGTTATAGATACATCATTTATTGTGGGTGGCATATCTGAGCTTCTTGGCAACATGGTGCTTTTTATGTTTGTCAACCTTTGTTTGTTGGGGGAATTTGAACCTTGTTGACAAGCCAGCAGTTGCTCACCCACTTATCACCCCTCAGAAGCTGTTGTCTCAGTGGCATCTGCAGCCAAGGCTTTCCGTATTTTGCAGGTGAATACTTAGAGTTCTTAGCGAAGCCTTGCCAGGATTGGAGCACACACGACTGAGTCTGACACTGAGTCATGTGTGCCCTCCTTCCAAGTCAGAAGTGTGTGGCTTTGACGGGACCAAGCATATGGGCTTCTTCATGCAAAGGGCCTGAATCCTTTTCCCTTCTAGGTGCCAGAGGTTGTGTCTGGTTTGGTGGACATGTGCTGCCTGTGGTGCATTGCATCATCGTCTTGGCATTTGCAGCTGGAGCTGCACCATGCATCACTTCGGGGTCCTCTGATTCTTCCCCTTCATCCTCCTATGCAGATGAATCCAGCTCCTCCATCTTATCAGCTGGGAATTCCTCATCTCTTTGCTGTGCTATGTTATATAGTGTTATGATTCCAGCTGATGTTGCTACCGGACTACTTGGATCCCTTGATAGATCCTAATTTTTATTTTTTGTTTAGAAACATGGAGGGCGGCTACTGAACAGAGTCACAGGATTCAGCTGATGAACTTTTAACAAAAGAACAAAACATTTATTAAACAAGAGATGAACTATATTACAATACTGCTTCACCCACAACCTTAATTTTACGGATATATACAGATTTGTAAGGATTACACAAGTTACAAAAGCTATCTTAAACTCCTAAGGTTCACAGTAAGTACACAGTCCATATAAACCAATTGGCCAAACACACCACACTCTGAAACTGAGTGACAGATGCCAACCAAGCAGATGCTATGTATCTCTCATCAACTACTCCAGACGCATGCCACGCCATTAGCCAACTAGACTCGCTGAACTCTGCCTTTCATACGAGGGTTTTCAATCTTACCACTTGAAGTACTCGCAAATGATGCTTTCACTTGGACATCTCAACAAGGTTCCACCTCCAGTATTTCAACCTCTCCTTCTGATGTTCCTTTCCTCTGAATCTCTATGTGCACTTAACCTTTCATGCACCCTCTCAGATACTCAGCCATGCCAACAGAACAACACTGCTTCACAGGCCTGCATTAAGGAGTCATGTGTGCCCTCCTTCCAAGTCAGAAGTGTTCAGCTGTCTCCTTGGATCTCTAGCTTCTTGCAAGCCTATAATGCTTTACATCTGCCTCCTGCAGCTTTGTCTTTTAACTTGGAGCCCTTTTCCTCAGCTCCTCACTCTTAACTTTACTTAACAGGACCTTTTCCAGATTCCTGTTCTTTTCCTTTGACTTGAAGGTCTTCTTGGGACTCCTCCTTTCTGTCCCACTTGTTTGCTTTAGAACTTTTTGGTTATTTTGGGAAATCTGCTCTCTGCAGTTCCCTATTCTGTGTCCAGCTTCTCCTGGCTCCTGGTTTCAACTGAACTGAAAGTACTTTTCTGTTTTTCTCTGTCTCTGTGGGCCTCCTGTTGCTCGGCAACAGTCCAGTTTTTCTACTTTGTTTTAACTTCCCTAAACCACTTCAAGTGTTGTAAAATCTCATTAAAAATGCAGATACACAAACAAAGCCTTCAGACTTGCAGGTAACTTTTAAAATGAAGCTAAAACTCAAGTTCCCCCTTTTCTTAACACACAAATACAGAAGCACAAACTAAATTTAAACTTAAAGCTACAAGCCATTCCTAACATCCACAAATACAAATATAACTTATTTAAACTATCTCTAGTTCCTAACAATAGGGCACAACAGACCACAATGATCCATGAGACACTCTGTGGCGTGTACTGCAGTGCTCCACCTGAGTGGTTCAGGCAATGGAACCTCATCTTCAGCACTCCAATGGTCTGTTCTATTGTTGTCCTTGTTGAGGCATGGGCGTCATTGTACCTCTCCTCTGCTGGGCTTTCTGGGTTCCGCACAGGTGTCAAATCCAGGTCTTCTGAGGGAGCTTACAGCTCCAGTGTCCAGAGTGGGAGTGCTCAGCAACAGAGCTGCGACAGCAGGAAGGGGTGGCCTGAAACCAGGTTGAGGAGGGAGTTGGAGGTGTTGGATGGAGACCAGGGTGTAGTTGATGCATAGTAGTCGTGCTCCCCATTGGTCCACAGTCATCAAGTCAAGAAGGAGAGCCAAATAGATGGTGCTGACCAGATCTTTACCAGCTTTCTGTCCACAGATCGCTTCAGACTGACAGGATGGGTCTTTTGCGCCGTGTTTTTTGATGCTGCGATGGAAGAGGAGAGGAATCGGTAGTGGATGATCCATGGCCAGGCGCAGCTACAGCCAAAAGGATAACAAGGCCGCAGAGGCAGAGGCAGCTCAGGATGCTGGCAACCAGGGACCAGTGTGTTGCCAAGCAATGAGTGGTAACTGAATACGCTGCATACATAGTAATTATCAGCAAATGTCAGAGATGCAATGTCAAAGATGGCTGAGAATGTCATGCACTGTCACTGACCTATGTCAGCTCCTGCAGGAAGACCTATAGCTTTGTGGAATGGGAGGTTACCCTATGCCAGTAGTCTTAAAACTCACCACGCCCTTGAATATCTATGCCCCTGGGTTGTTCCAGGGCTCCACGGGGGACATGTCTGGCATCTCCCAGTCAGCCACACACAGACACATAAAGAGAGTTCACCAATGCCATGTTCAAAAGGGCCGATGATTTTATTCCATTTACCATAGACCCTGAGAGCCAGGCAACCAGAGCTGTGACCTTCCCTCAATCACCCTTGATCTCCCCTCTTTCATGTTTGAGACTTTCTCTGTGTCAAACAGCTCCCTTTGTCTGTCCCCCACAATCCTTCTTAGACCCTGCCATGACCTGACCTTCCTCCCTCAGACAGCCATGCTACCTATTTAATTTAGGTTAACAGAATACGAGCACCAGGTTTGTAAACTTAATAAGTAAATAACTGTTTATTGAACAAATTGTCTTTAACTAGTGGCAAAAGAAAGAAATATGAACTGCTAACTTCTAACTCAATAACTTAAACCCTACCCCTTCTTAAACCCCAATACATACATACACACATACACGCGCGCACGCACACACACACACACACACACACACACAATGCTTTCAGTCTGTGGTTCACTGGTTGAAAAACTTGATTTGTAATGTCTCTTCTAGTGATTTTTCCCCTTTTCCTCTTGACAGGGGTTTTCAGAGAAAGCAGGTTACAGAGATGTGTGGGATAGCCTGCTAGCTATTATGGCAGAATTGCTGGAATCTTACAAGCACAGGAGAGAGAGGTTTCAGGACTTCCCTCTTTTCAGGCTAGGAGCTGTTCTGCCTGCACTGTTATCACACAAAACCCTGGTCACCTGGTCAGGAACCATTTAAAATGCTATAGTTAGGCAGTTCCCCTTAGTCCAGAACCCCTTTCTGGCACCATCCTGTTCTCTTATGGCACCTTATGTTTCAGGATAGCAACATTGTAGATATTCCTCATCCTGCTCCAGTGAACATGTCTTTCAACTGTAGCCAAAAAACTGTAGTTTTTTAAAGTCACAATCCAATTTTAAAGCCGCAGTCCAAGAAAAATAAAAAATAGGTTCTTTACAATGTCAAAATATAGAATGGAAACTTCCTGTACAAACTTGTTATGCTGTAATTAGACTCTCCTGCTAGTGGCAGTATTGTCATGTGGCAGTTTTGTGTCTCCAGGTTCTTAACTTGTATTGTAGTGAAAACCCTATGCTGCAACCAACTATTTCCATGGGTGGAATCATCCAGAATTGCACTAAATGTGGTAGCGGCCAGGAAAAACTATATTTTACCCACTGGCCGCAATGGCAGCTTCTCAAGCTGCATCATCCCAATCCCACCACATTAATTATGCATTCCCGGGAAACATGCCGTTTCGATGGCGGGTGGGCACACCACACCGTCTCTTCGCCCCTTTATCATGCCGGGCGCCACATTTAAAGTGCAGCTGCGCGCACACCTCTCAGTGCTTTCAGCCCAGGACTGCTGCAAAGAGGACATGGCTCCGAAAGGCAAGAAGATGGCAGCACCCAGGTTTAGTGACGTATTCCTCGAGCGCCTTTTAGATGCAGTGGAGACCCACTGTGATGTCCTCTACCCTCCCCATCTGGCTGCAGGAGGGGCAGCATCATTACCACTCTGGCTTGCTAGGCGATGGCAGTTGTGATCAGTGCCAATGTTGCACAGAGGAGGTTGGCCATCCAATGCAATTCAAGGATGAATGATCTTATCTGTGTCGCCAGGGTAAGGCAACCATCTCATCCTCCTAAACTCACACACTCAAGCCCATTCTCTGGCATCTCACTCACTGCCAGCTGAGGGGTCATCGCCATCCATTGTGTCACACACACCCTCACATATCCATCTGGCCTCATCTCCTCTGAAGACTGCCTCCTCAGCCCTCACTATATTGAGGCCACTTGCATGTGCCCCCACACAAACCCTGGGATACCCCACTTCCCCAGAACAGCCCTCGCCCTGCAGCCTCTTCTCTTGCCTGAGGCCACTTCTCCCCCTCCCCCAAGCAAGCCCTTGCCCTGCAGCCATTGAAAAGCCATCCACGCCTTATGGCTGGTCTGGTAGGTAGAGACCTGCCCATGATTCCCCCTAAAAGTGGTCTGTGAAGCCTGGCGCTAATGACTGCAAGTGCTGCCCGAAACAAGGTAGGCAAACAAACCTCGAAGTCCCAAGCAAAGTGCAGCCCGCCACGTGCATGCCTTATATATGCTGTTGTGAAACGTGTACTGTCGTGAAAACCCTATGCTGCAACCGACTCCATTTCCATGGGTGGAATCATCCCAGAATTAAGTGCAAATTATGTTTTACCCGCCAGCCACAATGATGTGCTCAGACGATCCAGTGTGGGAGGGATAATTCCGGCGAGCTGGGCTTATAATAATATGCAGATGTATTACAATGAGGTTCCCGAAGTCCAACAGCGGGAAACAGTCTGCCACTGATGGGCAAAGCGGATGATTGCAAACTGGTTTCACAACGTGTTGAAAATGTTTTTTTGGCCTTCTTGTCATTATGTCCATTCACGCCCGAACATGGCCGACGCCAGTGGGCACAGAAAATTCCACCCTATGTTTCCTAAATGATCATGTTTTGCTATTTGTAACTAAAATATAAATTAAAATATCTAAGAATAAGGACATAATGTATAATTTTAAAATTGGGAATGTATTATATCTGTGCATCATGGTCCAATTATCCTATACCTTGCAACACAGCTTTATCTGGAAGTTATACTCTATGTGCAATTCCACAGGAAATTGACTACAATAAACTGTATAACACCCAGGTTACAGTGTTACTCTCTTTTAAGTAATGCACAGCTTAACTTGCCTGGTTCTTTATTTAGGATTGATAAAGCCCTAGTATAGTTGGAGCACATTTTCTATTATATTCGGATAGACAGGCTGACAAATATTCTGTTAGTGGAATAAGAAAAAGTAGATTGAACTGTTAAAATAGGTTCAATATGCAAGGTTATCAGTGTACAGCCAAATTCTTCATTTGAACAGTGTTTTTAATTCTAAGTACTGATTATTAAATATAGCAAATTACAGTATTTTCTTTATTTACCTGTATATATCACGAGCCATTCCAAAATCTCCAATCTTAGCCACTCTTCCTGTACCTTTGAAAGTAAGCAGGCAATTTCTTGCAGCTATATCCCTATTAACAAACAGAAAATGAAAAAGGTAAACTTTCCCCCTGATTTTCTCTCATTTCCTCACCTATTTTCCAGAAGGAGTTGACACATACTGGAATGGGGTTCCATTGTCCCAGCGACTGTCTGTCACTGCTATCATGCTTCATGCATGATTCTTCATAGTGAGTGTTGCTAAGTGATTTGGCTTTGCAACACAGACAAAGTTGATCCTGTCCTCACCTGACACCCACACACAAGCACTTTCAGTAGGGACCACTGGATACTAATTTGTTGCCGGAGTCCTGGCTGATTTTTTGTCTCTTTGCCCAGGGGTGCCAAGATCATTGGCCAAACTGTCATCTTGCCTGAAATCCTCTAGATCAGTAGATCATTAAAAACGAGACTTTCTAATTTGTATGTTTAATAATACAGCAGTCAGTGCCTTCACTATAGTGTCATTGTGAGTGTGAAAATATAAATTTAATCTACACACAGCTGATACTAAGTAACAATGTTAGATTATTAGTAATTGCCAACATAAAGGCTGAGGGTGAGGAGAGGGGGGTTTAAATCTTAGAATTTCTACTTGTAGGTGAATATAAAACTATGTGTGTTACAGATTGCTCAGTCATGCCTGGGTGAAAGCTGGCAGAGTGGAGTAAATGCAAAATGTTTATTATATATGTATAAATGAGTATATATAATGTATGTATAGGTACAAATGACGCCAGGAGTGTGCTAAGTCTGTCCTATTATTGTCTAACTGGGCATAACATTAAACTAAGATTGACACATCTGACCTTTGGTCTTGTCTTCTCTTTGATCTTCAGATGAATATCTTTAGAGGGTAGTGGTTAGTTGTACATGGATACTTCTCAGCATTTACAGTCCTGTGAATATCTCATTTTTCACAGCTCTTTACATTACACAGCAAGTACATCTTGTGTACTCAATCATTGAAAACTGCCTGGAGAAAACGCTTTGAACCAATAATGTAAGCCAAAGTCAAGAACAATTGGTTTGAGATATAATCCTTAAAATATCAGTATTCTTATCGATTTAGGCAGATGGCTGCACTGTAATTAAACATTTGCATGCTTTCACCTTAGGTAGAAAATCAGCTATTGCAATCAGAACTTGTGCTGTAACAGTTGACTTGGAATCTTGCCAAGTTCTTTCAGCATGCCTGAATTAGCAGAATTCTCATCTGAGTCAACATTTTAAGCTCCAGTCCAGAATTTCAGCATATGATCTATGCTGACCCTCCAAGGATGTGTTATTGGAACTGCGATAATGTGAATGAGGTCTTTAACTGAGGTACCACTGTGATATTTCATCCGTCTTTTACATAGCATGAAGCATTTGGGTGACTCGAGAATTAAGGGTGTATCAAGCACTACACTAGGGACTAACTCAGGGAGAAGACATAGCATCAGGAACTCACCTGGAGAGAGCAGCAACATTTAGGACTGACTCAGGGAGAGGAGCAGTTCCAGACACTCACTCAAGGAAAAGAATAACTTGGAGAACTGCCTCAGTGAAAGGAGTGGCAAGAGGGAGTCACTTGATGAGAGGAATAGCTTCAAGGACTCACCTGTAAGGAGGGGCAGCACTTGGGACTCATTTGGGAAGAAAATCTGCACAGGTGCTCCTTTGAGGAGAGGAGCAGCACCTGAGACGCACCTGGGGAGAGGAGCGGCACAAGTGACTCACTTGGGGAGAGGTGTGGTATTATAGACTGTGATATTAGGGATTAACGCAGGGATAAGATCAGGTTTGAGGAATCACTCAGTAAGAGGAGTAGAATCAGAACTTGCCTAGTGAATGATGAACCAACAAGGACTCATTGAGGAAGAGATGCACCACTGGGGACCTTATATTAATAAGTAATATAGGCAATGCCATGTAAAATTAATAATTCAATGTGATGAATATTTACTGTACAGGATGATTTTGCATCTTTATATATTTCTTTTTCTGCCTTTACAATCTGTCAACCTCAGGTCTGAAAGCATTTTTTTTCTTGCTTTCTCCCATCAAAGGGACAAAAATTACAAACAAAAAAATGTAGCATGACTGAGGAAGCTACATTCCAATGGCAATTATTTGTAAGGGGGATGCATGCATGGGAATTTTGAAGTACTACAATAACATATTTGGGTTACAAACATAAATTTATTTGAAAAATTACCTACAGCACTTAAATCTTATTAAATTTTTTGTGAAGAAATGTGTGTGACGTGCAGGTCTATGTAACTAATTGCAAAAATTAGCTACTCAGAAATAAATGATTAGAACTGCAAATCTACGTGATGATTCCCCACATGGGAAAGATCCAGGATCTCTATTATTGGTTTTAAGCTGCTGTTATTACATTGGTCAAACAGTAAAACATAAAATTTTAAATTTCTGTGACTATTTGATTTGAGATCACAAAACAGGGGGCCTGATTTAAGTTTATCTGCACCAGGAACTTTCAAAAAGCCATTTGGGTTCCATGACCAGTTGATGTTCATAACTGATAACAATCTTGCAGTGGTTGCTGGAGGCTGGACAAATGCTATCTGGTAGCTGGACTTTTGCTTTTTAAAGCAACTTACTTGTCAAATTGAGGTAATTTCCATTAATTAAAAATTAACCTATCAGTAATCCATGTTTGCTACAACTGACTAGCCATAGCCAAATCATTTCAAAAAGAAACATGCAATAATGGGAGATAGCACAATAACATCCATTACTATATCAATTAAAGAGAAGATTTCCATCCCAACATCCTTGACTGATTTTATCCCAGTACAGAGGTGAAAGTGGTGTATACTAAATCCTTTTCATTTCTTGGAGAGCATTTACACCAGTAAATAACAACAACACCAGGTCTTGTTTTAAAAAAAAAAGATCCACAATAAAGATCATTAAAAAGGATGTGCCATTTGATACCTGCCAGCCATGCCACTTGCAAAGCTTGTGACCACTTACCGATGGATAAAGTGATTCTCCTCCAGATACTGACAACCACGAGCAATGTCACGAGCCACATTCAGTAAGTCCAGCATGCTGAGAGTTGATGGTTGTCCCTGAAATATCACAAAACATTAATGAACAGTAGCAATTAAGAAATGTGAAAGTCAGAAATTCTGCTGCTGATGAGATGTTTAGATAAAAAGGGGTGGGGTGGGGGGTCAAATAAATTACACTTATTTTCTTGTCCCCACCCCAATCCTCTCTTATGTTGCTGACCTTGTAAGGAATTGACGGAGGAATTCCCCATCACAAAGTCTACAGAAAATCTAATGTTAAGGCCAAGACTTGTAGGCCCAGACTAATTTCCAGCCTTTTAAAGTCACTCTGATAGAATTGTGATGGGAGTGTGCCAGAAAGGCTGAGATTTTTGTCCCAATATATCCAATAAACTTTTACAGTGTTCAATTGCAGAGGATACTAGAAGTTCTGCTCACATCATTCCAACCGCAGTGAAAAACATGTTACTCCTCTCACTGTTAGCTGAATCCTTGGTTTCCTGGGGTGAGGGACTAACTGCTTTGGAAATGCCTTCCGAATCAAGCAGTTGCTTCATTCAGATGTTAATTGATGGCAGGGACATTCTCCATGCTTTCTCTCACTGTTCTAGCTTTCAGAACATCAGATGTCAAACAAGCCCCTCATGGATATAATGGTTCTGAGGCAATTAGGAGCGTATGGAAAGCCATGAAAAGAATATAGTAATTTCAGCCACTTTATTTTTTCTCACTAATTGTTTGGTCCTCAAGAGCCTTTGTACCATTTGGTAAATTATATATCATTCCCCGCACCCGCCCCATCACCATTAATGGCACCAAAGGATTTTCCAACTGGCATCTTCTTCTCCAGGGCATTTGGAAGAGGAGGATCAACAAAGAATGCTAGGCAGAGCAAGTTGTGCAAGGAGTTCTCTGTGCACACCTGCATCTACAGACAGATCTTAACACATTTTGCATTGGTGTCTCCACTTCCCGAAGGAAGTTTAAGTGGCTGGCCATCTGTCATGAATAACAGATGTGAATTCATAAAATTGATGCTTTTCAATAAATAACCAAATCACAGTATGTTGCACTTTCAATGCTACTTCATGAAAGAAGGCATGCCAGAATGATCACTGTCTGCTAAACGTTGACTGGCTGCACCTGTCAAGATGCCATGAACCAGATCTGCAGGCCCTGGCACCCCAAGCTGACAATGATCACAAGATGTTTCAGGTCATTAGAGAGCCAAATATAGTGTTGTGCCATATGCTGTAAGGACACAGGGTAAGTAAACAGCATAAGCACAGCACATCATCTGCATCATCAAGGATTTGAATTTATATAGCCTTTTTAATGCAGAAAATTTTCTCAAAGAAATATGAAATGGTGTAATCAAAAACAAGTTGCAAAGCCAAAGGAGGAGAGCAAAGCCAAAGTTTGGACAAAGAGGTGGATTTCAAAGGCTTTCTTAAAGGAACAGTGAGAAGTGGAGAACCAGGAGAGTTTAGGGAGGGAATTCCAGACTGAGGAGCCTAGACACAGGTTTGAAGACACAGCAACCTGTTGTGGGGCATAAGGAGGGAGGGATGCACAAGAGTGCAGAGTCAGAGGTTTGAAATCTAACCTCACCTTCTTTCGGGTGTGCTGCATTAATGACATATTGAGATGCTGCAGTGATGTAGCACAGAAGGCCACCTCTATCATTTCATGAACCATCAAACAGGTAATCAACCATATATTGGGCTGCCCCCACTTGCCTTTAGACTTGTGCACATACTGAGCTTTTCAGAAGGCTTTTGGAATTTTTGCCCTGCCATTATCCCTGCCCTTAAATTTCACTTACATGCAACTTTTCATTCCAACTTTTAATGTGCACACTGCAGCTGTCCAAATCTAATTTCAGAAAATTGAGTGCAAACAGCATATTTCAATTTGAGGCTGTCTAAAACCCATCATTAACCATTTGGAATTAAACCACACTTGCAGCTGCAAATCTAAGCCAAAATGTCTACACATGAAGAACCATTTTTTTGCTCTTTTCAGGTGCTGCCAGACCTACTAAAATTCTTTAGTTAGCCAAGCAGATTAGCCTTTATCAAGGCTGTAAGAAAATCCTGAAGAAGAACATGTTATCTTGCCTAAATTCTGTTAATATTTTTGTGCATCAAAGCAAAATTCTGAGCTGAGTACAGAAAAAAATCTATTAGTGCTTTCTAATTATTTTGCTAAAGAATGAAAAGAATTTCCACTTGCATGTCCTCGGGACATCCCAAAGTGCTTCACACCCAATGGCCTACATATTAACTTCTCATTGTTCTGAGAGGAATTGGAGATTAGTTTCCATTATGATTCTCTCGCTCGTTACTTCAGCAAAAGGGCCACTAAACTCTGTAAAATGTATGAATGCCATTTTCCTGGGATGTCTACAGCTTATTTACAGGAAGAAATAGGAGAACATCGATGAAAATTCATCTTTGTAACTTTTTTGATATTAGCGGACATTTTTGTCGAACAGTTACATTTTGAATAGCAAAGTGGACACACATGGAACTGCATTTTTTAGTGAGAAAATTTAGTTATCTTTACTTTTTTCTCACCTTCTTGAAGATGACTTTCGCTGAGGTTTGGTTGCGCAGGTGCTTCAGGTTTCTTGCCCAACTGATTATTCTCAAGTCCTTTGATAATAGGGATCATCATCCTCAGTTTTCCCTTATGCTTTGGTGACACAAGTTGAGGACAAGGGGCCTGAAATTCCCTGAGGATTCTTCCAGACCTCATTGTAACTCTGCTGGAGCCCCAGCGAAATGACGTAAGTGGCTATTTTTAGCCAATGATGGTTTCCCTTGAGGTTCCCCCAGTCTCTTGGTGGATGCATGGTAGGGGACACAGAGCCCTCACTAAATTTCACAGCCAAGGTTTGAGTTGACCAGGGCATTGTACAGCTTCAATGTGGTTTCTTCTGGTTTATGCCCAAAGAATCTAGCAATGTAATGAAGCATCCTATTTGCTTTGTCTATTGCCGCTCAACACCGATTGACATGCTAAGTGTGAAATCTATCATCACTCCCGGATTGTCTTCTGCTTCGCCTTTAACAATTTCTATGTCTTCCAGAGTGAACATAGGACATTCATCTTTGCTGCCAATTTCTAGCATCTTGCCTTTACTTACACTAACTTGAACTGCCACAGAATTGCCCAATTCCAGATATCTTACTCTCTTTGTTGTGTTCATCTTGACAGCTGCCACCCTCCTCATTTTAGTATAGTTCAAAGCTATACCATTTCGCCTTCAGTTTCTGCATCTTAAGTCACTTACATAGATTCTCAACAGTAAGGGCTCCAGCAGTAAACTCTGTGGAACTCCACTGAATACTTTTGCATCTTAACACTCATCTACCAAATAGGCAATCCTTTCTTTTAGTCACTTCTGTATTCAAAATTTGATTTTAGTTTGAATTCCCACCTTTTGGGGACATCGACAATGGGCTGGGAGACTGGAGGTTTGGCAATGTAGGGGGGTGGGGGGGCTGATGTCGGGAGGGGAGTCCGACATTTACCCGCTGCTATGGCATATTGCGAATTAAGAGTCGTTGCCCGCTCTCCTCCGGTATCTTGCCCGTGTTGGGAAGGCCCGCTGCCACATTGGGAAGCCCTGGTGACCTCTAAGTGGGTACCACGGAGGGCCCTCCTTGATGGCTGCCAGACAACAATGGCACCGCTGGTGCATCCCTTCCCTCCGCTCTCCCTCCCCCCACCCCCTCTCCCCCCATCCCCCACCTCCTCCACCTCTCCCCATCCCCAACCTCCTCCCCTCCTCTCACCTGCTCCTTCCCCCCTCACCCCATCCCCTCTCCACCCTCCTCCCCCCACCTCTCTTAACTGGCCAGCAGTGGGACTTCAAAGTCCTCTGAAAAATTCAGCCCTTAGTTTCAGTAACAGCTTTTGATGCAGGTGGTTATTAAAGCTTTTCTGGAAATACAGGTATATTGTGTCATTATGGGGCTGAATTTTCCTAGCCCCGGAGCAGCAGGCTTGAAGGTGAGGGGAATTGGGAAAATAGCAGGAAGCCTCATCGCGATTGCTTCACTGCGCGGTCTTGTCTCTGGGGAGGTTTCCCATAGGCAGCCGAGACCCCATTTTGGGGCAATTTAGAGGGGCCACTGGCATTCTGGCGGTGGTGGAGCGGTTCCCCTTCCATGTGTGGAGGCCGCTAGACCCATGGAGGCGGCCTCTGCATGCGCCAGGCCAGGGATACAACGGAGCCAGAGGATCCATGCCAAAAGCATGGGCCACTGGCAGCAAATTCCACACTCACAGCCCAAACACTGCCACCAGAGGGTTTTCCCCTCCGATTCGAGGGACATGCCTGCCTGGCTGCTTTGATCTTTTACTTTAAATTTATGCCTACTTTCTCAGGCCTGCCTCAGCAGTGCCCACCTCTCCTGGTGATGCTGCCGAGGCTCTCAAGCTGCCAACTCTGTCATTGGGCCAGCAGCATTGAGGGCCTGCTCGCTGACCCAAACAGGACAGCGAACACATAGGTAACCAATTAGAAGGCCCCCTCTGGGAAAGGGGCACCCCTGGTCTGGCTCCCAACAAGTGTGGGCTTGGGACCCTCATTTGGTTATGATGCTGGGGGTCTCAAAGCCTGTGGGAAAATTCTGCCTGCTATGTCCTTGGTATGATATTTCCTCAAAACAGTCAGGGAAAACGATCACGTAGGATCTTCCCCTTCTAAATTCATAATGGCTTGTAGCTATCAGATTATTCCTACACAGATATTCCTCAAATTCACTCCTCTTGATGGACTGCATCATTTTATCAGGTATTGATATTGGACATGTTGGCTCTGTTGTTACCTGGATCAGATTGGCCCCTTTCTTTAATTGGGTACTATGTTAGCTTGGGTCATGAGGTAAGGCTGAAAAAAAGGGACATTCTCAGGTTCCACGGATAGCGACCAACTACAGACATCTTACCACTGCCCTAGGTTAACCAAGTCAATGCAGACCAGGGAGTGAACCTTTACATTTTTAACTAGCAATAAATTTCTTAATTCAGCTTGTCTAATGTGAGGCCTGTCTTATATGACACACAGCTTTTCCAAATTGGAATACATGAAAAAGAGCCTCAGTAATATTTTCAGAATATTTGAGAGCCTTGACTGGGTGCATTACTATATAATGAGATCTCCAATTTGCCTACACCAAATCAGCATTCATAACTGATTCTTTCTTTTTGTCTGTACTTTTCAAATATTCTGCATCTTTTCATGATGGCTCATTACTGCACATTTTTCTAAGGACAGTGCTTCTTAAATGACATGTAAATGTAACTGATGAAAGAGAACCTGTTACTAAGCGTGTCACTGTTGAATGAGATGTTTTGAGCCATATGCTTGTGAAGACGAAAGACCTGCTTGGGAATGACATTATCTCCCAATGGAAGATAAAAGAAACACACAATCCTCTGCCTTTGTTTTCTGTGCCTCCATTATGTCTCTGTTTTTTCAATCTGTAACAATGGACAGAATTTAATGCCCACCCCCGTGGTGAGTTTGGTGGTGGGGGGACCAATTAATCGGGTGGAGGGGTGCCACCACCTTCCCACCTCTACCCCAATTAAGTCCGGGACAGGAAGGTCCGTGAACAACCTTGCTGCCCCGCTGCCAATTGGGGCCTTAAGTGGGCAATTAAAGCATCACCATCAATGGTATTGACTCTACAGCAGGTGGGGGACTTGCCTTGCGGGAAGCCGGAAAAGCAAACACTGTTGGGCTGCTTGCGGGCTCCCAGGAGAAGTCTCTTGTTTTGGGCATTCAGTATCTGACTGAGGGACCTGGCATTGCAAAGGGTGGGGGTGGGGTTCTAAAAGCCCCATCCTCCCATCCCCCACGACCCTTCCTCCTGCCATCATTCATCTGTGCCCAATTACCTCGACAATCCTGGGCCTTAGGTGGGGGTAGTACTGACAGCAGCCACCACCTTCCTGGTGGCACTGCCGAGCAATGAAGAGCTGCTGATCTCTGACTGGCCAGCAGCCTTCAGTCTGCCCTCCAGGGTCCTCAATCCCAGGGAAGGCCAACTGCTGTCCAGTAGGCCTTCCCAAAAAGAGGTGATGTGGGGCTCTTGTCAGGTCTCCAGCCGGCAGGCGAGACCCTTGTCACCTCCATTAAATACTGCCAATGATTCAATAGCTCGCATTTAATATAGTAAAACATCCCACGGTGCTTCACAGGAGAACTTTCAAACAAAATTTGACACCGAGTCACATAAGGAGATATTAGGACAGATGACCACCAATGGTGGAGTGACTAAAATTGGTGTTGTGCAAGGGGCCAGAATTGGGAGGATGCAAAAATCTTAGAGCTTTTTAGGCCTGGAGGAATTTAAAGAGACAGGGAAAGGTGAGGCCATGCATTTTATATAGTGCATTTCACAACCACTGGATACCTCAAAGTGCTTTACAGCAAATGAAGCACATCTGGAGTGTAGTCACTATTGTAAAACAGGAACAAGAACAATGAGAATTTTAAAGTCGAGGCATTGCCCAACTCGCAGCCAATGTAAGTCAGCAAGCATAGGGGTGATGGTGATAGGATTTGGCACAAATTAAGATATTGACAGGAGAGCTTTGGATGAGCTCAAGTTTACAAAGAGTAGTATATGGGAGTTTGGTCAGGAAAGCACTGGAATAGTCAAGTCTGGAAGGTAACAACATGTGGATGAGTATTTTGGCAGGAGATGGGCTGAGGTGGAACAGAAGAGGTAGTAGGCAATCCCTTATCTGATATGTGATCAGGACCTCATCCTAGAATCAAATAAGACATCAAGCTGGCAAAGAGTCTGGTTCAGTCTTGGACAGCATCCAGGAAAGGCACGGAATCGGTAGGGAACCAGTTTGTGGAAGATAACAAAGATAATGGCTTCATTCTTTCCAGTATTTAAGAAAAAGGAAGTTTCGGTTCACTCAATATCGGACGTTGGAAAAGCATTGTGAGAAATCAGAGACTGTGCAGGGGTCAGGAAAGGTGGTGATAAGATAAAGCTGAGTGTTGTCAGTGTACATGTGGAACCTAACATTGTGCTTTGGGATGAGGAGCAGCACGTAAATGAGAAGTAGAGGGTGGCCAAGGTTAGATCCTTAGGGATTCCAGACATATAGTGCAGGAGTGGGACTAGAAGCCATTGCATATGTATTTGCAATGAGCTGACACAAAGTCAATTTATGTCACATTTACTGCCACTAAACAAATGTTTGTGTGAGTGCTTGCTCAGTTCCACAAACATAAAATTCTAAGCTATGATAGATGACTGCTCTGCTCTGGAAGTCTACAGGTCAGTTACAGTCATAATGTCCTATTCATTCTTACAACTATTTCCAACTTCAGTTTTCTTACAATCATCTCCATAAATGTTACTTTCTTTAGTAAAGCAAAGGGCATTTCAACATGATATATGGTACACTGAAATTTATCCAATTTAACTCAATGTTCCCTGAGGAAATGGGACTCAAAGTGCCACAGTATAAACCTTTTGGAAATAACAAAGAGGATTCAATGTCTTTTTTCATGCTTAATTTGGTGTTTTTAATAGCAGCCATTTCTCTTGTCTGTGCCACCTAATGGGCCCATGAACAATGGAGCTTGATGTTCCAATCTCACTTTGATAAAAGTCTGTCTGGCATCACATAGAGCAGAACAAAGTTTGGTAATGATTCTGCCTTTCTGAATAGAGCTGCTTATATGTATTGTTCTATTGTCACATTTTCTTCTGACAAAATTTAACTGTGAAATTAATATGTTCCCATTTGCTGAAAGTACAAGGACTATAGGAGACACAACTTTACAGTTTTGGACAAGAAATGCAGGAAGGATGTGAGGAAGAACTTTTTTTTTTAACACAACTAGTGGTAATGACCAGGAACTCATTGCCCATGAGGGTGGTGGAAGCAGAGATGAATAGTGATTTCAAAAGGAAATTCGATAAGCCCTTGATGGATCTAAACATGCAGGGCTATAGGGGAAAAGGGACTGACTGGATTGCTCCACAGAGAGCTGGGCCAAATGGCTGCCTGCTGTGCCGTAATGATTCTATGGTTGGAATCTTGGCAGGCGACAGAGGCCTACAGAGCCAGCGAAGACGCCCAAATCACATCTTTTCGAAGAGGCTCCGCTACCTCTTGTGCCATTCGGGCACTTAACAGTCCAGCAGCGGGCCTTCCCCCAGGATCAAGGACCCCTGGGGCAGAAGTCGTGCGTGCCGACAGTTGATGTCCTATCAGAGGCCTGCAGTTCCTCTGTACTCAGCAGCGCCACCAGGTGGTTTTCAGCAGCCCAGATACCTCAATCAGGCACCAAGTACCTTTGAACAATGGATCCCCCCCCCACCCCCAGAGCTCGAGTTTACTTGTCGTGCTTTCTGCATGGCGAGCCTCTCGCTCGCTGCTGGGTTACTACCAGCAGTGATGGGATGAGGCCCTTATGTGGGCATTAATTGCTTACTTAAAGGCCTCAATTGACAGTGGGGCAGGAAGGTGACGGGGTCCCCATCTGCTACCCTCCCAGAATCACAGAATCACACAGTGCAGAAGAGGCCCTTCGGCCCATCGAGCCTGCACCGACATGTGAGAAACACGCCTGATCAAATGCTCCCCCGCTGGGGTGGGCACAAGATTTCATCCTATGACTCCATAAAACTTAAAACTGGCATCTCAAAATAGTGCATTGTGGAACAGACATACAAATTGATGGTGCACTATCACTGTGCCTGTGCTTGCCCGTATTTCATATAAACTCCTCACATAGGCAAATATTTGTGGAATGTTCAAAACACACAGAAACAGTGGAGTTTTTCAAACTGGATGCTCATAAATATCAGGGAGCAAATGCTATAGTAGATTTAAAAAGAGCTGTATTGATTGCAAGATTTGACAGGAAACCAATTTTACCTGGTACAATTGGCCATCTGAATTTATCTAAAAGGAATGAGGAATTCAATCATTGTCCAAAGCCCTTGCTAACTTTTAATACATTGGTAGATCTCACAGTCCCCTGCATATCCGACTTTATAGCAGAGTGCACACTAAGAGCTTTACACTTTTTTGATTCAGGAAGAAGTCCGCCAGCTTCTTAGGTCACCAGTAATCAAATCATTTTTAACTGTGACAAATCTAGTTTCAATTACAGCCCCCTGTTACCCCAGTTTCTAACTTATGTGCCTCTTACACTGTCCCTCTGGCCTCTCTGTGTGTTTCTCTCTCGCTGCTGGGCATCTGACTCACACTGTAATGCAATTAGAATGCCGGACTGTGCAACGCTTTAAATAGCATTGGTTGATCTCTCTTAATGGTGCAAGTAAGGAATCAAGATTTATTCATTTCTTGCAGGGTCAGGGGATACACTGATAACAATGGGGAAGAGGAAGAATTGCAGGAAGGGGAAGCAGGAAGCATAGGAGGAAAGAAGGGGAAGATGAAGCTGGAGAAGAGGAAAGGGAGAGAATGGAGTAGGAAAGCGAAAGGATGACAGGAAGGAGGGAGGCAGGAGGGAAGAGATGAGGAAATGGGACATAAGGGCTAAAGAGAAACGGAATGGAATATTCAGTGGACTGCATCTCTGTCTGGGAAATTGTTGTTACAGTAAAACGGGTGGGGTGGGAAAATCCAACCATGTTGGGGAGCAGGAAAGGTCAGTAAAATTCAGTCCATGGGGGGAAGGGGATGTAGAGGTAGAGGTACTGAAGGCCAACAGTGGGTCAGAGGAGTACCACATAAGGGGAATTCAGATCTAATGCTCAGGGGAATAAGACATGAGGCATCAGGCCAACAAGGATCCTGGAGATGGGTAATGTCATTATGGGGGTGAGGAAGTGTTACTTTGTAAGGGAAAATCCAAGCTGGGGAGAGTAATCTATAAGAGGCAGCTAGTGGTGATAAAGTAGCCAGTGGGTTCCTTGGAATGTAATGGGAAAACAGGGTGTTTGAATGAGAATTTCTGATGGGACAGGGGCGGGGGGTGGGGTTTTGGGGTGTGCTACAATGTAGGCTTTAAACTCAATTGGGGGTAGTTTTGATTTGGTCTGTGCAACCCATGACTTACAGCTCACTGGGTGATATTGGTAAATCTTTCATAGGGTTGTTGGGATGGGGAATGGGGAGGAAATGGTCATTGATTCCTGCTTAGGAGGGTATCATTTTAGTTTTGATTCCCATATTACTTTGCTGCTCATTTCGCTCAGATGAAAGTCCTACTACAGCTGATCCAGAGGTATAACCCTAAGATATCTGCCTGCTACTTTGACTTACTGTCTACCAGTCAACCTTTCACTAGGTTTAGCGGTTAATCCTTTTCTGGTCTTTTTTGGGGAGGGGTGCTTTTCCAACTATTGACACCACTGGTGGAGATGTTGGGGGTGGTGTCTTGCTCAGCTGGAGTGGAGACAGGAGAATTTGCTCAGCATACGGGGCAGACATTGGAACACCTGCTTACTGGGTGAAAATATTTATCAAGGGATGACAATTAAGGCTCACTGTTTCTCGATGCCCTTTCTACCATTACTGGGCAACAAATATGCATAACCTGGTTATGAATGAAGTCGGTTTTTTGGGGTTTTTTTGTGCTATTGAACAGTGATCAGCCTGATGATGCTGGTTCTGATGACTGACGGCTTTTACATTTAGGCTGCATTGATCTTCATTACATATTACTATGTGAATGTTTCTTATCTCTCCATTCGGGTGTCACATTTTCTTCTTCAGAATTTCAGCGACGTGCTTTCAAGGGGATCGGGTTATAGGTAGATGGATATCTATGCTGGTTTAATTGAGCATCTGGCATGCCCTGGTGATTTCTGTTCCTTATGGCAGTTCTGCTCTCTTATTTCTCTGCCGCTAAGATGCCGCCGGCTTTATGAATTTGATCCTACTGGTAAAATGTGGGTCTTTTTTTTAATCCATTTACAGGATGTGGGCATCGCTGGCTAGGCCAGCATTTATTGCCCATCCCTAATTGCCCTTGAGAAGGTGGTGGTGAGCTGCCTTATTGAATAACTGTAGTCCATGTGGTGTAGGTACATCCACAGTGCTGTTAGCAAGGGAGTTCCAGATTTTGACCCAGTGACAGTGAAGGAACAGTGATGTATTTCCAAGTCAGGATGGTGAGTGACTTGGAGAACTTTCAGGTGGTGGTGTTCTCATGTATCTGCTGCTCTTGTCCTTCTAGATGGTAGCGGTCGTGGGTTTGGAAGGTGTTACCTAAGGACTGTTGGTGAGTTCCTGCAGTGTATCTTTTAGATGGTACACACTGCTGCTACTGTGAGTCGGTGGTGGAAGGAGTGAATGTTTGTGGATGGGGTGCCAATCAAACGGCTTGCTTTGTCCTGGATGATGTCAAACTTCTTGAGCGTCGTGGGAGCTGCACTCATCCAGGCAAGTGGGGAGTATTCCATCACACTCCTGACTTGTGCCTTGTAGATAGTGGACAGTATTTGGGGAGTCAGGAGGTGAGTTACTTGCCACAGGATTCCTAGCCTCTAACCTGCTCTTGTAACCACAGTATTTATGTGGCGAGTGCAGTTCAGTTTCTGGTCAATGGTAGCCCCCAGGAAGTTGATTGTGGGAGATTCAGTGATGGTAATGCCATTGAATGTCAAGGGGTGATGGTTAGATTCTCTCTTGTTGGAGATGGTCATTGTCTGGCACTTGTGCGGTGTGAATGTAACTTGCCACTTGTCAGCCCAAACCTGGATATTGTCCAGGTCTTGCTGCATTTGGACATGGACTGCTTTGGTATCTGAGGAGTCACAAATGGTGCTGAAAATTATGCAATCATCAGCGAACATCCCCACTCTGACCTGATGATGGAAGCAAGGTCATTGATGAAGCAGCTGAAGATGGCTGGGCCTACCCTGAGGAACTCCTGCAATGATGTCCTGGAACTGAGATGATTGACCTCCAACAACCACAACCATCTTCCTTTGTGCTAGGTATGACTCCAAACAGCGGAGAGTTTTCCCCCTGGTTCTCATTTGCCTACTCTATATATGCTTGTCTGGAATCTCACCTATGCCAGCCCTTTCACCTTGTTTCCTCCATGTTTGAACCTTCTTCCTGCATTTACTCCTCGTGCTAGCATCAAATGTTTTTGTGTTTGATATTTAATATATCAAAGTTGCGACTGATACAGCTCATTTAAAGTACTTCATACTTCTAATTGTTCCTCTGATACTATGACTGCTGATTGCTTTGTGGGACAGTTACCTGAGATTTTGAATAGTGTCTGTCACACGATGTAATTTGTGATTGTAGTTTGTCACAATGTTTTGTTGGAAGTGGTATCAATCTTTTGAATCTTCAGACCCCTCCCTGTTTTTAATTTTTAATAGATGACGGATGTGAAATATCAAATATCAAAAATAAAGCTAAGCATAAACCACATGGCCTACACAAACTTATGACTGCTCTTTATTTATCACATCCCTCTTTAAATTTAGTAGTATTCTTTCTGCAGTTCCACCTTATCACCATCTCTCTCGACTGCTCTACCATCTCTAAATTGTCAGACTGTCCAATACATACGAATATAAGAACAAGGAGCAGGGGAAGGCCATTCAGCCCCTTGAGCCATTTAATAAGATCATGGCTGATCTGATCGTAACCTCAAATCTGCATCCTGCCTACCCCCGATAACCTATCACCCCCTTGCTCACTAAGAATCTACCCACCTCTGCCTTAAAAATATTCAAAGACTCTGCTTCCATTGCCTTTTCAGGAAGAGAGTTCCAAAGGCTCACGACCCTCTGAGAGAAAAAATTTCCCCTCATCTCTGTTTTAAATGGGCGACTCCTTATTTTTAAAGAGTGACCCCTAGTTTTAGATTCTCCCACAACAGGAAACATCTTCTCGACACCCACCCTGTCAAGTCCCCTCAGGATCTTATTTGTTTCAATCAGGTTGCCTCTTGCTCTACTAAACTCCAGCAGATACAAGCCTAGCTTGTCCAACCTTTCCTCATAAGACAACCCGCCCATAACAGCTTTAAATCTGGTAAACCTTCTCTGAACTGGGTGAGCAGGAATTTTCACCAACTAAATATTGAAAAGATTGAGGATTGACCTCTCCACAAATTCTGTTCCCTAGCAACTGACTCCATTCTTCTCCCAGATAACTGTCTTAGGCTGAACCAGACTATTCACAACCTGTTATGAGAAAGCCTTTTGGTAAAGCTGAGTTATTTAAAAATCCCAGAGGGAAACTTTAAACAACTGTCATAACCTATATTTTAAGCGGTGTGTTTGAGATGCAACTCTAAATTCAGGAACCAAGCACCAGTTCGAGAGGTTTTATATTAAACTAAATGAAACATTTTATTAATTTACACAAATTACATACATATACATGGCTACAAATTACTACTATCATAACTTTTAACAAATTCCTAAACTAATTTCCATTAAGGCAAAAGCAACTCATAGTCTTAACCAGACACCAGGCAAAGCATTTTCACCTTATGAATTCAAAATGAGGTTCCTTTCACTTTGGTTCCTGTGGAGACAGTTGTAGGCTTAAAGCTACTTTGATCTTACATTGCCTCTGCTCTGCACACACGAAAACTGCTGAAGTTATAACTAGTACAGCTCATTGAATGTAAATTCTTATTGTATCACCAGCCTCTTTTAACTTGCCTCTTCTAACAATAAAAACCCTTTCATAGCACCAATTTTATTAGTAATATAAACATATTGCTTGGTCTCTGCTAGCTAGGTGCCAGATTTCACTCGCCTTCTTGAATGGTCTATTCAACAAATTCAAATGCACACTACCTCTCTTACATCTCAAAACTAGCACACCTCAAAGCACCCCGACTAGCTGACTTTAATCCAACTAAGACACACCCACAGACTAAACCTCTACTTTAAATGAAAAATATTTTCCAATAATATTTTATACATTAATGACTTCATGACCTTGGTGTCATATTTGACCCTGAGATGAGCTTCTAAACACATATCTGTGCCATCACTAAGACTACCTATTTTCACCTCTGTAACATCATCCAACACTGCCCCACCTCAGCTCATCTGCTGCTGAAATCCTCGTTCATGTCTTTGTTCTAGACTTGACTATTCCAATGCATTCCTGGCTGGCCTCGCACATTCTATCCTCCGCAAATTTGGCGTCATCTAAAACTTTGCTGCCTGTGCCTTAACTCGCACCAGGTTCTATTCACCCATCGTCCTTCAGTGCTTGCTGACCTACATTGGATCCCAGTTAAGCAATGGCTCAAGTTTAAAATTTTCATCCTTGTTTACAAATCCCTTCACCTGCCCCGCTCCTTCCTATCTCTGTAATCTCCCCTATTTCCACAATCATCTGAGATACCTGTAATCCACTAATGCCAGACTTTTGAGCATTCCTGGTTTTAATTGTTTCACTATTGGCAGCTGTGCCTTCAGTTGCCAAGGTCCTAAGCTCTGAAATTCCCTCCACAAATGTCTCTGTCTCTCTATCTCTCTTTCCTCCTTTGAGATGCTCCTTGAAGCCAGTTCCCCATGACATTCAATGGCATTACTATCACTGAATCCCCCACTATAAACACAATAATGGAGTTACCCATTGACCAGAAACTGAACTGGACCAGCCACTGTGACCACAAGAGCAGGTCAGAGGTTGGCGAAATCTGAGGAGAGTAACTCATCTCCTGACTCCCCAAAGCCTGTCTACCATTTACAAGGTGCAGGTCAAGAGTGTGATGGACTACTCTCCACTTGCCTGGGTGTGGCTCCAACAACACTCAACAAGTTCGACATCTTCTAGGACAAAGCGGCCCACTTGATTGGCACCCCATCCACCTGCTTCAACATTCACTCCCTCCACTACTGGTGCACAGTGTGTACCATCTACAAGACGCAGTGCAGCAACTCACCAAGGCTTCTTTTACAGCACCTTCCAAGCCACCCAGAAGGGCAATGGCAGCAGATGCATGGGAACACAACCACCTGAAAGTTCCCCCTAAGCCACTCACCATCCTGACTCGGAACCATATCACAGTTCCTTCACTGTCGCTGGGTCAAAATCCTGGAACTCCCTCCCTAACAGCACTGTGGGTGTACCTACACCTCATGGAATGCAACGGTTTAAGAAGGCAGCTCGTGATCAACACTACCCTCCCAAGGGCAATTTGGGATGGGCAGTAGATGCTGGCCTAGTCAGCGACACCAACATTCCGTGAAAGAATAAATAAAAACAAATACCTTCCTGTGTTACTCACTGTGACCTTATTTGAGAATGGGACTGTAATAGAAGGATCTGGTACATACATGGTTAATTTGGGACTGAGTACAGTACCGCCCACACAGTGATGTAAGGCACATGACCCAGAGCAAGGGTCAGTCTAGAGATGGACAAAGATGAGTGAAGACCTAGGGTGGAGTCAGCTCCATACCCGTATCTTCTATTGTATATATCCACATAGTTATGAGTTGTTAATAAAGACATTCCACCTGCATTTCATGCCCATCCACCAACCCCACGCCCCCAACACCCAAGAGGCACTAGTGAGCAGTCTGCCTCCACCTCATTCTTATCCACAGGGGGAGCACCTCATAGGAGTATCTGTCAGCGGAGGCCACCGCATCAGTAATGTCATTTTGTGGGTCACTCAGGTGTTTATGATGTAAATAATAGTAAAATAATAAGCAATAAAATACCGGGAAAGTTGTTGCATTAAGGCTGACTTGCATCTTTTCATCTCACGTTGGTGGAACTCCGGAGAATGGAAAACGAGGGTTGGCAGAACAATGGAATGCACTGGTGAAAATTGTACTAGGTTCACACTCTGGAGCCGTCCTGCCCCTCCTTCCTCACCCCTTCGTCCCAGTTGCCTAGGTGTCTGCATCTGCTCTGGCAGATGTTGCTTCTCATCGCTGGTTGGACCAAGCACAGGGGAAACCTGATGACATTTCCTGTTTTTCTCTTCCTTCATTGACATTGGACTGTAGAGTCTGCCTGAACCCCACCCCATCCCCTTACTCCCTCAATCCCAACCCCCCAAAAAAGCCCTTGTTGAGAGCACAGATATGAAGAATATTTCTTCTCACTAAGCACAACAGCTTGTCTGTAAATGAGGACCATCTCTCAGCCTTCCTTCTTCAATGCTGTCTCTTGCCCCTGTCCTGCTGTTTCAGATCGCTCCTTGCTATGTCACCACCTCCTCCTCCTCCCTCTCTTGATCCGGATGGTGTGCCAAAAACACCCCTTAGAAAAAAAATCCAACTCTGGACCTTAAACAAGCTGATAACAGCTGTGGCTCAGTTCATAGCACCCTCGCCTTTGAATCAGAGGGTTGTGGGTTCATGTCCCACTCCTGGAAACCAAGAACTGTGATTGTACTCAAAAAGAGTTGCAATCTGTGACTGTTGATAACTCGAAACAGTTTCCGGCTCTTGTCGGCACCATTCAACATCTGGGCATGCTGGTTTCTTGTTGGTGGGTTTAAGCTCATATCGTACCCATTCTCGGTCTCTCTGACGAATTGACATTCTGCCCAAGGTCAACACACATCAAACATTCTCATATCTCATACTTTCTCTGGTTGCGTAAAGTGGTCCTCTTTCAGATCAGCAATTTGATGGTTTGAATCTCACTTTATTGTACCGGCAACACTCAGCTTTTCCTTGCACCATCCTTCTGTTCCAGCCAAAGCTCACACAGTGTGTAGGCTAATTGTTTGGCCCAATGAATTGCCTGCAAACTGATGGACATGGGCCAACTGAATACCACCTGCTCCTCAATTCCCTGTGCTTGTGAAACTCCAAAATGACCATTTGGATTTGCCGTTGATGGGCCTTTTTCCACCAGTTCAATATATGCCATTGCTGCTTTTCATTTTCGCTCTGCCTAGAATTTGTATAGTGCTGCCAGGTGCTCGCATTGATGTTCCCTTTTCTCCTCTTTGTGTTTGTAGTATTCTCTTTCTTCCTTGAGCTTGTGATGCTCCTCTGCAGCCTTCTATTAAAGCACTTCTAAGACGTAAGCTTGTTCCTTGTCCTTTGCTGCTGCAGTCAGATGTGCTAATTCCAAGATAAAAGCAAAGGACTGCAGATGCTGGAAATCTGAAATAAAAACAGAAAGTGCTGGAAATACTCAGCAGGTTTGGTGGAGAGAGAAACAGAGTTAACATTTTGGGTCAAATGTGACTCTTCTTTGAAGATCTACTGAGTATTTCCAGCGCTTTGTTTTTATTTTGCTAATTCTAACTCATGATATAATGTCACTGCTTGCTTCCAGCAATTTACTTAGACTTAAAAGTTGAACATTCTTCAGATGAGATTTGATTCCACTTAAGCTGCCATCAATTGTTTCAACTTGGCTGTTCTCCAAATTTTTTCTTGTGCCCCGTGTGAAGAACTGCATTGACAACAAGGCCACAGTTCCAATGAACTGAAATATCTTGTGTGTAGTAACCTAGGAGGCAGTGTGCCCAAGTGAACAATAACCTGTTTACTGCAGATAAGTGCACTGGAAACAGGGGCCATGAAATTCTTTGGGACCCGATCCCAGTGGGGTGACAGCCATCAACGATCTCCAGTGCTGACTGGCAGGTGCAAGTGCTGCTATGGGTTCTTGACCACTTCTTGCATGCCTCATGCGTCCTGAAATCACAGCACTTGCCAGCCTTTAAGTGAGAAGAATTGCTCAGTTCCTCCCTGTCCTACCCAAACCTTTGCCAGGTTTCTTTGGTCCCATGGGTAAGAAGGCCGATCAGGAAAAAGACAGCCTTGTCCGTGCGTTTCGGCTCAAATAAGGTATTGACAGAGTGGATACAGAGAGAATGTTTCCTCTTGTGGGGAAGAGCATGATTAGAGGCCATCAATACAAGATAGTAGCCAAAAAATCCAATAGGGACTTCAGATAAAACTTCACCCAGAAAGTGGTAACAATTCGGAACTCACTCCATAGGAACTGGTTAAACAGAGTATAGATGCATTTAAGGGGAATCTAGGCAAGCATCTGAGGGGGAAGGGTTACAATCGTAGCTCTAGATGAGAAAAGATGGGACAGGCTTGAGTGAAGTATAGCCACTGGCATTGATGGGTTGGGCTGAATGGCCTGTAAATTAGTCAACATATCTGTGAATGGAAATGATTCAGGCTAGCAAGACCTGTCAGTGTAGGGGGTCCTTACTCCTGGCTCTGCCTGATGAGATTTAGCTTATAACAGGCAGGCAGAGGTTTGGCTTCTTAGAAGCCATGAGAGAAATGGTGGTGACCTGTTGGTACCTGGGTCTGTATCATTTTCCAGGGTGGGTTACTCTGGGTATGGCTGACCAGTGATCCCTTGCCATTTTCTGGTTCAGTTTCTCTTGCTCTCTCTGACTGATGGACAAATAATATTTACAGGCAATTTGGGCAGAATCCTCCCAGGTTTGCACTAAGTGCAGGAGCAGGCGGGTAAAACAATGTTTTACCCGCCGACCGCAATGGCGGCTTTTCATGCTGTATTGTCCCAAACCCGCCACATTAATTATGCCTTCCCGGGAAACACGCTGTTTCCATGGTGGGCAGGCTCTCATTCGCCCGGCACGCCATCACCTCGTCGCTTCATCATGTCGGGCGCCATATTTAAAGTCCAGCCACGTGCACACCTCTCAGTGCTTCCAGCCCATGACTGCTGCACGGAAGACATGGCCCCGAAAGGCAAAAAGACTGCAGCCCCCAGGTTTAGTGATGCGTCCCTCGAGTGCCTTTTGGGCACCGTGCAGGCCCGTTGTGATGTCCTCTACTCCTGCTCTGGCCACAGGAGGGCCAGCGGCATCACCAATCCAGCATGGGAGGCAGTGGCAGCGGCGGTCAGTGCCAATGTCCTGCAAAAGAGAACAGCCACCCAGTGCTGGTACAAGAGAAATGGTCTCATCCGTTCTGCCAGGGTAAGTCACTCTTCTCATCGCTCTCAACTCACACACTCACAAACCCATTACACATCCACAGGGATCTCACACCTCAAGAAACAACACCACTAACTCTCTCTCACACCCCCACATCTCCATCAGACTCATATCCTTTGGAGCTCACGTCGTCATTCTGTCCATGGCTCCGCTCACCACACAAACATTCTATGTAGTGCCATGCGTCCTGCTCACACTCTCTCCATCTGTTTTCATGCAGGAGAAGCCTGCTCACATCAGCAGGGAGAGGTCCCAGGCTGGGGTTGGAGTGGCCCACATTAGGCCACTCACTCACTTTGAGGAGTGTGTCATCGTGCTGACTGGTGAGGACATGGACTGTGCCTGCGGTGACAGTGAGGTCAGCGGCGAACACCCACCTGAAGATCCTGCACCACATCATCCCTCCCTCAATGCAACTTCGCTCTCTCTCCTGCTTTTGACTCTGCTGCCACACACTAATTATCTCTATTTTGGTTCACAGGGAGATCTGCCAAGTGACCGACACCCTCAGCCAGCCAGTCCCTCAGCTCCAATCACTTCCTCACCTCCAGCCAAGAGGGCACCTCCTCCATTGAAGAGCTGGAAATAATCAGCCTGGAAGACCCATCACAGCGCTTACCCACACCCTCCACCAGCGCAGACACACATCTCGGTGGGACCTAGATCTAGAGCAGGCTCGGGGTCACCGCATGGACACGAGTCTGCAGAGGGAGGAGGCAGATTCTGCCGAGCTCCCTGGCACTCGGAGGACTGCTGGGGAAGAGGCATCTGAGAGGTCTGAGTCAGATGACAAACCTCTGGATTCAGCCTTTCAACTCATCCTGGAGAGTCAGCAGAAGGTGTAGGGACATCACGCAGAGCTGTTGGAAGCCCTCAACAGAGTGGCTCACAAGTTGGATGAGTGCATCCACCAGCTCTCTGATGAAGTGGTGCCCACATGTGTGCGTATGGAGGTCTCATGGGGAGGATGGTGAATGCCATGGAGACCCTGGTCCGGCTGACGTGGAGAGGCACACAGACCTGCACTCCATCGTGGGACCCTGCTGTGGCAACACGAGGGGGAAGTGGGGCACCTCAACGTCCCTTCAGGTGCTCCTTCCCCTCAACAAGTCAGGCTGGGGCCCTCAGTTACCTGAAGGGAGGAGGAGCGGCAGCTGGACACCCCTCGGTTATCCACTCAGGAATCTCAGAGGCTGTCCTCTCTCTTTGAGTCCCCTTTGCCTGTGAGCCCCTCAACCTCGTTCTCTGTTCTGGAGGGAGAAGTGTGTGTGTGGCAGGGCCTTTTGGAGTCTCATGCAGGCATTCTCCCACGCATGCAGATCCTTCCCGTAACACACTCGGCTGAATGTCCTAAGCATTTTCAGTGCTGCCTGCTGGGATTCGTCTTCAGTTGTCCATCTGAGCTGACCTGCATCTCCGCCCATCCAATGATCAAACTATCATGCCGCACCTGATCTTGCCCACCACAACTGTAGTTTCACTTTCGGTTTGAACACCATGGTGCTAATTCTGTTTTACTTCCGCTCCCCATCCCTTATCTTCCTCCAGTCACCCATTTCCTTTCCCCCATCACAGTTGACCTTCCTGGCATCACCTTCCATCTCCCCTCCATGACCTACCAGCCACAACCCTTTTCCTTCGGGGATGTCCTGGTGAACATGCACGTTCCTCCCCTTCCCGAAAATCCCATCCCCATCCATATCCCCGACCTCCTCTTTCCCACTCCCAGGGTCCATGTCTGCCTCCAAGTCACCACCAACCACCCTCGCCGTCCCTTCTATCACTACCGTCGAACCCTCACCCTTCCACCCTATCACCTCACTCTGCCCTCGGTCATTCTCATCCTTCCCTCATACCACTCCCATCCTCAGTCCACTCCCCAGGAGGCAGTCATGGACCCTTCAGACTCCTCCCTTGCACACTCACTTGGACAGCCTTTCCCCTCCGGATTCCTTCCCCCACAGGACTGCTTCCCCCAGAGCCCCTTTCCCCCTCTGGATCTCTTTCCCACTGGAACCCCTTCCCCCCTCCCGAAACCCTTCGCCCTTGGAACCCCTTGTCCCCGATTTAGTCCTCTCACCCCCCTGGACTCTCCCTCCCTGCCCGTTTAGTCCCTCTCTCTTCCTGACTCCTTCAGAAACCCTTACTTCTTCCACCACCCTTAGTTCTTCTCCCTTCTCGACGCCTTCCTGCAGTTTACCTCTTCCTCCAGCCTCACTTCGGCCCCCTTCCTGACTCCTTCCTCCACCCTTACTTCTTTCTTCACCCTTACTCCCTCCACTCTCTGCACTCCTTTCACCCTGGTCCCCTCCCATCTCTGCACTCCTTTCTCCCCCAGGCTCCCTTTACTCGCCGCACTCCTTCCTCCACCCTTAATCCCTCTCCGTACTCTTTCCCCCCTCCGAGCACCTTCCCTTACACCTTCCATTCCCCCCCCTTACACCTACCTCCCCAGTTACCATCTTCTCCCCCATTACCCTCTCCTCCCCTGTACTCCCGCCCCCTTCCAACCTCACCCCCTGACACCTTCATTCCCCACCCCACCCCCCAACCTCACCCCCCCGACACCTCTTCCCCCCCCAGTTGATCCAAGACCTTCCTCTCCCACCCCCTCAACCATCATCCGTTGTGAGCATCAACATGACTTTCCAACTTCCATGAGCTGCTTCGTAGCAGAGCCATGTCCATGAGAATCCACCCAGCATGCCATGGACGTTCCTCCAGTGTGCCGTTGCTGTCGGGGTCCAGCATCTTCAGCTCATCGGATGTCCGCAATATGAGCAAGGCCCTGGTGGTAAGTCCCAACTTCTGCACGTCACACTTGTCAAGCCGTGTTCTGCACCGGCATGTTTTCCCGCCAATGTGGGCGGGCGATCTAGCATGGGGGGTGATGAGTCCGGCAGGCTGGCCTTATAATGATATGCTGGTGTATTACAATGAGGCTCCCAATGTCCCATGGCAGGGAACGCGGCCTGCCATCGATGGGCTGAGCAGGCGATCGCAAACTGGTTTCACGACGACGTGCCAATTTTTGGCCTTCTTGCCATATTGTCCGCTCACACCACCGAACACGCCCGACGCTGGCGGGCACGAAAAATCCCGCTCTTGATTTCAGGCTCATTACAGATCAGGTTTATTAAGAAATAACATATAAGTAAAAGTAAAAACAACAGGAGCTAGGTAAATGATAGTTAACTTCAATCGGGAGAAATATGAAAAGGACTATTTCACACCATTGCACAGATTCAAGATCTCCCCCAATATAACTTGAGGATATACATCGTAAACTCAATACACATACAAATTTAATCAAATTAAGAAAACTTCCGGATTCACGTTACAAAATCCACGTTCTTCTCATCACAAAATCAATATTCCTCCAGGTCAAACTCTATTTGACTTGGCATGCCATCTCCAAATGGCAACGACGGTGTAAATGTGTCACGATGTCAGTAATAAAAGGAAGGGAGAATTAAACTCACAGCCTTAATCTCAGCATTTACCTCAGGGCCTTTCACCATAGTGAGCATTTATCGGGATCAATTTTGTCACTTCCCTTCATAAACGTGAGTCAAATTATTTAAAATGCAAGTTCAAAACTGTAAATCAGTTATTTACTTATTACATGGACCTGAATTATGATTTAATGCAGAACGATACTTAACCATGTATGAATAAACTTCAGAATTAAGCACTGTGACTTCAACTTCTGCAGTCAGATTATTGAAGAATTGTACTTTCCCATTCATTATAATCCGTGAGGTCCTTCTTCAAGCTCAAAAGGACTGGGAGACTATGGTAACTCAAGCTGCTAAAATACTTCAGTCAGTGCATTAAGCCAGAAAAATAATCCAGCAATAGCTTCCTCTAAAAAGTCATAGGCCAAAATTTTCCAGCCCTTCACGCCAGCAGGATCTTCTCGTCTTGCTGATGTGAATGGAGATTTCACTGGCTCACCGGCCCCATCACGGAGGAAGCCGCTACAGGGCCGGGGGAGGGGGGGGAGGATGGAAAATTCCAGCCATACAATCCTAGAAACTTGCAGCTCAGTAGGAGGACATTTGGCCTATCATGCCTGTGTTGGTTCTTTGAAAGGAAGTCACACACTCGTGCTTTTGTCTTTAACCTTGTAAGTTCCTCATCCTCAAGTATCTGTCCAACTCCCTTTTAAAATGAATTATGGAATCCACCGCTTTTACATCCATCCTGACAACGCTGAGTTAAGAGAAATTCTCCTCACCTCCTCTCCAGGTCTTTTCCCAATGATTTGGAATCCATGACCTTTAGATACTGACCCACTCATCAGCGGGAAGATTTTTTTTCCAATTTTCTCTATCAAAACCTCCTTAAAAACGTCCACGAGGTCACTGTTTACCCTTGGCTGCTCTAAGGAAAACAGTTCCAGCTTTTCTTACCTCTCCCTATAATTCACAGTATCACAGTATCTTTACAGTGCAGGAGGCGGCTAGTCGGCCCATTAAGTCTGCACTGGCTCTCTGAGAGTGCTTTCCACTTAGACCCACTCCGCTGCCTTATCCCTGTAATCTTGCACATTCTCTCTTTTCAGGTAGCAATCCAATTCCCTTTTGAATACCTCAATCGAACCTGCCTCCACCACTCTCTCAGGAAGTTTGTTCCAGACTCCAACCAATCTTTGGGTGAAAAAAATTCCTCACATCACATTTACTCCTTTTGCCAATTATTTTGAAACTGTGTCCTCTGGTTCTTGATGCTCTATTGAGTGGGAACAGTTTTTCACTATTTACCCTGCCCACACCCTTCAGGATCTTAAATCTCTATCAATTCTCCTCTCAGCCTTCTTTTCTCCAAGGAAAACAATCCCAACCTCTCCAATCTATCCTCATAGCTACAGTTCTTCATCCTGGGAATCATTCTTGTGAACCTCCTCTGCACTCTCTCCAATGCCTTCACATCCTTCCTCAAGGATGGTACCCAGAACTGGATGCAGTACTCCAGATGAGGCCTAACTAGTGTCTCATACAAGTTCAACATGACCTCCTTACTCTCGTACTCAATTCCCCCTATTAATAAAGCCTAAGATACTAAATGCTTTATTAACTGCTCTCTCAACATGCCCTGCCATCTTCAAAGACCTATGCACGTATACACCCAGGTCCCTTGTTTTTATACTGTCACCATATCTTCCCTGCCAAAATGAATCACCTCACACTTCTCTGCATTGAACTTCATCTGCCACTTGTCTGACCAATCCACCAGCATGTCTATGTCTTTTTGAAGTTCAAGGCTATCCCCATCACAGTTGACAACACTTCCAATCTTCGTATCATCTGCAAATTTTGAAATCATGCCTTGCACACCACAGTCTAGGTCATTAATATATATCAGGAAGAGCAAGGATCCCAACACTGACCCCTGAGGAACTCCATTACAAACCTTCCTCCAATCTGAAAAACAACCATTTATCACTACTCTCTGTTTCCTGTCACTCAGCCAATTTCTTATCCAAGTGCCAACTTTCCCTTTTATTTCATGACCTAGAATTTTGCTTGCAAGTCTCTTGTGTGGCACTGTACCAATTGCCTTTTGAAAATCCATACACACCACATCAGCAGCGTTTCCCTTATTAACCTTCTCTGTTACCTCCTCAAAAAACTCCAGCAAGTTAATTAAACATGATTTGCTCTCAATTAATCCATGCTGGCTTTCCCTAATTATCCTGCATTTGACTAAGTGATCATTGATTTTATCCCATACTATAGTTTTCTTAAATTTTCCTACCACTGAGTTCAAACTGATTGGCCTGTAGTTGCCAGCTTTATCTTTGCACCCCTTTTTGAACAAGGGTGTAACATTCACAGTTCTCCAGTCCTCTGGCACCTCCCCTGTGTCTAAGGAAGACTGGAAGATTATCACTAGTGCCTCTGCAATTTCCACTCTCACTTCCCTAAGTACCCTTGGATACATCTCATCCAGTCCTGGTACCTTATCTATTTTAATTAAAGATAGCCTTTCCAACATCTCCTTCCTCTCGATTGTAAGTTCTTCTAGTGTACCAGTTACCTCCTCTCTCACCTCAGCCTGGGTAGAAGACAGTCCCTCATCCCTTTTAACATCCTGGTAAACCTCCACTTTATCTTTCCTAAGGCCTTTACACCTTTCCTGAAGTATGGAGTCAAGAATTGTCCAACACTTCAACCAAGGCTTAACCAGTAATTTGGAAGGTTCTAGTATGATCATTCTCCTTTTATATTTTACATCTTTATCTATAAATGCAAGTAAACCAAAATATTTTCCACCACCTTATTAACTTGGTCTGCTTCCTTTAGGAATTGTGTACATGGATACCACTCTGCTCATCTACACTATTTAAAATCATTCCTTTATACTGTCTTTCCATACTAATCATTCCAAAGTGCATCATTTCACATTTTCCCACATTGAACTCCATCTGCTATGTTTCTGCCCATTTCTCCATCTTGCCTAGATATCCTGAAGCTTATAACTTTCTGCATCACTAGCTTCTACTCTGCTAAGTTTAATTTTGTCTGCAAACTTTACAATTTGACACCTGAGTCTAGTCATTTATAAAAATTGAGAAGAATAATGGACCCAAAACTGTCCCTTGGGGAACACCACTGCAAGCTACATCCCAATCCAAAAAAAATCCATCCCCCACCACCCATTGCTTCCTGTCACTGAGTCACGATCCCATGTAGCAATTTGCACCTGCAACTCACCAATCATACTACAGACACTGACGTACACACAATGTATTGCCTCCTTCATTACTTTTGCTAATTTCTTCCATCTGTTTGCTGCAATTTTTGGGATATTTCCAATTTTATTGCTGTTAATATCTGTTTTTTGATGTAATTTCTGCGCCTGTCTGCTGTTTTCTGGTTCCCTTCTCTCTGCCATATTAGTTTAAACCCTACCCAACAGTACTAGCTAACCTCTCAGTAAGAAAATTTGTCCTGGCTATATTCAGCTGCAACCGATTCATCTTGTACAGGTGACCCTTCCCTCTCGAACTGATCCCAATGCCGTAAGAATTTGAAACCATCCCTCCTACATCACTTCTCCATCCACACATTCAGCTGCACTATCTTCCTATTTCTATACTCATTGGCATTGAGTACTGAGTGGTACTGAGAGTAATTCTGAGATTCCTATCATTTATTTTTAAATCATTTTCCCAGCTCCTAAAACTCTTCCTGAAGGACCTCACCACTTTTTTTACCAATGTCATAGGTTCCAACATGAATCACGACTTCTGGTTGTTCCCATTCTCCTCACAGAACATCCTGTTCCAGTTCGATGATACCCTTCATCTTGGCACCAAGGCATCAATGTTCCATTCATGAATCATGGGGCAGGATATTGAGTTCGGCGAGCGGGGGGCGGAACTCCCGACGTCACCCCGCTTCATTTCAATTTTCAGGTTGACGGGGACGCAGCTGATTCAGCTGTGCGCCCGCTGACCTGTCAACGGCCAATTGAGGCCATTTAAAAACTAATTGAAGTAGTTAAAGGGCCTACCCATCCAACCTTAAGGTTGGTGGGCAGGCCGGGAGCCCTGGCGGGCTTCAGAAAAAGCATGAAACCTCATCCACGGGTGGGATGAAGTTTCATGTAGGTTTTTAAAAATTTAATAAAAGTTTAATTGAAAGTGATGGACATGTCCCAACTCACGTGACAGTGTCACATGAGGGGACATGTCAGGGAAATTTTATTTTTCTATATTTCACATTTTTGAATTTGGAACCGCTCTCCCTGAAGCAGCACTTAGCCTTAGGGAGATGAGTGCGCTCTTTTGCGTGCATGCGCGAAAGAGCGCATTCTCAGCTTAGGGAATCCCCCCTTGCCCGCACAGGGGGGAAATTTCTTCCCATGGTCAAATCCCTCCTACTGCTGGGTGTTTGATTCTTCCTGGGTTCCTCCAAGGTGCTGTCATCCTTCCTAGTATTCAAAACTGAAACTGGTTAACGAGTGCCATTGACTTGGCAGATTCTTTTGCTACCTGTTTCTTCTGGCTAGCCAGTCTGTTGTACATCTATTCCCTCATCCCTGCATCATCTTTAAGTGTAGGCTGTGCATATCCCGGAATGTACATTTGAGGAAATATCGAACTCCCCGATGCACTGCAGTGACTCCAGTCACTCCTCAAGCTCAGAAATTTGAGTTTGTGCAACTGGTGGTACTTCCTGCACACATGGTTATCTAGGATGCAAGGTGTCTTCTGGAGTTCCCACATGGAACAGGATGCATTCTATAACCACTATACCAACTACCAAATCCATCTTTGGCAGGAGTACAAGTCCGGTGGTATTGAATTGCTGCCTGATAGCAGCCACACCTGAATTTCCTTTCTATTGATCTCAGTCGGCCTCCACTGCCGTAATATGCTGGGCAGTGGAAGGTGGTTGAGAGCGAGAAGGCTGGTTTTTCACCCAAGTTGGTGAAAACGCGGGATGGGGGGGAGATACACCCTCTGGGGGGGGCACACTGTGCACCTCACCTAAGATCATACCCCACTTTGTGCCTCCCGGTCTGGCCTTGAAAACCTGCCCCCACCCGCTTTGTGCGCCTTCCCCACTCCGCACCCCCCCCTCCCCCCCCAGAGCGTCTGATCCCTCCCCGCCCAAAAAAATTCTGGAACTTACCTGGGTCTGCTCACCATGATCTTTCTCGTGGGACTGCCGCTGCACCCACAACTGAGTTCTGGCACTGCTGGGACTGCAAGAGCTGTTGGCCAACAGATTGGTCGGCATCACTCGAGGGCAGGACTTCCTTCCACTGAGGGGCAGAAGCCTGACCCATCAACTTGTTTAAGCCCCTGGCAGCGTGTTACTGCTGCGGTGGAAGGCTTTGAAAAGTCAGTCGGTTTCCAAGAGACTTTTTTTTCCCCAACCCCCCCACCCACCCCACATTAAATGCAACCTTTAGAGTTCGATGGGGCTGGGAAGAGAGGGGAAGATAAGAGATGTGTAGGAAGGAGTAGGAGTTTTGATTAAAAAGGATCAGCCATCATCATTGGTTCATCTTTCAGCTCTGATTATCACTAGTCATCGAATGAGTTCAGTGAAAGAAGGCAAGTTCTAATTATATAAGCAGTCGCTTGGTAGCTTTGTCAAATACCTTTTCCAGTCAGTGACAGAATGAATGTGAAAACTAAACTTTGCAATTAGGTGATTTTTCTCACTTAGGCAGACAATAATGATACAAGCCTAATCATAAATGAAACATTTCATTATTTTGCCGCTTAGTATTTTGAATGTCAGGATTCCAGGGTATTAATATAATGTGGTACATCTTCCATTCTTCCACTTTGTCATCTAGTTTCAATCAGCATTACGAAAACTGACAACCAATACATTGCAACAAGTATTAGTTATATTTCAAATGTCAGTGTTTGCATTCGCACATTAAGTCTTCAAATCAAAGATATAAATCTACGGATTTCATTTCAAAGCACCGAGAGTTTATCCTCAATCAGAACTGCAGTAATTCAGAAAATGTTAACGTTTGACGTTTTGCTAGCACTGTCTAAATAAAGCATCAGGTTAAATGCTGACATTTAATCTGTGTCATCTGGCAATGGATCAGCATAACGTGAGCCTGAAAAGGGATCGTTTGTGCAGCTATGAATGGACACCTCATAAATGGCCATTCAGACGTGGACTATATATTGAGTGTTGGCAGCCTATTTTGAGCATGATGAGGTGGGGCGTCGGATCACTGCAGCCAACAACAAGCCTAGCCTCATCTAGCATTAACATGAGACCAGCTGCAAGCCCGATTAAAGACCAGGAGTTTAGAACATTAAAACTGGTCAATTTGTCAAATGCTACGGGAAATTCTCACTCTAAGGTGAATCAGACTAAACAAACCTGTGAGACGTATATGTTAGCATGCAAACATTGCTGTTAAAGAATGGTCACTTCTTACCGGTTTAGGTCGATATTCTCGAAGGAAGGATTTCATGTCTCCGCCTGCCATCAGCTCCAGTAGAATAAAGCGAGGAAGAGCCTGCAGGCTGACTCCTATACATCGTACTATGTTCTGGTGGCAGAATTTACTGGAATAGTTGGAGAAAAGGACACATTTACCATTTCTAAGAAAACCATTAATCGTTTCATCATGTGACAATATATAAGATGATCCATGAGGGCCAATATCAGAAGGCCCTGGAGAGATTTGGGCGGGGTGGGGGGGCAACTAAGTTGATTGAGTCTCATTCCTGTTAAAATGTTTTTTTATTGCAATTGTAGAGATTCCCAGATTTCCAGGTCAAACAAGATTTAGTGAGGGAAGAAGCTGGCAAAACTTCAATGGAAAGAGGAAACAAATATTCTAGTGACTTGGGGGAGGATTTTCCTCTAGTCGGGCGGGCGCAGCAGGTGGGCCCGGGAGCAGCCATGCAATGGTCCACCACCTGTGATTGGGCTCCGATCGCGATTTCACACTGGCTGGCCAATTGGCGTCCAGCCAGTGTGAAAAACACGCTGATTACCCCGCAGCACTGCGGGATAAAGACGGGAGGAGCGTGAGCACTGAAGTGTGCGCGTGCGCGGGGAAGCGCTTAGTGAAAGCTCCCTGAAAGCATAGGGCTGCCTCAGGGAGCTGAAGATTTTTAACATTAAAAACTAAGTTTTTAAAAATAAGGGAAACATGACTCTGGGACATGTGAAAAATGAGTTTAAAAATGTTTTATTATTTTTTTTCAATCACTGTTCGAAACCGCATCTCGCCCGTGGATGAGGTTTCACAAAAAAATGCAAAGGCTGCTTTGCCTATTTGCCTGCCCGCCAACCGTAAGGTTGGTCGGGCAGGGAAAAATTCACTTTAATTAATTGATTAATGGGCTTAACGGCCCTCTTAATTGGCGGTGGGTGCGCTGCCGACTGTCGCACTCATCCGCCAACCAAAATATCACGTGAGTGCGTGATGACGTCGGGATGCTCGCCCAACATCATCACGCGCTATTTCACGCTCGTGCATGCCGGGCACATGTCTGCACGCCTAGCTGAACATCCTGCCCCTGGAATATCATTGTTTTTCTAGGAATTAGAGAATCATGTGGGATATGGGATACTTGCCTTTATTAGCCTAGGCATAGAATATAAGAGCAGGGGGGTTATGCTGGAACTGTATAAAATGCTGGTTAGGCCACAGCTAGAGTATTGTGTGCAGTATTGTGTGCAGTTCTGGAATCCGCATTATAGGAAGGATGTGATTGCACTAGAGAGAGTGCAGAGGGGATTTACCAGGATGTTTCCTGGGCTGGAGAATTTTAGTTAAGAGGAGAGATTGGATAGACTGGGGTTATTTTCCCTGGAACAAAGGAGATTGAGGGGGGACATGATTGAGGTGTATAAAATTATGAGGGGCATAGATAGGGTAGACAGGAAGGAACTTTTCCCCTCGGTGGAGGGATCAATAACCAGGGGGCATAGATTTAAGGTAAGGGGCAGGAGATTTAGGGGGGATGTGAGGAAGAATTTTTTCACCCAGAGGGTGGTGGGAATCTGGAACTCACTGCCTGAAAGGGTGGTAGAGGCAGAAACCCTCATAACATTTAAGAAGTATTTGGATGTGCACTTGCGATGCCATGGCATACAATGTTATAGGCCTAGTGCTGGAAAATGGGATTAGAATAGTTAGGTGCTTGTTGGGCCGATGGGCCTTTTTCTGTGCTGTAGACCTCTATGACTATGACTCCATGGCCCTGCAAACCCACAAGGCTGTTTATATGGTATTGTACCTATCAGTTGTCGCTTCTGCTTGCCAGTCATCTCCAGTGCTGACCACACCATATATTGCATTGGTGTTTCAGAAGTGCAATTTTTATGTAGCCTGGTAAGTAAAGTATTGGAAAAGTAGGAAAGTGCAAGGCTTAGTGAGTCAGGTAGATCTAGTGTCCTTAAGTGGATCTCTGATTCTGCACAATTTTTTGTTTATTCTTTCATGGAATGTGGGCATCACTGGCAAGGCCAGCATTTGTTGCCCATCCCTAATTTCCCTTGAGAAAGTGATGGTATGTTGCCTTCTTGCAGTCTATCTGGTGTAGGTACACCCACAGTGTTGTTAGGAAGGGAGCTCCAGGATTTTGATCCGGTGACAGTGATGGAATAGTGATATGTTCCAAATCAGGATGGCGTGTGGCTTGAAGGGGAACTTGCAGGTTGTGGTGTTGCTATCTGTCTGCTGTCCTCGTCTTTCTAGGTGGTAGAGATCATGGTCTTGGCGGGTGCTGTTGGAGGAGCCTTGATGAGTTGCTCCAGTGCATCTTGTATGTAGTGTACACTGCTACCACTATGCATAGGTAGTGGAGGGAGTGAATGTTTAAGTTGGTGGATGGGACCTGTGATTTCAAAGCTTGTATTTTTCAAGACAGACTCTAGTGAAAATGCAAACTGGAAAGGGGACTTGAGAAAGGAAACTGGCCCATTGAGTTCCTAAGAAAACTATGGCTGAAACTAAGATTGGAAACCAAATCTTCTGGAGAGACTGAAACTGGTTGAAATCATATAAAAGGACGCAGAGCCATCAGACTCTAATAATGATTGCAGTGGTGCAGTATAGGCAGGCTGAAGAAAAGAGGCTAGATCCAGAAGCTGAGAATAGGCAAATATACAGTTGCTGCAGCTGTTTCTGTTACTTGAACTTAACATTGGTGTAAGCAGAGGATGTCCTGCAGATGTGAGACATTTTTGGTCAAGACCGTGCCCTTGGGTCTCGAGATGGTGGTCCACTGCTGTTGGCTGGGGATCAGGCTAAATTCTGGAAGAAGAGGAACTGAAATTCTTTGTGAGGAAGACAAGAGCTTTAAAAGACTTTGTAACTGAGATTGATGACATATTTGCTGAGTGGACCGCTGAGCCAATTTGTAAGATCTGTCTTAGTCGTACCTGCCATTTAATGTGTAATTTATAGTTTATAATTGAACACAGTTTGCCTGTTAGTTAATGTTCAACTTATGTTGATTCTGTGTTTTAGAGCATATGTGGTTACCCAAGTTAGTACTTAGTATTTGCTTTGTTTGACACTTGTATAGTTAAAAATTATTTTGTTTCAAACCCTGGAATCTTTGTGGCTTCATTCTTTCAGTAAACAACTGGGATTTCAGATTTCTTCCCTTTTCAAAGTAAGTTACTGGTCTCAACTGAGATCAAAGTAAGTGTTGTAGAAGCCGCTGTTACAATCCATGTAGAGACTGTTAACTTTTAAAGAGAAATTCAAAATTCCTGTTTTTTACTGAAAGAATGAAGCCACAAGATTCTATGGTTTAAATAAATGATTTTACTATTACAAGAGTCAAACAAAGCAAACACTACTGACTAAACACTATCTTAGGTTATCAGTAACGTTTTACAATAATAAAAACAATTAACACGATTACTTAAACTTTAAAACAGAAATCCTCAAGTGAAACTTTCTCTTTCCACTTTGACTTCACCCCAGAAATCCTTTGGCTACTTATCAAGCTATTAAAGGTTCCTTCAATTCCTTGGACTAAACCAAAGTGCCTCAACTCTCAGGAATTCACTTTGATTCTCCTCAACGTTCCTGCTATCCTCTGAAGTATGAGTTTTCTTGGGGTCCTTCCACTAGCATCCAGCTAAGCGACCCATCACCAGGTTGACACCTCATTTTTAGGTATGCCTGGTGCTGCTCCTGGCATGCTCTCCTGCACTCTTCATTGAACCAAGGCTGATCCCCCGGCTTGATGATGATGGTAGAGTGAGGGATATGCCAGGCCATGAGGTTACAGATTGTGGTTGTATACAGTTCTGCTGCTGCTGATGGCCCACAGCGCCTCATGGATGCCCAGTTTTGAGATTCACTACGGCGGCTTAACAGGTGCCAGTGGTCTAAATGTCAGTGCGATTGACAATTTTGCAGCCACATGTAGAGCTGCCTGAGCAAATAATCCTGGCTGGAGATCGTCAGGTAGTAGCTAATCACTGGTTAAGTGTACACTAGTGAAGGAAGGTCGAAGTTACGAGGTCTTTGTAGGACCTGCATGCCCTGTAAATTTGTTGTGACAATAGAGTGCTATTTTGTCAAATGGTGCTTTTGTGCACTTGTCCTTGTCCTCCTCCTTTAAAATTACCTACAAGGGAATGCAATAAGGAATTCTGTACCTGCTATTCAGATCCTGTCACTACGAGTGGGGCCAAAGATTTCCCATGGGTCTCAGATTGTCAAAGGCAAGCCAAACCTAATCCAGTTGCAAGGCAAAAATAATGCTTTAAAAGCTTAGCTGTAATACCAGCAATCTCTCTTGAAAGTTTGTTCAGGCTGAATGCTCCAAAGTAAACCACTTCCACCAGTATCAACTGCAGGTTGCATTTACACCTCCTGTATTTTATTGTAATTTACTTGTGGTGCAATGGAAGCACAGGCCAGAGGCTTTGGGGTTTCTAATGTCATTCTTCTGTATCAAATTTTATATCAATGAATCTTTGTGGGAGCACAAAGGAAGGGCCCAGATCACATTGCAATCTACAGTGTAACCATTACAAGACAAACTCAGCAGAAATGGGTTCTGTTGTATCATGCCTTTAAGGGATATCAGTATGACATCACTAGGAGGGAAATGTGTCATGTGAACCGGCCTTAATTTCACTTTTGCTTTGAGAAGAGCACATACACAGCTCTGATGCCTTCTACCTATGTTCTCATGTACCTAGTCTTAATAAATGAACCCATAAAACATTTACCCAATCCCCTATGAGCAACAGGTGCCTTGTGTCTTGTACAGTAAATAAGCCCAAGGTAATATATCATTGTAATAACACAACATAGTGATCAGTGCTGGTAAGGCAGGGCGCAGCACGATTAAGTATAGGTATGGCATGGTGAACAGCCTTGAATCATGGTACATGGCATGAGAAGATCCTCGAGTTTTGGTCAGACCGTAATTAAGTCGTAGCATCGAAGAGGGTTGAAAACACAGCCTGGTGATTGCGAAGAAAAGCTTTGGAGACACAGCACCAAGCTAGTGCTGAAGTAAAGAGCTGGTAAGCAGACGGGTCCCTCGTGGTGAGATTGCACTACGTAGCCTGTCAGTTCCATGAGTGGGACAGTCCGTCGAGAGGACCAGCACCAGGTTAGCTCAGTCAGAAAATACGAGTGACCAGGGTGTGGGCCAGAGCGATAGCTAGCAAGGAGAGTCAAACAAAATACAAGTCATGAAAATCAGGCCAGGGAAGGATGCGTTTGTAATGGGCGGCTTCGGGAGTTGCGGAACAATAAATTGAATGAAAAGCAAAGGTGCCATTACTCCATGAAGCGTTCCTGCCACAACTCGTCTTCATGGGCAGGGCTCCAGAAAAGCACACGAAATCAGCTACACCGACACTCATCCCAGCTACTACAGAAGAAAGAAGGTTAAAGGAGTGTTGTCAGAATGTCCACAAAATCCCCAGTTTGAACTGATTTGCAGCTGAGCCAGTGGTGGGTTTACTATGAAACAAACGGTTCAGTGGCATGGGGTTACAGTAGAAGGCCATTTCAGAATCAGGTTAAATTTCCATATTTATCAACTTTTGTTCATGTCATTTCGACAACAGCCTACAGGATCCATAGGCCATTTCATCAGCAGCTGCAGAGAAAAGGGTGCGTACTGTAATTTTTCAAATGCCGCACTAGCAGACAGAATTGTTGAGTTGGCGATTGCATCCACTCCCATTGAAGCATTCCAGAAAGGTCTGCTAGTCAAGCCTAAATGTATAGCAACGAAGAGCTACTCAAGGATGGACCTAAGTATGAAGTGATTTTCACAGTTTGACAAAGCTTACAGGTCCTAAGTACAACCCCAATTGTTGACGCACTCACTAAAACATCCAAATCTGGCAAGACATGTGGAAGGTGTGGCCTTTTCCAAGCACCAAGGAAATGCCCAGCTTTCAAGCAAATCTGCAAGGTATGTGGCTGAAAGGGCCATTGGCAGCGGCAGTGCACTAGAGCAAAGGCTGATGCAGCCACAAACAGCTGTGCACTGATCCAATCAGCCCATACACTACGGGTACCTTCAAGCAATAAGAATGACTGTCCAGTATCCCGTCAGAAATATATACATACACACAAGTATACAGGTGATTAATAAACCGGACAATGATGATGATGCGTATGATGGGACGTCAATCTCATGGAAAACATAGATGCCACCATACTGTCCAAAGTGTTTGCCAAGATTCGAATTATCTAAGAAAGTTGGTAATCGTTCGTTTTGGCCAAGATTGAGACAGGGAAAGTGCCAACATACTACCTCTGCGAATTCTTAAAGAAATGAATCCATAGATATGGAAGGCCATGGTGAAACCTACTGCTGTGAAACTTTCAGCGTACAACAGTTCACTAATTCCATGTGCAGGGTACATAGTTCTGAAGTGCAAATACAAATCAAATCTTTCTGCATGTCACAGATGTTGTGCAACAAGGAAGGCATGTAAAATTCTGACCATTGTTACCAATTGTTCCCATCTTCAGTTTTGCTGAAGGAGGGGTTTTTCTCAATATTTTGATCTACTTTCTGAGATCATCAACTGTAAACTGCTAAGGGAAGAAATCATGGACGGTACAACACATCAGCTATCGGACAACAGGGTTAATTTATCCCTCCAAGCCCCAGTTACTGTAATGCATCACTTTCATATGGAGGCACTGACTCATCTAGGCATGAGACAAATTTTAAGGATCAATGGTGGATTACGATACCATTCTCAGTTTCAATACCCGAGAAGGATTTGACACTTTGTACTACTGCCTGGAATGAGTGGCAGCATCAGGGACATCTGTATCTGCCCCTTCAACAGAGAGGTCTCCAGGTCAGTTAATGCATTCAAATATCTTCCTTGAATATGCAAACACATTACTCTTTATTTTACCAGATCTGCTGCTTTAGAACTATTATGATTTTTTAAAGAAATGTAGTTTTTGGTGACCAGGTTACTATAGCCCTCGATCCGTTAGAGCCTCAAATGGATGTCTAGGGTTGTAGGCATTTCTTGGCTTGAGATTATCTACCTTGACTCAGCAACCTACAAGGAGGAATTTCTTCGCAGACTATTTAAATTGGGTTAACTAAGAAGCAGCAATCTCCTGGAGCTATCTACCCCACGGATTATCATGCTCATTAACTGAAAAAAAAAAACTTGAACAGTGATGGCCATCTTTTTGGAGTGGGAATATAGAAACATAGGATTTAGGAGAAGGAGTAGGCCATTCAGCCCTTCGAGTTTGCTGTGCCACTTGATAAGGTCATGGCTAATCTGGTTGTGGTCTCAGCTGAACCTTCTTCTCTGCCTCCACAACCCTTGACTCCTTTGTCTATTAAAAATCTACCCTGCCCTGAATAAATTCAAAGACGCAATCTCCACTGCGTTATGAGGAAGAGAATTCCAAAGACTAATGACCTTCTGGGAGAAAACATTTTTCCTCATCCCCGTCCTAAAAAGGAGACCACTTATTAAACTGTGTCCCCCTCATTCTAGTGTCGCCCAGAAGAGGAAACATCCCCCCAGCATCTACCCTATTAAACCCGCTCAGGGTCTTATATGTTTCAATAAGATCACGTCTCATTCTTCTAAACTCCAATGGGTGTAGGCCCAACCTGTCCAACTTTTCCTTATAGATAAGCTCTTCATTCCAGGAATGAGATGGGATGAGAAGAAAGGAAATAAAAAAAGAAAATATGGCAAGGTGAAGTGATGTTGTGGCTTCTAATGCTGTTTGGCAAGGAATCTTACTGTTTCCTTTGCCAATTTGTTAAGACAGTCTTACCTAATTATCAAGGCCTCCATCAGGAAATCCAGCTCATCCTGTTCAGAACATACCTCCGGCAATGTCTAAAGAGAACAGAAAATCAGAAGAAGTTACTTTTACCAAGGCCAGAATTTTTCACTCGTCAGCTGGGCATGTGCCCAACCCGAACGAGTGTAAAATGACGCGCGATGACGTTGGGGGAGCGTCCTGACGTCATCGCGCAATATTTCAGTTGAGTCACATGCGGGAGTCGGCAGCACGCCCACCGACAATGAACAGGCCTATTAAGGCCATTAAAGTCCCAATGGAACTAAATTTTTCGCTGCCTGTCCAACCTTACGGTTGGCGGGCAGGCAAAAAGGCCAAGCGGCCTTTGGATTTTTTAGGAAACCTCATCCACGGGCGGGGTGAGGTTTCCAACGGCAATTAAAAATTAAATAAAAGTTTTAACACTTCATTAATAACATAATAAGAGAGTCACACGGGGGGGACATGCTTCATAACATTTTAAAATTCCTTATCTTTAATTTTTAAAATCTTCATCTCCCCGAGGCAGCTCTGTGCCTCAGAGAGCTTTTCCTGTGCGCAGTTGCACGCATGCGCAAAGTTCCCCACTCCCCCTCCCCCTCCACACAGGCAGCGCTGAGCGCTGCAGCGCACGTTTCACGCTGGGAGGGCCTTAATTGGCCCGTCATCATGAAATCGTGGGTGGTAGTCTGCTTCCCGACCGCTCCCACTCGCCCCTACAAGTCTGCCCAACGAGGGCAAAGTCCTGGCCCAAATGTATTTACCATGCATTTCTCAAGAGGGCTGTGGTGTGAGATCCCTTATAGAAAAGCAAAATATTGCAGATGCTGCAAATTTGAAATAAAAACAGAAAATACTAGAAATACTCAGCAGGTCAGGCGTGGAGAGAAACGCCAGTTAACACTTCAGGTCATAAGGCCTGTTGTCATCTGAGCATTTCCAGCATTCCCTGTTTCTTTAAGATCGCTTGTTGGGCTGTAATGGAAAATGAGTGACTAAAGTGAAGTGTACTCCTGTCTGAGCTGCCGGGAAGCAGAATTAGCTGCCATTTGCACATGTCTTTCATCCCTGACAGCCTCTGGTGTTAAAAGCTGTTAGAATTACTGCCTCAGGGACATTGGCACATTGACACTCAACAGCATCTTTTAAACCTTGTTAATTTTAACATAATGCCAACTTGTTACAACTGAAATAGTTGACAGTGGAACAGCATTGTTTGCTTGCTTTACGTTGGACTGAATCTTCCGAGGATTGCCACTCTGCTCCTGTTTTTTTTTTACTCAGCGCTGGAGCTCCACATTCTTGACCCAGACCTCTGAACTGGGCCTATTCAGAAATGCGGAATGTACCTGTTCTCATAGTCATTCCTCACATGGCAGCATCGTTGAGGGAAACCAAGCCATGCCCCCTTTTACAGCACCAGGTGCCGCAGTTTGGTAATTTGGTAATTTAGTAATGGTTCATTCACTAGCGCAGAGAAGCTTTGGGACATTTAAATAGCTTTACGCTGTGTTAGTGAATGAGTGTGAGTGAGGTAAATGGGCAGCATGGTAGGGTGTTAGTTGGATGGTAGGTGGCAGGGTGGTGGGTGGGTAGGCTGGCAGGGTGGTGGAGTGATAGAGTGGTGAGGTCATGTCAGATTGGGTTGGGGGGTAGTTGGAGGGTCAGGGCAGGGGGTCAGAGGGTTGGGAGCAGTCAGAGGGTCGTGTGGGGGGGCATTCAGGGTGGTGTCAATTGTATGTTTATCCAGGAGTTCGACCTATTTCTTTCAGTCTAACATTTTCTGGGTAACTATCCAGTTAAGTAAGTCAGAATCCTCTGAAGTTTCTGACTGTAACTTGGAGTTGGAGGCTCTTTCGGAGGGTTACAGGCACAGGGTAATTGCCCATCAGAAGTTGAAATTTTCCAGGCAATTCCTGCAGAGTCCTTGTGTTGGGACCTCTGAAGGGTACCCCAGCACATCTTCCAGGGTACCTCCGAGGTCTGACCATCCAGAGACCAGGTTCTGAGCCATCATATTGTGGCTGCCTGTGAAACAAGTGGATTTATTTACTGGCATGTTCTGCTGAATGGACAGTCACAATATTGTCTGTAACCCTTTCCTGATGTTAAGAATGACCCATGCAAGACTTAGACAGACGGGTGTTGGAGACATTTATGCGGTGGCAAGAAACAAAGATCATCCCACAAGGTGGCGCTCTTTGCCTACGGAGGAATGCATAGCGCCTGAATGATGTAGCAAACTGCGAATGGTGTCATTACTATGAACCTGGATTTTTTAGTTTTGCATAATCCAGGCATATCTTTGGTGGAACTGAACTTTCACTCCTTTTACCCTTGACCCCAGCAGAATCTTTGGGTAATTTAAATAACTTTGGAAGATCGCTCAGCCTCGATGAGAGCGAGTCCACTTGCGAGAGGGGGAGGTGGGGGGGATGGTTTTGGTTTTGGTGGGTGCAGATCACGTGTGGCAGACCACAGAAGGTTGAATACACAAGGTCTTTAAATTTAAACACCCACCTGTGCTGGGTTCGGGGGGGGAGTTGGACGGTCGGGGCAGGGGGTCTGAGGGTTGGGAGTAGTCGGAGGGTCGGGGAGTTGGGGGGGGGCGTTCAGGGTGGTGCCAATTGTATATTTATCCAGGAGTTAGACCTATTTCTTTCAGCCTAACATTTTCTGGGTAACTATCCAGTTAAGTAAGTCAGAATCCTCTGAAGTTTCTGACTGTAACTTGGAGTTGGAGGCTTTTTCAAAGGGTTACAGACACAGGGTAATTGCCCTCTTCCCTCAAAGCAATTCTGGAGGGCGGGGGCAATCAGGAGATTCTTGCATTCAACACTGCTATGGTGTAAATTAAAGTTACTGTCATTTAAACATCATTACAGTATACCCACTCAAATGTTGGCAGGGACCATCCTTCAAATCCAGAGTTAGAAAAATGAATGGGACACAGAATAGGAGCCCAACTCAATTACTACATAGCTGCCCAGTTTTGCCTTAAAATCATAATATTTTGCCTAAAAATCATAATAGGATATTAACATAACACACGGTGCACATTAACTATGTAATCTGTTCTTAACACCAAATCAGGGAACTAAAATAAAAAATGGGGGAAAAAAAATAACTCACTTTGCACCTGTTTTTTGGGCATTTAATGACACAATGCCTGTTTTATCACCCTGATCTCAAACTCAGCTTCAGCTGCTCACCAGTGATCTTCCCTCCTTCATAAGGTCAGAAGTGGGGATGTTCGCTGATGAAACGCAAAATGTTCAGCACCATTCACCACTCCTCAGATACTGAAGCAGTCCATGCCCATATGCAGCGAGAACTGAACAACATTCAGGCTTGGGCTGATATGTGGCAAGTGACTTCGTGCCACAAAAGTGCCAGATAATGATCATCTCCAACAAGAGAAAATCTAACCAACTCCCCTTGATATTCAACACATGGCTGAATCCCCCAAACTTAACTGGAATAGCCAAGTAAACACAGTGGCTACAAGAGCAGGTCTGGGGCTGGGGATTCTGCAGTGAGTAACTCAACTCCTGATTTCCAAAAGCCTGTTCATCAACTACAAGTTGCGAGTCAGGAGTGTGTTGGATTACTCTCCACTTGCCTGGATGAGTACGGTTCCAACAACACTCAGGAAGCTTGAAACAATCCAGGGCAAAGCAGCCCACTGGATTGTCACCCCATCCACCACCTTCGACATTCACTCCCTCAACCGCTGATGCACAGTGGTAGCAGTGTGTACCCTCTACAAGATGCACTGCAGCAACTCGTCAAGCCTCCTTCAGCAGCACCTTTCCAAACCTGTGACCTCCACCACCTAGAAGGGTAAGGGCAGCAGACACATGGGACTACCACCATCTGCAAGTTCCCCTCTCACACCCTCCTGACTTTGAACTATATCACCGGTCCTTCAGTGTTGTTTGGAAGGGAATTCCAGCATTTTGACCCAACAGCAGTGACGTGTGCCTATTCCAGATGGGCTGCAGCCGTTCAAGGTGGAAGCTTACCACCACCTTCTCAAGGATAATTATGGATCAGCAACAAATGCCGATCATGCCAACAATTCTCATATCCCATGAAAGAATTTTTTCAAATGCATGCATCGCTCAGTTTTTCCCTGGCTTAACCAATCGTCCTTTAAGAGACCCTTGGAGACCACCAACAAAAAACCAAGTGAAGGATCCCATGTTTGGCAACCAATAGCATCTGTGTGAGGGGCAGGGCAGGTGAAGATGAGAGATCTAGTGATAAAACCTCCAGTCAGTTCAGCAAGAGCTGTCAACTCTAGTCCCATCTTCACTAATAAATCCCATTCATCACCTCAGTATTGAAGTTGGAGCTGAATAAAATGTCAATTGCTTTCACCTGTCAATTGTTTTCGATTCCAAACTAGCCTGACCATTTCAGTCATCCGTATCCCTTTCTGAGGCATTGTCCATCCAGCACTTCCTTGGTTTTCTTATTCCATGTACCTTTGGGCCATGGGTATTTTAGTTGTTTCCACACTTGAAATGTGCCAACACCATCTTTGGGCAAGAGTTGTTTCTTGTCCGAGCCAAGCTCTTACTATGTCATTCTAGATTCTTCTCATCCTATGTGTTACTCTCAATCAACATATCTCTGCTGTCAATACCCTTCACTGTACATTGGGATGAGTTGAATGAGTCACAACACATTTCCATGTACAATAATTTTGGCACTAGATTAGCAACGTACCAAGGCAATAGGAGAAAGTTTAGGAAATGGGATGCACATTACTGTTATTGCAGCAGCAGCGAATAGGAATTCAGATTGAACGATACAGCAGGAAAAATGCGGGAAACTCAAGTTAATTAAAAAATGGTAACGAAAGAAAAAAAAACTTGCATTTATCTATTGTCTTCCACAATCTGAGTGTCCGAACGTCCTTTATGGCCAGTAGTGTGATTTTGAAGTGCAGTCAATGTAATGTAGGGAAGTGTGGAAATCAATAAACAGCAATGAAATAAATGACCAGATCACCTGTTTCTCTGATTTTATGATATTGGTTGAGGGATAACTATTGGTCAGGATACCAAGCAGAACTCCCTGCTCTTCTTCAAATAGTACTATGAAATCTTTTACTTTCACTTGAGGGGGTTTGGGTTTACGTTTCATCTGAAAGGCGGTACTTCTGACAGTGCAACACTCGCTTAGTATTGCACTGAGGTGTCAGCCTAGATTATGTGCTCAAGTTTCTGAAAAGGGACTTGTACCCACGACCTTCTGAGTCATGAGTGCTGCCACTGAGCCGCAATTTACGAATTATTAAACAAAAATGGGATAAGTAAATAGCGAAAGAGAACAGGGAAAAAAATGTGGATGATAAAGACCCTATCTCCATAGCTCCCTTGCTGTTAAGGGACAGAAAGCAGAAGAAGGCCACGAATTAATGGCAGGTTGTATATACATGGGAAACTGTAACTCTGAGGCAGGAGATTATGAATTACCAAGGAAGATCCTGCTGAGTTTGGAAGAGCTGGGAGGCTGGCCTGTGAAACATATCCATACAATTTGCATCGTGAAGTATGCCATCAGCACCTGGAACATTATTACAGAACAGATTGCAACTTTAGGTTATGAACGAGAAACCCAAGCTGTTATGTTTTACAGCCACTGCTGTTTTCCATATCTTACCCAATATTAGTCATTTTCTAAATTCTTTATTGCAGGGAAATGAGGAAGCGCGTCCCTAAAAACTATTCACTTTCTGCCAAAGCAAATGAATCTTGGATACTAACCACAATGTGATTTTGAAAGTCAATATCAGAATGGCCATTATCAAAATTGAGCAGCCCAGAGTCAACACTGTTCACAAATGCCTCAGTAAAATCCACCATTAAACTTCCACTCAAAATCTAATGGGAACAACTTTTATAGCCATCAAATAAAACATACGAGCTTATAAAATAAAAGCAGTTTTGTTTCATTCTGCATCAGCAACGTAAACAAAAGCGCTGATAATCAGAAGCTTTTTGTTTTGTTTTAATCAGCAGTTTATTTTAAACAGCACCTTTCTTAATGCTTTCTAGCAAAATTAGTTACTTTATGTAAATCCAATGAGCACATTTCCTAATAACTGTACCATTCGCGGATCCTGACACTGACTGAATCTTTTCTTATCCCAATTTTCTCTGGTCTTCTCCTGAATATATAATCCTGAAGCCTCTGAGTGCCTCAGGAGAAATAAATGGGCGGAAACATTGCCATTGTTCAATTTTTTTTTCTTTATTCTTTCATGAGATGTGGGTTGCTGACAAGGCCAGCATTTGTTGAAAGCAAGCAAGGATCCTGGCCATTGCCAACTACTAAAATTCCTTGCTAAATTATGGTTCTAAAGGTTTCAATGGATCTCTGGTTCATTGTGCAAGTGACCGTTGCGCAAGCATGGTGACGACGCCTTGAAAAGCCATTGCCTGCTGACCAGCTGCACCCTGGCCCTATATGAATTCATGGGTTCAAGTGTCTTTGCATAATTCAGGTGTATGCATGGGCTAGTATCAGTGCTGCTGAGGTGCCTATTTGGCTAGGGAAGGGCTGAGAGGGCATGGATGAGGACAGCACAGCAATGAGAGGGGTTAGCGATGTAGGAAACTGCATTGTCAAGTTGCTGTGTTGAATAGACAGCTGTATCAGCAAAAGTAGGCAAAATGGGTTTTAAATTATTGGCCTGAATTTCATGCTCCCCCGCTGGCAGGTTTGAAGGCATGGTGGGGTGGGGGTGGGGAAACTATTAGCCATTTAAGGGCTGTTTCCCACCCAGCCTCAATTTTGAGGCTGGCGGGAGGATTTCCAGGACACAGGGGAAGCCTGAAAATGATCAGCCTCGGTCGAGAAGGGTGGGGGGCCTCCATCAGAAGCCCCCTTCTGACTTTGGCAGCAGCCCTCCACCCCCACCTCCACAAGGTTCTCTCTCCCTCGACACCCCAATCGCCCATTATCCACCCCCACCAGGCCTTCTCTGCCCTCCTTGCCCTGAGACCCCGAAAACTTACCTTTCCATCCAGTCCTGGGTCTTAGGCTCTGATGTCTTCAGGAAGTTCCTCTCCTGTCCACTGCAGCTTCTGTTCCTGCAGGGACTAGAGAGCTGCCGGCCAATCAGATTGGACGGCAGCTCTCTAAGGTGGGATTTCCTCCCAGGAGAGGGGCGGAAGTCCTGCCTGCAGCCAACCGATGCTCATTCGAACATGAAATGGCTGCGGGGCAGGCAGAGTCGGCCGGGATGTGTTCCCCACCCACTCTTCGGATGGAGATGAGATGGGAAAACCCGCCGTCCGAAACGCCCTGACCTTTGTTAATATAACCTCTGCCAGAATGAGACCCTGGCAATCATGTATGCATGTTTCAAAGACTGTGTGGGAGAGGTGCAAACTTGGACAGGTTACATTGTCCTGCTAGACTTTTTACAGAATGAGGCAGGTGCATAAAAGCTCTTTCACCCACTTCTACCAGAGAGGTCAAGGCTGAAAATGATGAATCATAACTGGGTCTTGCTCAAATTTCATCCTTGCCTACCTAACTAGCGCCCCTGGTGTGCTCAAAATCTTGCAAATTTTTGGGGCTTAGTAGTTTACTGCACAATGGTGAGCACAATCCTGGCTTCACCTGACATCAGTTCAAACTAAGAGCGAGAACGCAAATTCATTTTTTGTCCTACATTACTCACTGCACTGCTGACACTGGATGCCTGTGGAGCAGATAAAATCAACAACCAAAAGAAAAAATGCACAATAATTTCCTGGGGAGGGTTTTCCCTCATCGGGCGGGCGTGGTGGGCAGACCCGGGAATGGCCACAAGGCTGACTGCCGCTCGCGATCAGGCCCCGGCCATGATTTCACGCTGGTTGGCCAATTAATGGAAAATGCAAAGGCTGCCTGGCCTATTCGCCCGCCCGCCAATCAAACAGCGAAAAATTCAATTTGATTAATTGTTTAAGGGCCTTAATAGGCCTCTTGATTGTTGGCGGACACGCACGTGAGAGACTGAAAGATCACGAGAGAGCGTGATGACATTGGGACTCTCATCCAGCGTCATCGCGCACTATTCCACCCCTGTTTGGGTTGGACGCGCGCCCTCCTGTGGGACCAAAAATTCTGCTCCTGGTTTCTGTCCAGGTCTGTTTCGTTTAGAATCAGCCACAATAAAATGAATTGAGTTTGCCTTGGGAGCATCTTCAGACTGATAAAAAGAGATAAAATAACAGATATCAAAGTGGTCACCAATTTGTTGCCCCCTCAAATTTTGTGCAGTAAGTGGAATTGGTGATGGGAGACTGAAAAACCCAGCTCGTATCTATATAGCTGGATCTGCATCACTCTTGCGGCAGAAGTGATTTTCTGTCCTGACTTTAAGATTGGCCTAGAAAAGCCACAGTTGCTTTTAAATACTATGGGCGGAATATTATGCTCGGAGGCGGGCATGTGCCCGACACTCCTGAGTGTAAAATGACGTGCGATGACGTTGGGCGAGCACCCCAACAATATCGCAGTCTCGCGATATTTAGTTCGGCGGGTGCGTGCCAGAATCAGCTGTGCGCCCGCCAACAATTAAAAGGCCTATTAAGGCCATTAAGTAGCTAATCAAATTCAGCTTCCTGACCGCCCCCGCCAAGCACGTCTGCCCTATAATACACAGAAACAAAGCCTAGTTTAACTTACTGTTTAGTTCGCTCAGGATTGGGCTGACCACACGCTTTGACCATCTAGAGAGGGCTTCACAATCAATGGAGCTTAGAGGGTTTAAAGTTTTTATCCTTTTTCTTATTTTACAGGTTAACAGCGTGTTGTAAGTATAGGCTTTTGTTATTAACTTTTATTGACATTTATATGGGAAAAAATGTTTTATTAAAAGGTTAGAGATTTTTTCCTTTCCCTTAACTGTATCTGATGTTTATGTGGAACTTAAGGTACCAAACACTGGGCTGTCACTTTCCCTGACTGGTGAACAAGTGGCACCAGCTGGCTGTTACACGTGCACTTGCCCATAGATTTTCTGTAGGCTTTGACACTTAACAGCCAAATATTCAAAAAGCACAGCATTCCCTATAGATCAGTGGTATTCATTAGAAAAATAGTGATGGCCAACTGGGATATGGGAAAATTTTAATCAGGCCACAAGTAGAAGGTATCTCAATACATAAATCAAAAACAAGATTATGAAAAATAAACATTAGTAACTGTACACAGTACACCAAGTGTACGCTTACTAAGGGCAGGATTTTCACAGAGTTGGGGGGACTCCACAGACCTTTAAAAAAATGGCATGTTGGATCTGAATGCAAAAGATGCGCCCCCATTTCTGACAGATCCAACTTTGGCTGGTGAAGGGGAAGGGACAGGGCATGATTCACATAGGTGGGAAACCCAAGCTCAGCATGGCCATTTAATCTTAGTGCTCTGTTCATACAGGCCCCATTTTGCCTGTTCCAAGGCCCTTAACCCACAGTGTGGGAGACATGAATTGATGGAATAGGCGTAAACACTCTTGAAGGGCGGATAGGTCTGTTTAAATGTCATGGTCTGAAGTTTTTTTCAAAATCACCTGATCTTTAAACTTAAAAGAAAACAGATTAAACTGTCAGCGAGAGTGAAAAAAAAAGTCTGTTGGAGTGCTTTGACAGACAGGCCATCTGGTTTAGATTAGAAAAAGAAGACAATCTGTTCTGCAGTTTCAATGGGGTTCTTTGTTGACATTTCCCAAGGGCTGTTAGTATGGCATTATGAATGCTTGGCTGAGTTCCAAAACTACCATTATCTCAGCAGGTGTTTCTGAGTTCACAGTTTGATTGACAGTTTGGAGAGGCTATTACATGATAAACTGTCTTTATTGTGGTTATTAACTTGAAGGGTGTTTGTTTTTCTAACATATTAACCACTTGAGAGGATTTAAAAGCTTTGACTGTGTTTTGAGGATGGGAGTGTGCTTGAGTGAGAACTGTATTTGATTGTTAGGAGTCTATTTTTTCATCTCCATATGATTCCTGAGGTCTACCCAGGGTGAGTACTGGGAAAGTGGCTAAGGAATTGGCATGGGGAGTATGAAGGGACATGGAGTGGATGGGGGCATGAGTTGGCTTGGAGGTGGCATGGGGACATGAGGGTGTGAGAGGGTATAAAGGGTGAGGATTAGAGGGCCAATAGCCTCTAAAATGACTGTGATGAAGCCCCAGAGAATTATGATAGGTCTTCTAACCAGCTTACCTCGGCACTTGCCCACCTCCATGGCCGCCTACGATCTGCTTCCAGGGACCCTGTTCCCTGCAGTGAAAATTGGATCCAATGGGGCCCTTTAAACCAAGGCAGCTCTGCCAAGTCAGGAAATTTCCCAGCATGAGCTACCCACCTCACTAATGAAAATCTGGTCCTATAACTTACTAACTCCTAGTAACGTAACATGCTTGTTGTCATTCCCATTGGCTGTCTCTCCCTTTCCCAGACCCTCCCACTCGCTATCTCTCCTGTTCACTGCTTACCTCCCCAACCCTCCTGCTCGCCGTCTCTCTCCCGCTCACCGACTCTCCCATTTGCTGCTTCCTTCCCCAACTCTTCCCTCTGACTCGCCGCTTCCCTCTCCCAAACCTTCGCTGTGAGTGAGGGCTCATGCGAGGGTCAGCAAGAGGAAGGAAATGAGTGAGGCAGTGAGGGACTGCAAGTGGGAGGTGTGGGGAGGGAAGCAGCGTGCAGGAGAGGCAGTGAGTAGGAGGGTCGGTGAACCTCTTGGTGAATACTGCTGCTGTGGAGCAGGCAACATCCTTAGACAGTAAGATCGAAGAATTGTTAATTTGCCACACAGTTTGAACAAGAATCTGTCAGTTACAATATTGAATTCAAGGTCAACTCAGGTATGAAAGTGAAATAAAGTGAAGGAAAGAAAAATTGGATTAAGAGAGAGTAGGAGACAAAAAGAAAAGTAAAAACAATGTTTTTTGTATTTCCAATAATAATTAAATTCTGAGGAATGAGACTCCATACTTGTGAAAGCTAATTTTCAGTGTTAAAGAAGTTGTTTGGCAATAATTAAGATTTCCCACATCATTAAAAGTGTACTCACATTGGAATGGATAATCTCTTCTTGTGAGTTTAGTTTGATCTATAAGGTAAGTACAGCAACCTCATGCTGTTCAATCTAATTGAATGAGTAGTCAGATGGTGGAATGCCATTTTTAGAAAGTTTTTGGAGGATCATCTCATCTGCACAACAATGTAAACTTTTCCTTTTTTAACTGCTTATGTGCACTTGTCAGAAATTGTTGCTTGATTTCCACACAAATAGCCCCGATAACCACCTGACTTTTAGTTAAGCAGCAAATTCGGGCCCTTTATCTACTGATTCAGCAGAAAGCTGTCTGTAATGGAAGCATTTGCAAGAATTCAGCAAAATGGAAAGAGCTAAAAAAATTGAAAGAGAAGGACATGAGTAAAGAACTATTACAACACAGACTTCCATGAAAAGAGATATCTAATTGATGAATCACCTTAGTTAAAATAATGATGAACGTTTGTTTAGAAGCATTTGTTTAGAAGTACAACATTTTAAAATTGCTGGCACAAAGCGAATGAAAGGGTGCCAGGCAGATCAATAGATACCAAAACTTGACTGTCTGCACCCTTTATACGCCACCCATTCATATGGTTATCTGGCATATCTACTTGGCAGTGATAGGGGAACTGGGCCACTTTAATCTAATTTCAGATCTATGCCATCTCATTTAAAGGCACCAACCATTATATGGTTGCCAGTGTAAGTTGGGGGTAATTACCTCCCTCAATATTTTGCCACTGACTCCTAGCATTAACTAATTTGCAGTATCAGCCAATGTGGTGTCCACACAAGAAAGAAAAAACATTCATTTAGAATGTCTCTTCGGATGTCTTTGGGATCTCCCAAGGTACTTTAGAGTGAATGGATCACTTTCTTGAAGGGTAGTGTTACAATCGCCAGAGAGACTGATGACTTTTAAAAGAAAGGAATTCCCATGAAGCCAATGGAAAGAAAACCAATGGACAACATTTCACTTTTTCAAATTTTTACTGTAACAAACCAACTAAAATCAACATAATTCGTACATTAATTAATAAGTGAAGGATATTTCAAATGAAAAGATAAATTTCACTTTAATTCGTTGATACAACAAAAATAAGCCTCACATCACCTCCTGCACAAATGTGGGACTACGTGCAATCTCACAATCTTTCCAGCTCGGCACCCGCTATGTAGGAACTTCCACTTCCCACTCAATCATTCCGACCCCTGAGTCACATTCACCAGCAGCCGTATTCCATTCAAAGTACCCGGGCATAGCTAACACCGGCAAGGCTCACATCTATGAACCCTCTCTCACTCGGGTCCCAACAGCTCTGATAGCACAGGATTCCCAATGACTCCCTTCTCCAACCCCTATAGGTGCTCTGGTGAGCTCTGACAATATTGAAACATCAGCAATGGGTCTTGTCCGATCCACCTTCCTTGCCCTATCTGTCTTCAGTTCTATGCTCTTTCAAACTGTATAAAACACACGGCAACACAAGGTGGAATTTTCCATGAATTGCACCAAGTGCGGTGGCGGGCGTGAAAAACGATGCTTTTCTCTCTGGCCACAAGGGTGGATTTTGCGCTTCCTGGTGCATCCCACCTCATTAATAATGCATGGGAAACACATTAGATCGCTGGCAGCTGAACTCAGATTTGCCTGCTTCGCCATCACCTTATATTTAAAGCACACCAGAGCACAGCCTACTTCATGTACACAGACGAGCACTGCCACCGAAAGCCAAGATGACAGCAGCGCCCAAACATACTGACGCCTCACTGGAGCGCCTTTTGGATGCCCTTGAGGCCCACCATGATGTTGTCTACCCCCGCTCTGGCTGCAGGAAGTCCACCTGAGTCACCAATCCAGCCTAGGAGGTGGTGGCAGCAGCGATCAGCACCAACGGAGCACAGAGGTTGTCAGCCATCCAGTGCAGGAAGAAGATGAATGCTCTCATCCGTTCCATCAGGGTAAGTCAACCACCTCATCACACTCAACACCCAAACCCATCACACACCCGCTGAGATCTCACACCTCAAGGGACAACACCACTAACTCTCACACACACCCTCACATCTCTGTCAGGCTCATATCCTCTTGATCTCACGTCCTCATGTCGCCCATGGCTCTGCCCACCACACAATTCCGTACAGTGTCATCTGTCCTGCTCACACTCTCTCCATCTGTTTTCATGCAGGAGAAGCTGGCTCACAACAGCAAAGAGAGGGCCCAGACCGGGGGTGGAGTGGCCACATTAGGCCCCTCACCCACTTTGAGGAGCATGACATCACGCTGGTTGGTGAGGGCATGGACGTTTCTATGGCAATGGGGAGGTTGGCAGTGAACAGCTATGTGAGGATCCTGCACCAGGTCATCCCTCTCTCAACACAACTAGGAGTGCTCTCTCCTGTTTTTGACTCTGCTGCCATGCACTAACTATCTCTACTTTGGTTCACATGGAGCTCTGCCAAATGACCAGCGCCCTCAGCCAATCCCTGAGCTCCATCCAGGTCCTCATCCCCGGCCAAGAGGACGCCTCCACCATTGAAGAGCTGGAAATAAGCAGCCCAGAAGATCCGTCACAGCCCTTACCCACACCCTTCACCAGTGCAGAGGCACACACCTCGGTGGGACCTATATGTAGAGCAGGCTCGGGTTCACAATCTGGTGGTCACTGCACGGATACGTGTCCGCAGCAGGAGGAGGCAAGTTCAGCCGAGCTCCCCGGCATTCAGAGGACTGCTGGGGAAGAGGCATCTGTGAGGTCTGAGTTAGATGATGAGCCTCTGGATTCGGCCTTCCAACTCATCCTGGGGAGTCAGCAGAAGGTGGGGGAACATCATGCAGCACTGTTGGAACTCAACAGAGTGGCACATGAGTTGGAGGAGTGCATTCACCTGCTCTCTGTGAATTGGTGCCCACATGTGCGTGCATGGAGGTCTCCATGGGGAGGATGGTGGATGCCATGGACCTTGGTCCAGCAGAATGTGGAGATGCATGCAGACCTGCACTCCATTGTGGTAGCCATGGGTAAGTTCCTGCTGTGGCAACATGAGAGGGAAATGGGGCACCTCGACGTGCTCCAAGTGCTCCTTTCCCTCAAGGAGTCAGGCTGGGGTCTACGGGCACCCAAATGGAGGAGGAGCGGCAGTTAGACACTTCTGGGTCATCCACTCAGGAACCTCGAAGGCTGTCCGCTGCCTCGGAGTCCCTTTTGCCTGTGACCCCCTCAACCTCATCCTCTGTCACCACCGAGGGACAGGGGAATAGCCAAAGCAAGCTGGGATCCTCCAGGCCTCGGCTCTCTAGAAGACACGGGTCTAAGTTGTCAGAGGCAACAGGGCCAACCATTGCACAGGCTGTTTCCACCCCTGCTGTGGATGTCAGGGCAGCACCTAGAAGAAGTGTTGGGCCTAGAAAAGTTAAGAAATTCTGATCACAAGTGATTGCATGGGTGAACACATTTTGCCACTTTATAATCTGAAAATATATTCACTTTCATTGAATAATGTTGTCTTTTAGGTTCATTCCCGAGTCTTTCCCCCTGTATCCCCCACACTAGCAGGAGTGAATCTGGGGGGAGAAGTATGAGAGTGGCAGGGCCTTTCGGAACCTTGTGTAAACACTCTCCCACGCATCCGGAGCCTTCATCCTGCACACTCATCTCACTGTCCCGAGCATTTTCAATGCTGCCTGCTGGGTTCTCTTTCAGTTGTCCATCTGAGCTGACCTTCATCTCCGCCCACCCACTGATCACATTCCCATGCAGCACCTGTGTCCATCCAACACGAGGCTCTGCTCACTTTCGATTTGTGAGATATGGTAGTCATTAAGTTTCTGGTAAGCTCCCCCATTCTTTCCCCTCCCCAGTCACCCATGTCCTTTCCCCCATCACAGTGGATCCCCCGGCATCACCTTCCACCTCTCCACCATTACACTATAGACCAAAACCTTCTCTTTCAGGGGTGTCCAGGTGAATGTTCATGTTTCCTACCTTCAGGTGAATCCCACCCCCATCCACATTGACCTCCCTGACCTCCTCCCTCCCACCCAGAGGGTCCGTGTTTGCCTCCATGTCTCCACTGACCATCCTCGCTGCTCCTTCTACCGGTACCAATGCACCCTCACTCTCCCACACTATCAGCTCCCTCAGCCCATCCCCCACACTCACCATTCTGCCCCCTTCCCAGCATGCCCACCCTGAGTTTGCTCCCCAGGAGGCTCACATTGATTCCACAGCCACTTCCCTTGCGCATTCACCTGGACATTCCACCCCCTCCTTACACCTTACCCCTCTGTACACCTTCCTCCTCACTTACACCTTTGCCCCCTTCAACTTCACTCCCCAATATCTTCACCCCCCCCCACCTAATTTAACCCCCCCAACACCTTCGCCCAACTTTACCCCCACCCCAGCCCCCGCCCCCGCAAACGCCCGGCACATCTCCCTCTCCCCCCACCCCCTTTGCTGCTCATCCATACCTGCTCATGTCAAAGTCCCTGAAGGATGGTACAAGCCCAGGTTGAAGTCCCTGAAGGATGGTACAAGCCCAGGGTGAAGTCCCTGAAGGATGGTACAAGCCCAGGGTGAAGTCCCTGAAGGATGGTACAAGCCCAGGGTGAAGTCCCTGAAGGATGGTACAAGCCCAGGGTGAAGTCCCTGAAGGATGGTACAAGCCCAGGGTGAAGTCCCTGAAGTTCTGAAGCAGGCTCGAAGCCTCAGCGAAGTCAAAGCTTCTGTGTGGAAACTTCCCGACTTCTGAGAGCTACTTCGTGGCGGAGTCATGCGCATGAGGATTCACCCAGCATGCGATGCAGCTGTTTCTCCAGGGTCCGGTATGTGTAGGCCTCCAGCATCCTTTTCTCCTTGGATGTGCGAGATCTGAACAAGGCCCTAAAGGGAATTTTGCACGTCATGCTGGTCCAGGTGTGTTCTGGACCGGCATGTTTTCCCAGCATCATAATGGTAAATCAGGTGTGAGGGGGATGATTCCAGTCGGGTCTTACTTTGCAACCTATCAGTGGGATCCAAATTGGTTTCACACTAGCCTCCAGTGGAATTCACGATCCACCATGGATGATCCTGCTGTGATTTCACGCCAAAGTGAAACCGATTTCTGTCCCTCCCTTGAATTTTCCCCCTCTGCTCCGCCATGATGCCCTCCACAAATGGGAGTGGAAAATCCCGGCCACAGTTTCTGCTTTATTCTCAGAGACCTGCTTCAATACCAGGATCTGTTTAAGGATCTTGCCTATTTCCTCTTTACACAAGTTCTCAGTGTGTTTTGAGCCGCCAAACAGAAAACTGCTCCATTCAGAGAGAACATGATCTGTTTCCTCTCACCCGAGTTCTGTGTATTCTGAACTGCCAGACAGAAAACAATGGTGGTTGAACCCAACTACAATTATCTTTATATTTGCCATTTGTGTCTTAGCAGTTAATCCCCATGGCAATCCCAGGTCACATGGACATTTCTTAGAACCTAATGATGTAATAATCAGGAAAGTAATTAGCCCTCTTTCAGACTACTCACTAGTCCATTTTGGTCTTAAAGGGACATTGCACAAAAAGAAAATTTTCTAAAGCACATGGGTCCTCACAGCAGTCACTGATTTATGTCATAACCAATTTGTGCACATTAATGTCCCACAAACAGCAAATGAAATAAAATTGATCTTTTTCAGCTGGTATTAAGTGTGGGATGAATGATGGCCAGGATATTAGGAGAGTACTTTGCTAATTTGCGAACCATATTTTGGGCTCATTTATGTCAACCTAATCAGTGGAGGTCCTGCTTTAATATCTCATTGAAAATACAGCATCTCCCACAGCACAGCACAGAAGAGTCATCCTAATTTACATGCTTAAGTCCCAGCCTGGTGCTTAAGCTTGTAACCTTCTGACTCAAAGGTGAGTCTGTTAGCTATTGAACCAAATTAACATAAATATAGGATAGATAACTGATGACTAGTACTTTTATCTTCTTTCCAACTGATCTGTTCCAGCTCCCAATGTCACTGTGCTGCTATATTTCTTATCGTAGACAGTCATTGATGACCGTCACGTGGCCATTCTATAGCCCACTATGTGTCAGTAAAAGGAAGTAATTAGCCATAGTAATTGGTTATACCAACTAGTAGAGCTGGTGCAAGGATTAAACCCATGTCATTGACATCATTTTGCATCACACATGAGCCATCTAACCAACTGAGATAAGCAAGTGACCCAGCATCATACAAATTGGTTGTGTTATAGTGATTTTAGGTGTGAAGCTCTCTTAAAATGTAGGCATGCCAAGAGGATCAGTTCAAAGCTGTCACCTTAATGCATGCCGTGCCTGAGTAGAGGCGTGCATGATAAGGAAAGAAAAAATTGTAACATGGGGTGGAATTTTCCACTCGGAGACTAAGCATTGCGGCGGGCGGAAGAGTCGGCACTGCTCCCGCTGGCCAGCGTGTGGGGGGGGGGGGAGGTGAGTTGCTGTGCGAGATAGTCTGCTTTTCATCTCATCGCATATGCAGAAAGAAGCAGCAAGTCATATCTCATGGCAGGCCAGGCTGAGATTCATCCACCCTGCTGTTACCTCATTGGGCCGCATTGTTTCGGGCACCCGATTTAGATGGCACCCGCACACATTTTCACTCTCTGCAGCCCGAGAATTTGTTGTGGCGAGTGATGGCACCCAGAGGAGACAAGCCTTGTGCCCCAAAGTTCAGTAACAAGTGCCTGGAGAGACTTCTCCAGGCAGTGGAGGACTGGTGAGAGGCCGGATGTTCAGCAGCCTCCCCTCCAAGGTTTGGGAGGAAGTCACCAGTGTGGTCAGTGCCTGCAGGATTCAGAAGGGGAACTACTCTCCAGTGCAGGAAGAGGATGAATGATTTCATCCACTCTGCCAGGGTAAGTCAACTTTCTCCTCAACCTCAACTCACACTCTCAGAAGGCCATCAGGCATGTGCAGGGTTACAGTCCATAGGGATCTCAAATACTATCAGCATACGGGACATCATCACTGATTCTCTCGTATACACTTCGACATCTTCATCTCTTGTCACATCCTGCACAAGTTATGTCTTCAGCCATTACATAGGTCCACTCAGCACACATTGAAAGCATACATGCTTATCATCTGCTTTGGCATCGTCCTGCTCACAGTCTGTCCATCTGTCTTTATGCAGGACAAGATCGCCCATTACGCCAGGGAGAGATCCCAGAAAGGAAGGGTGATGCCAGAGCTCAGGCCACTCATCCCCTTTGAAAAGCAGGCAGCAGTGCTGGCTGGCATTGACAGGGGCCGTTCCTGCGCCGAAGGAGAGATCGGCGTCTCCCAATGATCTAGTGAGGCCTCACCCACTAGTCTTCGCCGACCTGCCAAAACTGTGAGTGCTCCTCAATGTAGGTGACTATCCAGCCAATCACTAATTATCTCTTCTCTCTATTGCAGGCACCAGCTAAAAAAAAGGAGGCACACCATCAGCCAGCACACCAGCCTCCAGACCACCTTGGATGAGGATCCTGAGGACCCACAAGATGTCGAGCTGTCACTGCGTTCACCTGCACCCTCCACCAGCGCAGACACGCACCTCGGTGGGACCCAGCTTTAGAGCAGGCGCAGGGTCACTATCTGGTAAGCACAGCACAGATTGAGGTCCACAGCAGGTGGAAGCAGCGACAGTCAAGGTCACTGACACTTGGAGGACTGCTGGAGGTCAGGTTCCTGCTGAGTCTGAGTCCGATGACGAGCCTCTGGAAGCAGCCCTCAGAGAGATGCTGGAGCTCCAAATACAGGCAGGGGTTTAGCGGGCAGGGTTGTCAGGGGCCATCAGCAGATTAGAATGGAGGATGGAGGAGTCTGTCCACGTCCTGTCTGATGACGTGGCTCTGACATGCCAGTGCATCGAGGTCACCATTGGAAAAGTGGCAATTGTTAAGGAGTCCCTTGTATAGCAGAACACTCAGTTTCTGTTAGATAAACACTCAGACCTGGACACCATCGCTAAAGCCATGAGTATGATCCATCAGTGGCTATGTGAGAGGGGAATGGACACTTCAATCTCCCCCCAGGAATCCTTTCTCCTCAAGAAGTCAGGGAGGGCCCTCGAGCACCCATGGGGAGGACACCCCGGGGCAATCCACCCAGGACTCTCCAGGGCTGTCCAGCCAGTCCAAGTCCCTTCTGTTTGTGACCCCATCAGGTCGAGGAGGGTGTACCTGCCCCACAACAGGAGACCCAAAGTAGGCTGGGGCCCTCCAGGCCTCGGCCCTCCAGAGGATGCCCGCCAAGGTCATCACAGACTACAGGGCAAAGCAGTCAGCAGGATGCTTCCACCTCTGCCGTGGCTGTCAGGGATATACCTAGACGTAGCAGTAGGGTAAGAAAAATTAAGAAATACTGAAAGGACAATGGTGACATGGGTGTTCACTCACTGTATATATTTTTCACATCTGTAGATATATTTTGCTTTTCTGAAAGTCTCATCTAGTGAATGGCTCTTCTACCTGATGTAATGCTCTGAGGTCAGCCATCGTGTCCCTCAGGTCTATATTGTTTCTCACAATCTCAGTACGGTGAGTCACCCTATGTCCACAGCAATGACATGAACAAAGCCAGCTGCCCTATCAACATGGTGGTTGGGCAATGCATATCTTAGACTTGTGTCTGAGGATCAAATCATGTGGTCTCATGACTCTAGATTTTGCAGTTTTCTTTGTTCTCCTGATACTGTTGCACTGAAGTCTGGTCTATGTGGATGTTATAGGTTTTAATGGTGATCCACATTGGAGTTAATTTTTCAATGGCCTCAATGTAATGTCTTTCAGTCTTGGGTGTGGGTTACATTTCAAGTAATAGTTGGGGACCTTAGCTGTTCATGGCAGCCTGTAGCATGGCCACGTTTACAGCTAGAGATCACCCCTATAGTAGTTCCCACTTTCCACCTGCATGATGCAGAGCTATGTACCTAGCACTTGGTGACTCCTGAAATGTCTGCTAGACAACCACGACTATGAGATTAGAGGCGCGTGTCTCGCCTCATGATGCCGACCTATTAAATGGGAGGATGCTGGTTTGTACCTGAAGGTCTGGCTAGCGTGGCTTGGCAGGATCCCTGAGCTAGCTCTCTGAAGGGCAATCAACATGGTTATCTGATCATGACAATGCCACCAGTGTCGCAGGCTTCCTCGTGTATATCTTAAACTGCTGGAATGAAAATGTGGAGGCCTCAAATGGGATCACAGCAAAGCTCCACTACATCTGATATGTGCACTTTATTATCGACAAAGTTATTAAGTAATGCTTAACTGCTGTGTCGAGATTAACTGGGCCACCTCACACCCAGATGCCAAGGCAATGCTGGACATGTACTTGGGAAGCTCCAGATGAAGGCTGGGTCGTGAGTGCTTATCAATGATCAGGCGATGGTGCTGCTGAAGCTCTCCCTGTGCACACAAAGGTGATCTGACTCGCAGGCTCGCATCCATGACTGAGAGTGACAGATCACAGAGTCCTAAAGAACAATCTCATGCTGGGGACTCAGTATGAGGATGCGGCCAGAACATTATTCTTGCATGAGGGATAGCCTGTGGAGAGATGCTGCAGCCTGGATTCAGATCAGTCCTCAGACGGTCAAGCGAGAATCAGTGATTGATGATTGTCCTCCTTGAGGCGCCTTACAACACTCCAGTCATACTACCACGAGTGCACTGAGGTTTGCAGTGCTGCTCCTGCCCCTTAAAGGCTGCCATCATCAGCGAAATGATGGCACGAGGCTTGAGAAGACTGCATCATGTCTACTTGCTTCACAGTGAGCACTGGTGTAGTTCTTCAGAATGGCCAAATGCTCCACAGGCTGCCTAGCCTTCCAAGAAAAGACCATTGTCACGCAAGATAGTGACTACTCATTCTGAGATTGATGTCGGTGTTAGTGTCAAGCCTGCATGGAGGGCAGAGGTGAAAGAGGCTCGGATGAGCTAGTCTCTTTCATCTGGAACCTTGTGGCTAGAAGGATCTCATGGGCATGTCTTCCATGTCATGACTTACGACCTCTTCCTGTGGAGCTTCCATATCCTCGTCCTCATTGAGTTCATCCGTTTTGACATCCTTCTCATTGGAGGAGATGTGCAGCTCCTCCATCCCTCCATCTGGCAACTCATCCCCTCTTTGGAGCGCCATATTGCATAGAGCACAGCAAATACAATGATGCAGGACACCCTCTGGGTGCCTGACCAATCCAGATTAAATTTATCTTCAACATGCCAATGGTCTGCTGAATCAAGGAGCATGCTGCAGAATGATCCGCACCGTACCTCTCCTCTGAAGCACTCCGTGGCCACCGAATGGGTGTCATTAGCTATGTCTTTTGAGGGAAGCTTTTATCACCAATGAGCCAACCCTGAATGTGCTGAGGGCCCTCAAAGATCTGTGGCATCTGCGAGTGACTCAAGATATAAGAGTCATGCGAGCTCCCAGGGTATCTAGCATGGACCAGCATAATCTGCCTTTGATAATCACAGATCAGCTGCACGTTGAGAGAGTGGAAGCCTTTTCTACTGATGAATCGTTGTGGCTGCTGCCAGGGAGTTCTTCATGCCACATGTGTGCAGTCAATGGCACCCTGCGCCTGTGGGAAGCTGAATATCACTGCAAATCCCACTGCTCTGGTAGCCTGGTTTGATTCATCCAGGGAGAACTGGATGTAATTGTAAATAGGGCATCAGTGACCTCTCGTATGCATTTATGAGCAGAGGATTGTGATATTCCACGGAGGTCCCCACAGGAACCCTGGAACGAGCCACTTGCAAAAAAGTGGACTGCGGTGGTCACCTTTAGAACCATTGGCAATGGATGGCCACCCAGTCCGTGCGGTGTCAGATCCTCCTGAAGAATGTGGCATATGTGAGGCACCACATCCCTTGACAGGCGCAGGCATCTACTGCATTGTCTCTCACTCATCTGCAAGTATGAGAGGTGTCTTTGGTACACCCTGGGTCATGCCAAACACCTCCGTGGAATTGATGTCTCCTCCTCAGCTTCTGGGTCTTCATGGGGCCCCGCTGGCTCATGGTCCTCAGGGCGAGGCTCTTCCCTTTGCCCTGCCTGGCAGCGATGGGCCCTTCTTCCCCTCCTCAGTTGCATGAGATCCATGAAAAAGGCAGCATTGCCTGCTGCCTCCATTCTGCACTCCTCCTGTTGTCTGTGGAAAAATTGATCAGAGAGATGATCAAACATGACCCTGCAATGATCACCTTCCAAACTAGAGGGTCATTGTGAAGCCCTTGGCCAGGATTTTCCGGTGGCCGGGCGGGCTCGGTGGGCAGGCGCGGTCAGGAAACCGACCGCCAGGCACAATCGGGAACCGACCGCAATTTCACACTGGCAGGCCAATTAAGGTCCACCCAGCATGAAATGCACACTGCAGCGCTTAGCGCTGCCTGTGTGTGTGTGTGTGTGTGTGTCTGTGTGTGTGGGGGGGTGTGGGTGGGGGGGAAGGAGGGCGAATGCGGGAGTTTGCGCATGCCTTTGAGTGCGTGCAGGAAAAGCTCCCTGAGGCACAAAGTTGCCTCAGGGAGATGAAGAGTTTTGAAAATAAAATAGAAACATTTTAAAAATGTTAATAACATGACCCCTCTCATTAGTTTGAAAAAATTTTAATGACTGATTGAAACCTCATCCATGAGGTTTCACAAAAAATCCAAAGGCCATTTGGCCTTTTTTCCTGCCTGCCAACCATAAGGTTGGATGGGCAGTGAAAAATTTGACTTAATTAGATCTTTAAAGGGCCTTAATAGTCCTGTTAATTGTTAGTGGGTGTGCTGCCAACTCCTGTGCGCGCCCACCAACCAAAATATCTCGCGACTGCATGATGATGTCGGGACGCTCGCCTGACGTCATCGCGCATCTTTTTGCGCTCGATTGGGTGGGGCGCGTGCCCACCCGACGAGCGCAATATTCTGAACCTCGAGCTGTCCTCATTCCAGGCATTCCATCCCAGATCCTCCCTTGCAGCTGTAGAACAGCTTTAAGGTTCACTGGAAGCTGAGTTTCCCCCACACCCCAGGCATGATAGTGCATTCACAAAGGGGGTTGGATCTGGACAAGTGCAGCAAGGCGCCATCAGCCTCAGTCAGGCACTGTCAGGTCTCCGCTTTTGGAGTAGACTAGAGCCCAGTCTTGCATTAATGTAATGACTGTAATCGTTGAGCCGTGTAAAGCCTGGATCTCTCAGTTGCAATGTGTAGCGTCTTTGGACTATGTTAATTTGTACTTTAGCCTTGGCCCCTTTACAGTTTGACCCTTCTGACTTTGCACATTCCTATGAGAGGGACAATTGGTCATTCATATCCATTCAACATTTGGTCACAAGCTGTAATGGACTCTCACAAGAATGCAGACCATGAGCCCTCCCCCTTACTGGACTGGGACCAAGACACGTGTGCCAGGCAGAGCCTTGCAGCATGGCGTGCCCTGCCAGGACTGTCTTTGCTTTCTGGCTCCAACTACGTGGTATGCACTGCCACAGGACTGCCTCAGACTTTTCCCCTCTTTTCCTTTATCTCCCCCGAATCATGTGTCTCCATCTGCCCCTTCCCTCCTAGGCTCTAGTCACCCCACCAAAACCCCCAAAGTCAAGTGTGTACTTTCCAGCCCCTTCCCTTGCCTTTGTGTAGCCTCACCACCACACACACCCCGCCCCCTCCCCCCCACCGCAGTCAAGTGGTGCCTTGGCATGGAGTCAGAGCAGCTGCGAGAGCAGTGCAGTGAAAGACAGGCAAACGCAAACCTCAAAGTCACAAATGAAGTGCAGTTTGCCAGGTGCTGGTTGTGATTCACATCAGTCTAATTGGCTGCCGGCGTGGCCATTGGATTTGGTGTGGGAGCGTGATTCCGGCGAGCTGGGTTTTCACTGAGCATTCCTGAGATGCAGAGGCATGCAAAGCTGGCCCCCGACACGGTGTGGTAGACAACCCGGCCCATGGTGAAAGCTGCGAGGGGAAAATTACAATCTGTTTTTACGCCGGTGGAAAACTGACTTTTGGCTGCACGCCGAATTTCCTGGTCCTGCCCACCATGATGCCTGCCCGCTAGCGGGACTGGAAAATCCCACCTATAGTGTAAGGGCTTGGTGTTGGTCAGCAATGAAATTACAACAGTTCGACAAAGGCCACATTTTGCAGACCGTCTGTTGCAAGGCTCTGTTGTCAGCTACCTTAAAGATCTAACATCTTTTTGATCACAGTATCTGTAAGTCCCATGTACAGCATTGTCCTTGGTCACCACCTGCTGCCAGGCATAGTCTTAGGGACAGGTATACTAGTAGTCTAAGCAGGATAGTCCTCCTCACATTCACACAGCGGCACTTTATTTCAGATTTCCAGTATCCGCAATATTTTGCTTTTGTAGTAGCGTTTCTACTTCGCTGTTAACGGACTGGGCTTTTGGGCACTGCAATGGTTCAACACTTGTCCACACATTCCACTTCTCTGCCTCCAGATTTATTTTGTCAGTCTCTTTTTTCTTGTAAAGGCTGCAACAATTTTTACCCCTATAAGGCATTATGACTTCTGGTTGACTGCATAACAGAACTAGGAAGCAATGCTGCATTATGTTAACAACGATAGAACATCAGTGTAATTAGAACAACAAAGGGTATCTGAAATGATGCCACTCTGTACACTCTTTTAGCAAACTCATTAACCTACTCATTGTCACAAAATCACATGGCAATTACAGACGACGAAGGCCATTCAGCTTAATTCATCCATCCAGAGAGTTCCTAGCATATTGTTACACCTAATTTCTCCTTAAATGATCATTTTTCTTCAATGATTAAACAACTATATTTATAAAAGATGGGTTGAGAGCATGGCCTTTCCCTGTAATTTGTAGATTATGTAAACACTGTTGCTGCTGTCCGTAGTTTTTCTTTAATAATTGTTCTGCCCCAGAGGGCTGTGGAGGCTCAGTATTTAGTATATTCAACACCGAGATTGATCGATTTCTAGATATCAAAAATATCAAGCGATTTGAGGACAGTGCAAGAAAATAGCATTGAAGTAGAAGATCAGCCATGATCTAGTTGAATAGCGGAGCAGGCTTGAGGGGCTGAATGGCCTACTCCTGCAGCTATCTCCCATGTATGGGCCATTGTTTACATAGCTGATAATATTAAAAGATCACTGATCTTAGAAATTAATACCATTTACCTAGTGAATTTTTGGGTTGAACATAGTGAGTGATGTCAGTGGTGAGGAATGCAATATTTCCGGCAATCAGGGTCAAGCATTGTTAGGTTAATAGTCTGATTAGATGCAGACTAAGGCCCCCTTTAATCTGTCTGGAACAATGTGCCTCTGTGTAAACCTCATCATCCCCTTCTTCCCCACAGCACAAGGATGATGTTCTTTCAATTGGTCTCAGTTAGATTCAAACTCAGGTTCCTGAGGTGAAAGAATGGCACAATAACTCATGTAATCCCATTATGAAGATAGAAAAAAATCATGTCCAACCATTAAACATTGCTATGAGCAAGTCTACAAATGTTGTTGAGTACATGACAGAAAACAAAAAATCATCAACGCTGGCTGATGCCTTTCTGTAATGCCGTACAGAGTGAACAGAAGTCATCACATGCAATGTTAGAACAACTGCGGCATTCACCTCCTCATGATCAGTTTTCGAGAACACTTACTGTTTGACTGGTCATTTTCTCAGAAGGAGAATGGCAGACAGAATCAGGAGAGGCAGTCTAACCCACTGCCTTCTCAGGAAGCTTATTACTTTCAAAGGCATCTTTTGATAGGAAAACGTGTCTGGCAAGTTCTTTCTGTTTATGTGGCGAGGGACAAGAGTCAGAAAAGCCAATGCTATCATACACACAAATGAGATGATGCACTGCATTAATACATAAAGGCTGGATTTAAAATAGCCCATTGCAGCCAGACTCACTTAATTATGGGAAAAGCCCAGCGTTAGTCTCCCAATGGTGGAAAACTTCTCTCGATTAAGTGGGATAGAAGAAGGGGCTGTCACAGCATTCCCAGTCACCGGCGGAGGTGATCAATTAGGCTCATTAAAGAGCCAAATGACACCCATTACCCCTGAGCCCACTGCAACTTAGTTGTGGCTCAGAGGTTAAATGGGAGCTACATGGCTTTCTTGTACCCTCGGAAGGCTGCCCAGCAAACCCTGTTGGCCTTCCGTGATTGTCCCTCAGTATCAGGCACTCTGTGGCTAATCGAGAGACCGGGCATCGTGAAGGTGTTGAGGGGGAGCTACTCCCATGCCCTTGCCTCCAACCCCCTCCTTCCCCATGACCCCCACCCCGCCCTCACTCACCCATGGCGTAGAGTCTTACAATTACCCTGTGCCTCTGCCGGGCGCAGTGCCACCAGAGCCAGAGCTGCCAGCCTCTGATTGGCTGGCAGCTCTTGGCCGACAGAACTTCCGCCACTGGGGACCTCAATCACAGGAAGGCCTGACTGTGGCCACTTAAATGCCTGAAAGGCACTTGATTTCGCTGGGCCTCCCTCATAGAACTGACGGGGGATTCCCACTGGTTTTCCGACTGGTGGACGAGAGCCCCATCGGCCTGACAAAAAAGTGTTTCAGAGGCAAAAATAGTGGAACAGAATTTTCACAAAGATGGCGGTGCCTCTTATCAAAAGAAAAACGGCACTACAAAATAGAATGTAGCCACATAACACTTTAAAATTAACATCTGATTAAAGACACCAACGGAAATCACAAGGTTCCTACCTTCACTGCGACTTGCAAAGGGCTGGGTTCACCAGGGATACCAGTCACTTGACCTTCATACACCTCACCAAAGGCTCCATGGCCCAGGCCCCTATTAGGAAAATCATTCTGTCAATACTAATCATTTCCAACTAATAAGCAGCCAATTACAGCATCTACGAGCTTTAAGAGAATCAATGTTTGCAATCCCACACTTCTATTAGAACAAAGATATCAATGGTGAGTAAATGTTGCGATTTGTGATCACAAGAATGAATCATGTTATAAACTCTTTAAAATAAAGAAAGCTGTTTCTATTTTTAAAAGCATACTTGTACCAAAATGTCACCAACTTTTAAGTAAAATGAATAAATGTCATTTTGAATGACAGTGCTTGACAGGTTTGATTAGACATGCCTAAATCCAGCATCAGCACAGAGGTATTTATAGTCTACTCCTGTGAATTCAGTCATTTAATTCAAATTATTTGATCATTCAATTTTTAGCTCTAAATTTCCAATTTGCTGTTTATTTCACATGGCCTAGTTCAGATTCCTGTATAATTCATGCCGTTTAAATGCAAAAAAAAATGACTGAATAATTAGGAGTGGGTTGTACATGCCTCTGCGGTTAACAAGTTCTCCAAATAGGAAATTGCAATGATTAATTTTAACCCAATAACCTGTTCTAATTTATAAATAGCCACTCACTACTGAAGCTGACAAATAATTAGGATTTACTTACAATAGCAGAAATAAAAGCTGTTCGTGAAGTCAACCTTTTCATTACTGGACTCAGTTTTCTTTTTTCTTTTGTCTGGATATTTTTCAACTATTTCAACTCCGCTGGTCAGGCCATTGTATGCTCAATTACTTGGGTGTATTTCAGTTAAACAGTGAAGTTGTTATTGGACTAGAGAGGCCTTTAAACATAAACTATTTGTCCTCCATTACTGTCGCGCATCACTCTAGGATTACCAGAACAAAAAAAGTCCTCTGGAAATCAGTAAACTCTAGGGGACCTCAATGAATAAGCGCACAGGGTCTGACAAGGCTCAAGTTAATTAAATGAAGAGAATGACCCATCTAATTGGGATTCGCTTCTCAAAATCCAGTAGGAATACGCATATTATGATCAAATAATTAGAAGCCTAAATCAAATAGGATGGTCACAAAAGTCTGAATTTAACTGATTTTAGCTAACGATAATGGATTCTATCTTTCGAGTAGAAATACAAAAAAATTTACAGTACACAAAGTATTCGCTCCACCTATCATCCCTCCTTTCAGGACCTCCCTGAATGTCTGCACTTCCACAGGGACCCCTCCTGCCCTGTCTTGTGCACTCCAGCCCTCACCCACCTATCGAACCCCCTCCCACTCCCTGGGGCCTCGTCTCCTGACCTCGCTGAAAACCCCTCCCTACTTACCTGTCATCTGGCTCCTTTCTCTCCTTCATCAAGGACAGGATGCAGGCCTACCAGTGGCCACTGCTCCTGGTGGAGCATCTTACTTCCCACTTACACATGTAAAGGGGATAATGTCCCAGTGCTGCTGGACTAGAGAGGACAAAAGCAAAAATCACCTCACGCTGTTCCAAAGCACTGACCTCTGCTGAGAGGGGATGCGTGTGAGACTGGCTTTGCTTTGATGTTCTCCTGCAGGAAATTGAGCTGCCAACGCCCTTGTGCATGAACATACCCAGTGCTATAGAATGTGTCTTAGGAGATGAGGAAATTTGAGGGAAAAATAATAACAAAAATAACAGTTTGGTTGTGTATGTTCGTTCCTTACCAACAAGTATCAAGAAAAACTGAGCAACTGCAAAACACCAAGGCCTGAGTTATTTCCTTGGCCTGGGCCCGGGAGCGGTTGGGAAACAGGCCCACGATCGCAATTTCACGCTGGCTGGCCAATTAAGGCCAACGGTCTTCCCAACGGTCAGGAAGGGCCAGGTGGGGGCAGGTGTCTCCCCAATGGTGACCCGGCGGGCGGTTTAAAATTGGTAGAAGCAGCTTACTGAAGGCTGCCAGGGGAGAGTCATTCTGTGGTCTGGAGACTGGAGCAATGGCCTCAACAGCGGCTGGGGGTCAGGCAGGAGGGCAGGTCGGGTGGGCATTCCGATACCAATGTAGATACCAGCACCTCGGTGGGCATTAGATCATTGGCTAGAATGTTGGTGCACAGCTGTGAGGGTACTTCACACTCACGTGAGGAGCAGACGGAGGCAGAGAGTGCCCAGGGCGCCAGCAGTCGGAGGACTGCTGGAGATCAGGACGATGCTGAGACGAAGGCAGGTGATGAGCCTCTGGATGCTGGATGTCCAGCGGAATGTGCGGGAGGATCTGGCATGCAGGAGATCCATGAGGGTATGCATGCCATGGTCTCTATCTTGGAGGAATCCATGCGGCGCATAAGCATTACGTTGACCCTCATCACTGAGTACACTGCCTCCTTCATTGAGAGAGTGGCAACTCTCATGGAGAGGCAGCTCCAGGGACAGAATGAGGGGTTCCTGGGATTGCACCTGGACCTGCAAGCCCTCACACAGGCAATGACCTCAGGTGGTCAGTGCTGGTGTGGGAAATGGATCAGGCACCCAGTATCCCAGCTAGGTGCCCCTCTATCAATGGCGAGCAGAGAGGCCCAGAGCGACCTCACGTTGGCGCACGATCTGCTTGTCATCTCTGCGTACTCCTCTCAGGGCACGCTGGATGATGGCAGCAGCTCCTCTGCCCCTCTGACAGTGACCGTGGCATCTGATGAGCTGCGATGGCTGGGGAGATGCCAGCTGTGGCACTGGCTGCTCCCTCCCAGGTGGGGCCAGCACAGACTCCACTGGCCAGAGGACGACTGCCAAGGTCATCAAGGCCAACAAGACACCAGAGTCAACAAGCTGCCTCCAATGCCGCTACCAGCGATGGGGGGCACCAAGACCCAGCACTTACAAATGTAAGTTTACGGCACAATAAGAACAAGAGGGACGGGTCATGGGTGATCTTCTGTTATGCCATGTTTTATTTATATGTTTACTGGTATGGGCATTAACACCAAATACAGTAATGTTCATTTGTTTTGGGTGTAAAAATTATATAAATTTTGCTTTTGTCTTAATGGCCTGAGTATGCTTCACCTTTTTATTTTCTTGGAGCAGGGTACGTCAGTATCTAATGCTGGACATGAGTGGCTCTAAACTTATTGCACAGGCACTGAGTGGACTTTGGGTTCAATTGAAAGGGTCATTTCAGACATCCGGGATGGAGGCTGCAGCCCTGGCATGAGGTGGAAGCAGGTCTTTGGCAGCCTAGCTGAAGGAGCGTTGGATCAAGGCATCCTTGGTGTCCCTGGCTCCCTGGAGGTTACAGAGGTCTGCCTCCACGCCCTCAGCATTCTCCTCCCTGTACTCCTCTTCTGACTCACTACCGGATTCATCCTCTGTGGCCTGTGGAGCTGCCTCAACATCCTCTCCCTCCAGTGCCAGTGCCAGATTGTGGAGAGCGCAGTGTGCAACCACTATCAGTAACACCCGCTCTGGGGGTATTGTAGTGCACCCCCTGAACGGTCCAGGCATCAGAAGCACATCTTCAGGAGACCTATGGTCCTCTCTATCACCACCCTTGTGGAGGCATGACTCCTATTATAACACTGCTCTGCCTCTGTTCATTGGTGGTGGAGAGGCGTCATAAATCACCTTTTCAACGGATAGCCCTTGTCACCCAGCAGCCATCCATCCAGTCAGACTGGAGCACTGAATAACCTGGGTGCGGGGGAACCCAGCAATCGCTGAAAACCCTCTGGCTCGTTCAGCCTGGCTGGCCTCGTCTATACGGAAATGTCATTACCTGCCTGAATAGAGCTTCTGTCACCAGCTTGATGCAACTGTGGACAGCTGACTGGGACACTCCACAAAGATCCCCCACTGACCCTTGGAAAGAGTCAGAGGCATAGAAGTTGAGGGCCACTGTGACCTTCAGAGCCACTGGCAGTTGGAGGTGATCCCAGGCCCAATCATATGACAAATGGAGGTCACAGTCTCCATGGAAAGGCAGAGCCTCCTTCGGCATTGCACCTCGGACATATTGAGGTAGCTGCATCATTGCCTGTAAACCCTGGCAGCAGGATAGTGGCGTCTTCCGAGGCTCTTTATGCCTTGGACTACCTGCTGGCTCTGCACCCCTTGTGCCTGCGCCTCTCCTCCCACAGGTCCATCCCCTAGAAGCTGCATTGGGACACCTGGCCCCCTTTCCCTTCTGCCCCTCTCTTCCTCCTCAGAAGAGGTGCCATCAGTGGAAAGCACAATCCCCATTACCAGGGTTACAGAAGGCTGTCTGATACCTGGAAGGTTCTACATGGTCAAAATTCTCCGGGAGCCTTGGAGAAAACAATGGCCAGGATTTTCCCCTGGGCGATTTGGGGGTGGGGCTCGCTCGCTGAGGGGAAAATGACGCGGGATGACATTGGGAGGAACCCCCGACGTCATCCTGGTCCATTTAAATTTTTAGGAAGGCGGGCGGACAGCAAAATCAGCTGTACGTCCGCCAACCTGTCAATAGCCAATTGAGGCCATTGACAGGCTAATTAAAGTAATTAAAGACCTGCCCGGCCAACCTTAAGGCTGGCGGGCAGGCCAGGAGCCCCAGCGAGCTCCAGATTATTCATGAAACTTCATCCCCGTTTCATGTCCGTTTTGTAAAAAATTAATAAAGTTTATGTGTTCTTTATTAACATGTCCCATCTCGTGTGACATTGTCACATGAGGGGGACATGGTAATAATTTTTTAATGTTTCTATTTTTATACTTAACTTACCTGTCACGAATCTCACTGAGGCAGGACTTTGACAGTTGGGGAATCCCTCCCCCATGGGCAGGCCGCTGTGCGGGCCTTAATTGGCCCACCCACTTAAAATGGCGGCAGGGCCCGCTTCAGTGGCGGGGGGGGCGGCTGGCTGCCCACCGCCGAGCCGGTGGGGCCCGCACACCATCCGAGGGCAAGATTCTGCCCAATGAGTCCTGAAATGAAGCCTATAAAAGCTAAGAGTGAAGCTCAGAACGGAGGTGAAGCTGTCAAGTTCAAATAAGCAACCAGTAGCAAACTATCTCCTAAACTCCTCACTACTCACAACGGCAATTCTGCTGACCCTTTTTATCCCGCCCTTGGATGAGGTTTGGCAAAATGTGGGCTGCCCGCCTGCCCATTTTGCCTGTGCGATGAGCGCGAAATCGTGCGGGCAACGTAAAAGCGAGAACAATTGCCTTTTTATTGGTCTTAAGTGGCCTCTTAATTGGTGGCGGGCACAGCCCTGACCCATGCGTGCCGGCCGACCTGAAGGATTGCTTGCATGGAGGATGATGTCGGGACGCTTGCCCAATGTCATTTCACGCCCGATCGGGGTCGGGCGCGCTCTCCTGCAAGGCGCAAAATTCTGCGGCAGGTAAAAGTAACGAAGCCATGGCCCCAAACGTTAACTTTTCTCTGACTCACCTGATGAGGATAATGTTTTTCCGGGAAACCTCTTTGAGATCGCTGATGGAGGTAGTTTTCCCAGCAAAGCAGTAGTTGGGATTGTAGTCAGTCATGATGGTGGAGGTTCGCAGCTTGCTGAGCTTGTAATCAGGACTCTGTAGCTCCATCTGCATGGCTTGCAGCTCTTGGTGCTTGAGGCGGTATACTACAATGAACATTATTTAAAGGAATTATTTCACCAACACACTGAAAGAAAGAAGGCATTGACTAGTAATGAGGTAGTGTGGGTCTTATTTGAAATTTTAAAAACTCACAGAATGTTGGAAATACTCAGCAGGTCAGGCAGCATCTGTGGAGAGAAAAACAGGGTTAACGTTTCAGGTCTGTGACCTTACATCAGCAACTTTCTGATATCGTCACAGACCTGAAACTTTGGGCGGAGTCTTGTGCCGGTAATGGGGGTCTTGGAGAGCCAGCGAGACCCCCCACATCGCCTCTTTCTGGGAAGGCCCACTGGTCGTGCACGCCAATCAGGCAGCTGACAAGCAGGTGGCGGGCTTTCCCCCGGGGTCAGGACCCAGGTCCCGCCTACCGAGAGTTGCCGGCCAATCAGAGGCTGGCAGCTCTTTTGAACGGCAGCACCACAGGTGAATGAAGGTGGGAGGGGGTTCACGGGGTGTGGATCTCAGGGGACTGGGACTTAGGGTAGTCGGCAACCAGGGCAGGAATGTTGCTCTCAGCAGGCCCCCCGATGTCGGGTCTCTCGATCAGGCACTGAGCGCCTTTGAATGAGGGAAACCCCCGGGAGCCGGCAAGCAAACACACCAGGTCGTGCTTGTTATGCATGCTGCATGGTGAGCCCCCTGTTTGCTGCCAGGGCCTCAATTAGTGGCAGGGTGGGAAGGTGGTCCTCAGGCCTTCTCGCCACAGATTTTATCAGGTGGAGGCAGGAAGGTGGCAGGGTCCCCATCCCCTACCCCGATACAATATCCCCCCCCGTCACCAAACTTGCCACGAGGGAGGGCACAAGATTCTGCCCTTTATCTTTGTTTCTCTCTCCACAGAGGCTGCTTGACCTGCTAAGTATTTCCAACACCTTCTACTTTTATTTCAGATTTCCAACATCCGCAGCATTTTTGCTTTTACGTTCTCACTCGTCTTTTTTTTTGGTGCTCCCCAGGGTAAGACTCTGATACCACTTAAAGGCAGCTAGCGACTCTTAAACAGGAGGTACACTACTGCAACTGCAGACAGCAGGGAACGCTGAAAAGTGAAAAATGGTTGCGAGAGATCTGGGGCGTCAGTTTGCCAATACAGCGTTTGGGGGCCCTGCTCCAGGTGTTCAGCAGGAGAAGGGACCCTCTGAAGGACACAAAGCCCTCCAGGAACACCTCTGCCGCCACTGATTCTGAGGCCATTTCTTCAGGGCAGGTAACTTTTACCGAAACTGGGACAGAGGGACCTAATTTGGCTTGTCAAAATATACTGGATGAGTAAAAGGGATCCGTGCATATTTCACCACAATGTTCCAAAGGGCTGAACTTACCGATCATGATTCCTGAGAAGGCAAGCAACAAGGCTGCCACCACGACTGACAACACCACTGAAAGCACTAGAGAGAGCGGCAGGTGACCCTCTGGGGGTGCTAGGAAAGAAGAAAGATTGTGAGAAAATCACCAGTAAAATAGCAAATAATTTTATTCCATTCCTTGTCTTCCCTGTTTCCATCCTATTCCTATTTCTGAACCCACACATTAGCCTTTGCCCATCCATACTTGGCTGGGAGAGTTTTCAGAGGGCTCCAGGTTGCAGAATTCTTCACGACTATTAGCCATTCTTCGCCTGTACTAAGACAACAGGCTTCAGTTTGATTGTGCGGCTCAACGCTCTATTCAGTGTTTCTTACCTAAGATATGTCAGTGTTCAGCAGTGATGTCACAGGTTACAGCAAAATTTGTACAATACATCTATTCTTTCAGAAAATAAATTCAGCTGTTTTGGCAACGATGATGATTAAACTTGCATTATTTGGGATAAATCTGAAAGGGATTGAAAAAATAACCATGTCAAAGATGATACTCACAAATGCAGGTAACACTGTCTGGAGCCAATATTTTTCCCGATTCACACAAGCAGATGAGTTCTTCTTTAATGTGGTCAAATACACAGTCATTATGTTCGCAGTGGCTGCAATTTAAGTGCAGCACAATTTCAACCTCCCCATGGCTTTCTGTCACTGTGTAGAGAGAGGAACAAATACAAAAAAAAAACAGTGTGAGAGATAATAGATTGATAGACTCATAGACATTTACAGTAAAGAAAGAGACATTCGGCCTATTGTGTCCACGCCGGCCAACAAAGATCTGACTACACTAATCCCATTTTCCAGCACTTGACCCATAGCCCTGGAGGCTATGGCAACACAAGTGAGTATCTAAATACTTCTTAAATGTTAGAAGAGTTTCTGACTCAACCACCTTTTCAGGCAGTGAGTTCTAGACTCCCACCACCCTCTGGATGAAAACATTTCTCCTCAACTCCCCTCTTAGCCTTCTACCTCTCACCTTAAATCTTTTCCCCCTGGTTATTGACACCCCTACTAATGGAAAAAGTGCTTTCCTATCCACCCCACCATGCCCCTCCTTTATTCTACCCACCAATGCTTTCTCATGCACTCTCTTAGCTTTCCTAATTTCTTTTTTAAGTTCCCCTCTGCGCTTTTTATATTCCTGTAGGGACTCTGCCGTGTTGAGCCCTCAGTATCTGCCTTAAGCTTCTCTTTTTTCCTTTATCCTGACCTTTATGCTCCTTGACATCCAGGGTTCTACGGACTTGGTCCCCTCCTTTGTCTTTATGGGAACATATTTGCCCTGCCTTCTCGCTATTTCCTCCTTGAATGCCTCCCACTGCTCCGGCACAGTTTTATCTGCAAGTAGCTGCTCCCAGTCCACTTGGGCCAAATTGTATCTCATCTTGGTAAAATTAGGCTTTCCTCAGTTTAGAACTTTTATTCCCGGCCCAACCGTATCCTTTTCCACAACTATCCTAAATCTAACCGAGTTATGGTCACTATCTTCAAAATGCTCCCCTACTGCATTTTTTACTTCTCCCCATATGGCTTCTTTTGATGATTCTTCCAAGATATCATCCCTCCTCACTGCCATAATTGATTCCTTGATCAATATTGTGACGCCCTCTCCTATCCCCCTCTCCATCTCGTCTGAATGTTGAGCTGCCAATCCTGCCCTTCTTTTAGCCAGGTCTCGGCCATAGCTATGATATCATACTCCCACGTGCCTATCTGTGCCCTCAGCTTGTCTGTCTTATTCCTCAGGCTCCTTGCATTAAAATATATTCCATTTAGCCTTGCTAAACTCAATTCTTTCTTATCTAGCCTATGTTCCCTCTGCCTTCCAGACTCACTTACTAGCATTTTAACTTTTAATTCTATCTCAGCTTCTCTCCCCTCTGAACTACTTTTCAGGATTCCACCCCCTTGCCAATTTAGTTTAAATCCGCCCCAACAGCATTAGCAAACCTACCCCCGACGATGTTGGTCCCATTCCTGTTCGGATCCCGTCCAACTTGTACAAGTCCTGCCTCCCCCAGAAACAGTCCTAATGCCCCAGGAATCTAAAGCCCTCCCCGCTGCACCATCTCTCCAGCCACGCAATCATCTGCTCTATCCTTCTGTTCCTATGCTCACGACTGCATGGCACCAGGAGTAATCTGGAGATTACTACCTTTGAAGTCTTGCTTTTCAATTTCCTACCTAACTCCCTAAAAGCTGCTTGCAGGACCTCATTTCTCTTTCTTCCCATGTCATTGGTCCCAACATGGATCACAACCTCCGGCTGTTCACCCTCCCCCTTCAGAATGCCCTGCATCCGCTCCATGACATCCTTGACCCTGGCACCCAGGAGGCAACATACCATCCTGGAGTCATGTCTACGGCCGCAGGAGTGCCTGCCTACTCCCCTCACTAATGAATCCCATACACTTATTGCCCTTCCACACTTCTTCCTCCCCCACCCTGAGCAGCTGGACCACCCACAGTGCCATGGCCTATTCTCATTCGGAGAGCCAGTGCAGACACAATGGGCCGAATGGCCTCTTTCTGCACTGTAACAATTCTGTGACTCTGAGAAACAAAGAGACACAGAGAGGAATGGAAAGCTAAAGACCCAGAGGCAAAAACAAAGAAACAGAACCAATGACTGAAGGAAGAGGAAAATTAAGAAACAGACAAATAGAGCAAGAGACAGTGTGCACTGAAGACAATGACATGAGCCTAATGGTTTAAAAATGCCTGAATTACACTGGGGCACAATTTGAGCATCACCATTTGGGTAGTAATCTGGTTAAGATCACCTGCCCATTAACAAATGCACCCAATTTCCATTACACTTTTCTTGATGCATCTTCAGTCATTTGCGAGAGGTGTCAGCTGTGGCTCAGTTCATAGCACCCTCGCCTTTGAATCAGAGGGTTGTGGGTTCATGTCCCATTCCCGGAAACCAAGAACTGTGATTGTACTCGAAAGAGTTGCAATCTGTGACTGTTGGTGACTCGAAAGAGTTTCCAGAGCCTTGAGCACAATAATCCCATTGAACACTCACAGCACAGTTCTGAGGCAGCGCAGAAATAATTCATATGGAGAAATAATTCATATGGACTGGCAAATTAGGTTTCAGTCATTTGCGAGAAAAGTTCAATACGCCAGGAATATCTGATGATGACCTAGGGGCTTTTGCCCAAGTTTCCAATCTCCAGTATTTTAACACCAGCATTACCTGCACTCCAGAATGGGGTATTGGCAGTGTTAAAATAATGTCCAGTGGAAAGGCTAGGCCGTCGTGTCTTGCAGGTAGTAATAATAACATCCCATTACATAATGCAACAATAATAGAACTGTCCACAGCTCTCACATACCTGCCAGTGGTGGGGTGTATATTTCACCCAGTGGACTAATATAAGAAACACCACAGCCACCATCTTTTTCAGGGTGATTATTCTCAGTTGCATTTCCCCCTGTAGTTAATCAGACATGATTCAATTCCCTTGTCATCCTTTCATTCATAAAACAATTACATGACACTGTTTTACTAATTAAAAAAACAGAATATAAAATCAAGATATAATTTTTCAGCAACATTATCTCTGTAAGACTTAAGTATGATTTTACAAAGTAACCACTTCAGCTTCTCAGGTGGCTCCTTAATGATAAATACTCCTTGTTTGGTTTGAAGCTATAAATATCAGGAACATCTCACATTTGATTTCCAGCTTGTGCTGAGTTAGCTCGTCTCAACCAGGACAACAATAAATGATGTGATATCTGAAAAACAAAACTCTGCCATGCTTCCTGTTCCCAACTGCTATCTAGTGGGCCCTGATAGGAAGTGTCCATAGGACAGGGTCATGCAGAGTAGTAGCGTTCCCCATGGTTCAACAGCCTGCTGTCAAACAGGGCAAGAAATTCATGTGTGGCCAGAAACCAGTGCAAAATGTATACATCCATCATGTATGTATACGAACGCACACAGTCACATTATTGCTTTGTGCAGTACACGGCTGCCATCTACGCTGCTCTGCACTATTGGGAAACCTGGCATTTGGGAAAAATCATATGTTATATTCAGCTGATAACACCTTTCCACATGGAAAGTGATCACCATTAATACAAAGCAAAATACTGCAGATGCTGGAAATCAATTCTAAAGAAAAGTCATCAGTCTGAAACGTTACCTCTGTTTTTCCCCTCAGATGCTGCCAGACCTCTGAGTATTCCCACATATTATTAAAATAATGAAGGGGTTGCATCTTTCAAACACTCACATGATTTGTGGACAGCTGATTGGCCAAATTGGCATTTGTCACCAAGGAAAGATTAGGAGGATCCAACGCCATAAAAATGTGCTGCATGCAGATGGTATGACCCGTTCCTGTAAGTTGTCTTGAGATCAGCCCACAACACATAGGATGACTGCTCCCCTTGTGAACTGGATGTGGCAAAGAACAGTTCTCTTGTGATATGTGTAGGTAGTTGTGGTAAGGTGTGTAATAAGGAGGTCCTGGCGTAATGATGTATGTGGATATAATGGTCTCCTTGCACTTATATTTGTTGAGTATATTCAAGACTGAGATCAATGGCTCTATAGATGCAAAGGGAATCAAGGGTAGGAAAGTGAAGCTGTGGAGGAGCCATAATTCACGTGGCCTACTCCTGCTGATCTTTCTTATTTTCTTACGTTTGCCCCTCATGAAATTGTCTTCCCCATCCAGGTCATGCAACACATTAGAGCCTCCAAAGAAATTCTGAGCTTCATCATTTTAAATGATATTATTAAAATTGCAGCAGCGACCAAGAATAATGAAACAAATTAAAGGCAAAAGTAAACAAATTTTTAAAATGGCACATTTTCAGCAACAAATTCTTCACGAATAATGCGAAGATGGAGCTGAAAAAACAACCCACGCTTTGTAAATAAATTCAACAGCAGTCTCCTTTTACAAGCCCTCCTTGAGGAGGCTGGGTCACAGGATTAGTGATGCGTCCATTTAACTTTGGTCAGCTAAGAGCTGGGGTTGGAGTCCACTCAAAAATACTTAAAACCCAGCAAGTTGACAACTTGGATAATTATCAGCCTTTTTGACTGTCCTCCAGCACAGCCTCTCCCTGTGCACAGCTTGATATTTCTTCTGAAAAATGTGGCATGGTGAAGGGACACTATGTCACAGCAAAAACCCAGGCTGAGAAACAACATTTGCCCTTAAACGGCACACATACCAGTGTCCACTAGTGGTTGTATATTTCTTGCTCTCTGATTTTCTCCCTTACCTCAGCAAAAAGTACTTTGCTTTTATTTAGTGAATACTGAAATGGGGAACCCCTGATTGGGATTCCCACGAGAAGCCGCATCTCAATACCCTGCCATCGTGGCATTGCATGAGGCATTATGCCACACTGCAGCAAAACTAAAGGGGAGAAGCTACAAGGAGGCATGAGAGAAACCTACAGTCCAGAGAGAAAAGCAAAATACTGCGGATGCTGGAAAACTCAGCAGGTCTGACAGCATCTGTAGAGAGGAATACAGAGCCAACGCCTTGAATCCGTACATGAGAATATTTGCAGACTTCGTATGGATCACTGACATTTCCTATCTCCATATATGGCTACTTAGCCTTAAATGGCCACATCCTTTTAAATTTATCCATCAGTCACAGTGTAAGTTTGCAAGGCCACGCTTAAAATAGGCTGGGGCTTACCTATACTATGTAAGTAAAGGTAATGCTGCAATATGGGGTAGAGTCAGCCAGCCTTGTAACAATCAACCAAGTGCTAATAATAATACACCTCACAGCTAACATTCAATTAGAAAATCTGTTCCGTCCAATCACTGTAAACCATATTCCTTTAGTGATAGCTAGTGTACATATACAGATAACAAACTATAACGAACCTATATACCCTCCACCTCCTCCTCCTGCTGTACAAGCTCCTCCTCCTCCTCCAAAGCCTCCGCTTGTTATCCAGCCCCATTTCTTGATGGCCTGTGGGCAGGATTGTCCACCTTCAGCACCTTCGGTCAGCGATTTGCCAGACCACAGCAGGATAGTGACATCACTCCAACCACCGCCGCCCCCTGTACAAAAACATAAAAGGGACATTAATTACAGGAAAAAAAATTGAACCCAAATGGCCTCCATACACTTTGTTCATGACACAGTCTAAAACAGTTAAGTAAAAGCAAAATATTGCAGATGCTGGAGATCTGAAATAAAAACCGAAAGCGCTGGAAAAAAACTCAGCAGGTCTGGCAGCATCTCCCTGTTGGGGTGGGGGGGTTGTGTGGGAGCGGGCGCAGGTGTGCATGGCTGGGCACTGCCATTTTACATGGGTGGGCCAATTAAGGCCCACCCAGCATGACGCACACCCGGAAGCGCTGAGCGCTCCCTGTGTTGGCGGGGTGGGGATGGGCTGCCTGAATCAGGCAGTGCGCTCTTTCGCGCATGTATGCAAAAGAGTGCAGAAATCTCCCTGAGGCACAGAGCTGCCTCAGGGAGATTAGTTTAAGTTTAAAAAATTTTAAAATAGGGAAACATTTTTTTTTAGGACATGTCCCCTCATGTGAAACTGTCTATGAATTTTATTAAAAATTTTTTCAAACCTTTTAAAACCTTCATGAAGCCTCGTCCCGCCCGTGGATGAGGTTCCATGAAAAATGCGAAGGCCGCCTGGGCTCTTCGCCTGCCCGCCAACCTTAAGGTTGGATGGGCAGCTCAGTTTATTGTTTTAATTGATAGTTAACTGGCCTTAATAGGCCTTTGACAGTTCGGTGGGCGCACAGCCGACTCGGGTGCGTACCTGCTGAACTGAAAATCTGAATGATGCGCGGTGACATTGGGACGCACGCCCGATGTCACCGTATGTCATTTTACCCCTCGGTGAGCGAGCCCCACCCCCCCTTGCCGAGCCGAAGATTCTGCCCAATGTTTCGAGTCTGATATGACTCTTCTTCGGAACAGTCTAAAACAGATTGCACCATTTCACATCTTTTAAGTCTCATTTATTTCTAGTTCTTGTTTTCTGTGAAAATGTTCCCTGTTTTGTACATCACCATTAAAAATGATCTTGAGTTTGCTTGATGGCTCAGTTTCCGCATGAACTGCTCACTGGTGGTACAAAGACCCATGGATTATCTAGTCATTTACCTAATTTGTTATTTGTGGGACCTTGCTGTGTGTAAACAGGCTGCCATGTTTGCCTACAACACAACTGACCAATTAATTAATTAATTAATTACAAAATACCTTGTACATCTGGAGGCTGGAAAGATACTAGATAAATACATTTTTTTTAACAGGCCTGTAAGGTCCCAGGTGTAAACCATGTTCTGTGCTAAATTAGCTAATTTATGTAGGATGGCAAAAAAAACACAATAACCAATCTATCATGGCCCACATAGAAGTACAAGGGCAGCAACATGAGAACACCATCTCCTGCAAGTCCCTCTCCAAATCACACACCATCCTGACTTAGAACCATAGAACCGTGGAAAAATTACGGCATATCAAAGAGGCCATTCAGGCCATTGTGTCTGCACCAGCTGAAAAAAAAAACTATCTGCCCGTTCTAATCCCACATTCCAGCACCCAGTCCATAGCCTTGCAGGTTACAGCACTTCAGGTGCAGACTTGGAACTATATTTGTTCCTTCCCTGTTGCTGTATCCAAATCCTAGAACCACCTGTGGGTGTGCCTACACCACATGGGCTACAGCGGTTCAGGAAGGTGACTCACCACCACCTTCAAGGGCAATTAGGGACAGGCAATAAACGCTGACATTGCCAATGAGGATCACATCTCAAGAACACTATCCAGTAAGCTCAACGGAACTACGATGATGAGTAGGAACTTTTAGGCTGAGAGTTGGATGAGGACAGGATCCTTTTTAATGTTTTCTACCATTGATGAGCATCCACTTGTCACCGTTTATATTTGAACATTATGAGGCATCAAGGACTAAGGGGAGAGTGCAGGAGTACGGCATTGAGATAAAAGATCAGCCATGATCATATTGAATGGCAGAGCAGGCTCGAAGGTCCGAATGACCTACTCCTGCTCCTAATTTCTACGTTTCTATGAAAGGCTAGTCAGCTAAGGTAGCAGAGGACAGCCAGTGCCAGTGCGCCTGCAACCCAAGACACTTATGCTCACTGGTGTGATGCTCTGTCTTATTTTGCCTCCCTTCCTCCCATCATCTGAATAAGGAACTGCTTGGCCTCCGTTCAATACTTTTCCACAGAATAGAGGTCAGACAATCACGGCACGGGGTATCATGGATAGAAATTATTACAAAGAACATTCTTAATGAATTCATTATAATAATCTGGATAACTATAATTGAAACAATAAATTGTTTAGTATTTCAAATTTCACTTGGTCTCTGACATTTGTTAAAATGAATAGGCAATGCACAACCAATTTAACGGCTGACTGAGCATCCTGAAGTCATTAATGTCCCTACGACAAGTGGTGTACTCATGTTGATGATGAACCAGACTTTCTTATATAGATCAGACTGGATAAAGTAGGGTTTTTACTAACTATATCATGTGAAACATTCTGCAATAAGTTGGTTTAAATTTATAACGAAACATACCTTAGCAAGAATAGAGCTTTTGTGATAGGATGTTTAAGCTGCAGTACATGAAGGAGATTCCACTGTGCAAAATAATTAATATGCGTCAGGTAATAATGGACAACATCTTTCAAGAGTGTCAGTGTTGCCCGTAAGGTAAAATGGTGTGTGTGTGTGTGAATGTCACTGGTGCTGGTAGTGAGCGACTAAGCAGTTTGAAGTGATTAATTTAGAATATAATTCAAGAAACGTGTAACTCAACGTTAAAAGATTGTAAGTGAAATTTTAACAATAATTTATTTGTTAAATACGTCATGACATCAGGGAGTGTGCTATTAATAAATATGAAAAGTAAATTGCAACAATACAGGCATAGACAACACAGCTGCAGCTTTCTCTCCAGAGCATCAATAATTATGCCGAGGGCGCTGTTTTTTAATTTATTCAAGGCCTTCATGCAATTATTTTTTTCTATTTGGTCCCTTCAGTTTCTTGAGATGTACTCTTGCTGGTTCCACAGGTTTTGGGTACATCATTCAAAATGGCCATTCTTGGAATGTCAGCCTTGCCAGTAAAGGAATAAGTGTCCCTGAAGTTTTCCCAACTGTGGGTCATTTTCCAAGGTTTCTACAGAGTCGTCTTAAACTGCCTTAGCCTAAGACCAGAATCATAGTTGGTTGATCAGGAAAACTGTGAAGAAATTCACAACCTCAGCCACTTTAGCCATGGCGACATATTATTGCTGAGGCTGATTCTGTCCTTGAACTATATCCACATAGGGTTTCTTCCCTGATCACTATCCAGAGTAATTTTGTTTTCTATTCTAGGGACACTGAGTTCAGTTTTAGAAACCCTAAGTAACTCAGCACACACCACAATCAAACTATGTTTGTTCCCACATCTGAAATATTTTTAATGATGCTCACCCTGACTCAGTGATAACGCTTCTGCCCCTGTTAGAAAATCATGGGTTTGTGGCCTCACTCCAGAGAGTTGAACAACTAATCTAAACTGACATCTCAGTGCAGCCCTGCAGGAGTGCTGCCCTCTCTTGAGTTGCCAACTTTTGGATGAGGCATTAATTCAAGGTCCTTTTTTTCATTTGTGCATGGAATGTGGGTGTCACTAGCTAGGCCAGCATTTATTGCCCATCTCTAATTGCATTTTAAGAGTCAACCACATTGCTGTGGGTCTGGAGTCCTAAAGGACATTAGTGAACCTGATTACTATTTTTTTTAACGACAATCGGCAATGGTTTCGTGGTCATAATTAGACTTTTAATTCCAGGTTTTTATTGAATTCAAATTTCACCATCTGCTGTGGTGGGATTTGAACCTGGGTCCCCAGAGCATTACCCTGGGTCTCCAGAATACCGGTCCAGTGACAATACCACCATGCCACCACCTCCCCCAAGATGTGATGTGCTATCACACATAAATGAAAAAGGTCCTAAGGCACTTTTCTCTAAGAATGTGAGGTATTTTGGCCAACATTAATCCCACAGACACCACCAAAAGTAAATTATCCTGTCAATAATTGGATTGTTGTTTGTGAGATCATGCTGTGCACAAATTGGCTGCTTGAATTACAAGAGTGACCACACTTCAAAAGTCCTTCATTGGCTGTAAAGCACTTGGGGATGTCCTGCAGTTGTAAGGTTCTTGTGTTTTTGACAGCCTTGGTCTCTATTAAGGTGTAAGGAATAAGCTATCTTAAAGGGTTCTCTTGAATGCCATTATATTTCTGTGCTTAGAGTTACAGGGTAATGCTTAGGGTCAGAATAGCAATTTTCAGTAACGTCATAGATGATATCAGAAAACAAGCAGAAGGGAGGGTAAATATTATACATAAAATACAGTAGAAGGCACTTCAAAATGTCATTGATTTTTTTATGAAGCTAGAACAATTTTGAAATGTTAAAGTCAAATTTGGAATAAGGTGATCTTTCTTTAAGGTTTCAGAATTACTGCTGAGGCTGAATGAAATACTTAGATTTGATTTGTTCTTAGGGATGGGTACGAAGTAGGTGGATTAATATTTGCTTTCCCTTATGATTGAAAATGAAAATTCACAAAATAATGGAAGCCACTTACTCTTTCTTCTCACAATCCCACATCAAATTGTCTAATTGCTTCTTGAACGATTGCAAAGATTTTTCCTCTCCAAGCCAGAAATTAATGGAAAATCAGTGGCAATACTGCTGTGGCCATTTTCAGGAGACCCTATGGGAATAAGTCCCAATTGGGCATTTACCTTCTCACCATTGGGCTTCCTGGCTCCTGTGAGGATAATTTACCTCCAGAGATTCTGGTGTGGGGTGGATAGCCCACCCTGAAGAGCTGCAGGACAGTCAGAGGCTGGCAGCTCTCCAGTATTGGCAGCACGGCCTAAATCAGTGATCAATGATGGAGTCCAAATAAAGGTGAGTAGAGCCAGATCACCGGGGCCAGATATGAAGCCCCCAGCGAGGTCGGGGGGTGGGGTTGTTGATTTGAAGGTCATGAGAGGTCTTACGCTGGGTTCCTCCCTTCTGCTAGTGGGTGCCTCCATCAGGCACGGTGTGACCTGTAAGGAGAAAGCTCCTTCCTGGGCACCAGACCTAACCATAGATATTCTTGCCTCCAGGCAGGAAGGCTGTCTTTGAGCCTTCCTGCCCTGGACTTGTTCGGAGGGAGGTGGGAAGGGGGTGGGATCTCCACCCTGCACCTTCTACCTAATCACACTGCCTCTCGATTCCAAACCCTGCCTATGGAGGCCATTAAATCCCACCCTAGGAATTAATCATTGGTCAGGCAGCAGGGCAAGTTCCAATATCAAACAAGAGAAAGCCCCATTAACATATCCAAATGTGGCCAAAGTGGAGCCAGGATGTTACCTCAATTTTGTACCTTTAGTTCCCCATTTGCTAGTCCTTGTTCCTACCCACAAACCATGGGGAAATCACTGAAGGCAAGGGCTTCTTTTAAATATCTGAAAGGTTCATCTGCTGATATCATCTACTACTCTGAAATGAAGAACCCTAACGGCATTGTGTGAAGGTGGGAGGCAAGAAGGTTTTTCATGAGCTTATTGTCGCAAAGAGGCTAGATTTTTGTCCCTTAGACACGTTGCTGCAAACCCCACCAACTTCAGCTACTTGGAGGAATGGGAGGAGGAGAAAGGACACAGTCATTCAGTGGGAGGGCCAGGATGTGCTAGGGAACTTACCCACACCTGCCCTTGCCCTCCCAACTAAGCAGAACATTCTTGCACTTAACTGAAAAGGAGTGAAGAAAGAGGCACAGCTTCTCAAGGAAGCAGTAGCATATTGCGTCATCTGGTCCAGGATGACTCTCAGCCAATTTCCAGGACTAATACTCATGTGAAGAATGAATATCACCACAGACTGGATGGCCCAAACAACCTATTTCCATACAATAGTTTCTTTCTAATATACTTTTGATAAAATAATGGACAGACTTTTTTTTTATTCGTCCATGGGATATGGGCATCCCTGGCATTGCCAGCAATTATTGCCAATCCTTAATTGCTCTTGATAGAAGGTGGTGATGAATTGCCTTCTTGAACCACTGCAGCCCATGTAGTGCAGGGACATTCACAGTGCAGCTGGGGAGTGAATTTCAGGTTTCTGATCCAGCGACAGTGAAGCAACAGTGATATATTTCCAAACTAGGATGGCGTATGGCTTGGAGGGGAACTTGCAGTTGGTGGTGTTCCCAAGTGTCTGCTGCCCTGATTCTTTTGGGGGCGTCCATGGAGCTTGGGGGTTTAGGTTGTAGGTTTGGTGGGTACTGTGATAAGAGCTTTGGTGATTGCTACAGTACATCTCGCAGATGGTACACACTGCAGCCACTGTGCACTGGTGGTGGAGGGACTGAATGTTTCAGGTGGTAGATGTGGTTCCAATCAAGCGGGCTGCTTTAGCCTGGATAGTGTTGAGCTTGTTGAGTGTTTTGCAGATATCACTCATCGAGGCAAGTGGGGAGTATTCCATCACACTCCTGACTTGCGCTTTGTAGATGGTTGATGTAGTATAAGGGTTTGGCACATAAATAGTTAACGTAGGACTAAGTACAGTACTGTCCACACAGTGATGTAAGAGAACACCCATGCACCTAGGGGTCAGTGTAGTGTTGGGCAGAGCCATGTGTAGAAGCAAGCATGGAGGCAGCTCCCAGCTTGGACCTTTACTGTACCTATGTATATAGTTTCTAGTAGTTAATACATACTTACTGTTGAACCACCTAAGACTACAAATACCTTCATAAGGCCTACTGAACTACACCCAACACCTTACAACAGTGAAAAGGCTTTGGAAAGTCAGGAGGTGAGTTACTCACCACAGAATTCTCAGCCTCTGGCCTGATCTTGCAGCCACTGGTCTCTGAGACTTGTGGAATTTAATCCCAAAGCACCAGGGTAATATGATTTAATAAAAACTGACCTTTTACAGGTCAGTTACCTTGTACATGGAATTAGATAACCTCTATTCCAAAATAGCAAATCTTCTGACTCACTGTAAGCAATACCATGGTCATTTATGAATGTTTGAGAAAAGATAGCCAAAACCAATAAAGATGAGTTGAAAATTGATTTCTTCTCAAGTCTTGGAAGTTTAAATTCTTTTTTTAAAACAGACAGGCATTTAGTGTCATTTATTTAAACCTTTTTTCACCTTTTGAATGGAGTGATTGACAAAACTGATCCACACAAATTGTGTATTATGGTGAAATGTTCTAACACTGAACGATAAGAAATAGGAGCAGGAGTAAACCATATGCCCCCTCAAGCCTGCACCACGATTCAATACAATCATGACTGATCTGCTGCCTCAGCTCTGCTTTCCTGCCCACTCTCCACATCTCTTGGTTCCCTGAAAGATCAAAATCCATCCATCACAGCATTAAATCTACTTAATGATGCAGCATCCATAATCTTCTGGGGCAGACAATTCCAAAGATTCACAACCCTTTTATTGAAGAAATTTTTCCCCTTCTCTGTGCTAAATGATCAACCCCTTAACCTCCGTGTTTTAGATCCCTCAGCCTGGTGAAACAACCTCTTAGTGTCTACCTTGTCAAGCCCCTTCAGAACCCTAAATGTTTCAATAAGATCACCTCTTATTCATCTGAGCTCCACAGAACCATAGAAAAGTTACAGCACAGAAGGAGGCCACTTGGCCCATCTTGTCCATGCCAGCCCGAGGACACCCAGGTGCCCTTTCTAATCCCACCTTCCTGCACCCGGCCCATAGCCCTGCAGTTTACAGCACTTTAAGTGCAGATCCAGATACTTTTTAAAAGAGTTTAAAGTTTCTGTCTCTACCACCAACTTGGGCAGCGAATTCCAGACACCCACTACCCTCTGCGTAAAAATGTTCTTCCTCATGTCCCCCCTACACCTTCTGCCACTTATCTTGAATCTATGTCCCCTGGTTCTAGAATTCTCCATCAAGGGAAACAATATAGGTCCAATTTACTCATCCTCTCATCATAGGGCAACCCTCTTATCCCAGGAATCTATCTAGTGAACCTTTGCTCTGCTGCCTCCAAGGTAAATATATCCTTCCTCAGATATGGAGACCAAAACTGTGCACAGTACTCCAGATGCGGTCTCACCAAAGCCCTGCATAATTATAGCAAGACTGCCTTATTCTTGTGCTCCAATCCCTTTGCAATAAAAGCCAACATGCCATTTGCTTCTTTAATCAGCAATGGTTCAGTGGGTGCAATCTTGCCTTTGAGTCACAAGGCTCTGGGTTTAAGGGCTTGAGCACATAAATGTAGGCTGACATTCGAGTGCAGTACTGAGCGAGTGCTGCATTGTTGGAGGCCATCTTTCAGATGAGATGTTAAATTGAGGCCCTTTCTGACCTCTCAGATCCCCCGGCACTATTTTGAAGAAGAGCAGGCGAGTTATCCCCAGTGTCCTGGCCAATATCTATCCCTTATTCAACATAAAATACAGATTGTCTGGTGATTATCACATTGCTGTTTGTGGGAGCTTGCTGTACAAATTGGATGCAGTGTTTCCTACACTACAACAGTGACCACACATCAAAAAGTACTTCATTGCCTGAAAAATGTTTTCAGGCACCCGTTGGTCATGAAAAGCACCATATAAATGTAAGTCTTTCTTTTAATTGCTTGCTGTACTTGCATGTTAATTTTCTGGCTGAGATTTTCTGTCCATGAGGGTTGTGAACCTGAAACTGAGGCCAGTTCTGGGCCTTAACCCCGCGTGACATGTTCCAGGCATGGCCCATCTGGATTCTTAAAGGACCAGGCCAATTAATGGCAAGGAGTGGGGCTCACCACCCAATTAAGGAGGTGGGTGGCTTCCCAAGGATGGAGCGCCAATGGAGGCCCTCCAGCACAGACACCGGCCAAGGTGGAAGCTGCTGATTCATGATGGTGAGAGACAGAGAGAGCACAAAAGATGAAATGGTTAGCTATTAAAAACTTAAGAGGGCCACAGCTGCCTGGCTGTGATTCTGGAGGGACAACTGCTCCATCAGACAGCCAGAGACTGCTGCTGCAGCTCGGCAGCCCTGCTATGAGTGGGGGGCCCTTTGCTGGATTAATCATAGCCCACACCCACCCTGTCCCAATGTGCACCCACTGTGGTTGCCTGCCAATGCCTCTTGCCTGCATTGCTGACTGGAAACCCTGTAATTGTCCCTAATTTCCCTCAGTTGGCTACCTGCTCCTTGCTGGTAGCCAGCCAATCTGGCCTTGAGCTGGCTTTTCCAAAAATGGCTTGGGATTGAGATTGTGGCACCAAACTGGCATGACAGCCAGTAACGTGAAATTACGAGCGGCACCTCCAATCCAACCCCAATCTGCTTCTAAATTTCAGCCCTCTGTGCTCCTTGTACAAATATACCAAAATCACTCTGAATCAACATTTAAAAGTTTCAAGCCTTTTAAAAAATATTCTGCTTTTCTATTCTTGCTCCCAAAGTAAATAATCTCATACTTCCCCACTTAAACTCCATCTGCCACTTTGTTGCCCATTCACCTAACCTGTCTATATCTCTTCGCAGCCTCTTTGTATCCTTCTCACAGCTTACATTCCTATCTAGCTTTGTACCATTAATCTAAGGGCCACAAGCTATAAATTGGAAAGTCAGGAGTAAGAAAGGAAGCCCAGGTATAACGGTTTTTACATTAAGGATTTTGAGCTTGTTGATTAAGTTATCAGCAAAAGTAATTGATGCAAATGGCATAAATGGATGCAAGAGGCAACTGAAAAGTGAAGGCATTGAGGGATGTGATGAGAGGAAGTAAGGTTGATCTATGGAAAAGGAATGTATTGCTGGGTCCAATGGTCCTTTCTAGGCCCTGGATTCCAGTAGACTCTGGACACTTCCATAACTGTTTCTGGCGCTTTTTTGTGGTTATATGGTAGCGGATATCCATTCTCCCAACCTACCAGAGGCCAAGCATTCTGTCTCAGTTTCACACTGTGGCTGGTTGTGATTAGCAACTCCACATGGGAGGAAAGCAGTGCTGAAATGTCAGCAGGTATTGTAATTTACATTCGGGTTGTCTAGTTCAAAGTGCAAGGTACTAATTTGTCATGACAATGACCCACTGCAGTCATTCATTGAAGGAAGGACAGACTTGAGTTCACTCTGAGGCCAATGATTTAGAGCTGATTAGTCACACAAATTACACATTACTTTAAGTCACCTTAAGTAACATTTACAAATTATATTTGAGGCAATAAAATACAAATATTATGCTGTAGTAGTTTTTGTTAAATTGTCTGTGATTTGAAGTGCTAATGGCATATCAAAGATAATATCTACAGAGTGGTTTGCAGAGAGACTGTTTGTGACATTCCAAATTGCATGTGAATTGGTGAAATGGGATATAACACCAATGTGTCAGCAATCTACTTGAAGTAATTATAAGGAGATCAATAAGGCTAAGGGCTGAAGGATTTAAGGCTTCATAAGTTAAGGAACTTTACGGTGTGATTGCTTTGCAAGGTCATGTTATTCCCACAATATAAGAACATTACGACAATTCTTTTGATAACAGGTGAAAAACTTCTTCAATTCAGCCTGAGGCCTATGAAAGCAAAAATTCTAGGGACATGAATTAAAGAGGACAACAGTAAAGAGGACAACAGAAGAAAGCAGTTCTTCCCCCTTCAAATTGTTAGGTAAAATTATGAATTGCCTGATCACTAGCCAGTGATTTTTGCTGGAAAGTGAATGCTTGTGGACATTGAGTGGGGATTGGATTGAGCATGATTGTGATGCCTTCCATAGTTAAATAGACCACCTGTTTGGACTCATGCATGAAGAGCGACCACTTGGGCAATGCTCTGATATGTGGCCAACACCTGTGAAACTGTACCACCCTCAGGAAGAGACACATTTGAAGAAAATAAAAATCTAAGCTGTCTGGACTTACTGTCTAAAATTCATCCAGAAGCCAAAACCTCAGTGGAATAGATTCAGGCAAATTGAGTTAAAGTTGAGAATATTCACATTAGAATACTATAAAGTTGAAAACAAAATTCAGTTTTATACTCATATGCTTACATGATAATACATTACTCTCGACTTCAGACTATGGGCAGGCTGATGTGGAAGAAATCCAAAGACACCTGTCTTTGCCTAATGCTGACCTTCTTCAGTTAAAAGAAAAATATGCTTGGCTTTTTTTTTGTTTCCTTAAGAGATGATTCCAGAGATGTTCTGGTACTCCAAGCCAAAGAGGACATCTTAGCATTCAAAGCATAGCTACAAATTCCCTTCTAAAATATATGATATAGGACTAGAGGGAATGGTATTGAAATTTGCAGGTGATTCCAAAACAGTAGGCATAGTGAATTCGACAGAAGACCAAAGGAAGCTGTTAAAGGACATCACTGACCTGCAGCACCTGACATCCCATTCACACCTGGAACAGAGGAATCAGTTTCTAGCATCTCTTCAGGGAAACTGGAATCTTTACTCAGATAGGCTTTGCCGCCTCCACCTGCTGCTATCAGTAATGGTATTGGTTCTCCATTTTCCATCTGGAATATTTCAGGGATGCAAGCACAATTTTTAAATACAGTTAAATAAAACATCAAACATTTGTTGCACAGAAGGAGACCATTCAGCCGATTGTGCGTGTGCTGGCCTAAAATGAGCTTTGCAGCCTCATTCCACTTTCCAGCTCTTGGTTTGTAGCCCTGCAGATTACAGCACATATCCTAGTATTTTTTTTAAATGCAGTGAGGGTTTCTGCCTCTACCACCCTTCAAGCAGGGAGTTCCAGACCCTCACCACCCTCTGGATGAAAACAATTATCCTCAAATCCTCTCTAATCTTTCTGCCAATTCTATCAAAACCATCCATAATTTTGAACACCTTTATGAAATCTTCTCTTAACCTTCTCTGCTTTAAGGACAGCAATCCCATTTTCTCTAGTCACTCCACATATCTGAAGTCCTTCGTCCCTGGTACCATTCCAGTAAATCTCCCCTGCACTTGCTCTAAGAATTTGACATCCTTCCTAAAGTGCAGTGCCCATAATTAATGACAACACTTCAACTAAGGCCTAACTGGTGTTTTTAGGTGTTTGGTGTAACTTCATTGCTTTTTTACTCTATAGTCCAGGCCCAGTGGAGGCGGGAATGGGGTCAAACAATCTCAATATCTTGCATAACCTTTTCGCGGGTCAGAAGGCATTGGTCACGACTCCACATACACCTCTTCTGAGGACAGGGTCGACATTCTGAGCCCTATAGAAAGTTCAAATTTCCTTGCTCCTTCCCCGCTATTTTCCTAAGCTGGTGCAGTTTTTGGAAATCCTAATAAAACCAATCTTATTAGAAAGTCCTTTACCACTTGGGAGAGCCTAATGAGGAGTCAGAAACATTCTGACAAGTAAGTATTAAATCTTTGGACAATTTCAAATGTCACTATTAGATATTGTACTGGGATGTAGATGTGTTTCAATTGCAATGATACATCATAGGGCTCTGTCTTGAAAAGCTAAGGTGACCAATAAATTGACCAGCATTGTTTAAGTGTTAAGATTCATTAGAGTACTTTTCCCATTGGGAAAAGTGCTATCATGCATTAAAAATGAAGAAAACACTGCTTGGAATCTCGTGTGTAATAATTTGAAGTAACTTGAATGCGCAGAGTCCTTTTAAATGAAAAAAAACCTTCAGCAGCTTTCACTTGGATAACCACTTGTTCTTGAACTGCTTTGGTTGCCAGGATGTCTGGTGTAGCTTAAAAAAAGACCATGGGGATAATTTTGACATGCGTAAAATGAAGCGTGGTGACATTGGGCATGCATCCTGATGTCACCTCGCGTCATTCAGATCTTCTGTTCGGTGGGCGCGCGCCAGAGGTGGCTGCGCACCCGCCAAACTGTCAAAGGCCTGTTAAGGTCATTAATAAACTAATTACACTAATTCTCAATGCTGCCCGTCCAACTTAAGGTTGGCAGGCAGGCGAAGAGCCCAAACTGCCTTCGCGTTTTTCATGAAACCTCATCCACGGGTGGGATAAGGTCTCATGAAGGTTTTATTAAATCAATTTTAAAAATTTTGACAATTCATAAACATGTCTCAGCTCATGTGGCACTGTCACATGAGGGGACATGTCTGAATAATTTTAATCTTTCTTTTTTTCAAACTTTATAAAACTGAACTTTATCTCCCTGAGGCAGCTCTGTGCTTCCTGGAAATTTCTGCGCTCTTTATGCCTTAATTGGCCCGCCCACGTAAAATGGCGGCATGCAGCCAATCATGGGCGGTGATTGGCTCCACGCCCACACCCAACCAGCCCGCCCGAAAGGCAGAAGATTCTGCCCCATCTGGTTTTTTTTTTCAGATTCAATAGACTCAATTGTTTATATTTCCCAGGATTTGTTTGACACTGAACCCATTATGAATGTTTGGTTGAGTTTCAAAAGTTATAACCACTTATCTCAACAGGGGGCTGTGTTCAGATTTTGGTCCACAGTTTTAAGAGATTATTAAAGGATTATCTCTCTTTGATGTGGCAAGTGAATAGGTGTTTGTTTATTTTTATGACATATTGACCATTTGAGGGGATTTATTTTTTTGAATGGCTTTTTTGATAAAGAATTTTTTTCAGTATGAAATGTGCTTGAATGACAGCTCTCTTAGATTGTTAGGAGTTTATTTTTTAATGTCCATTTCAAAGACATCCTGAGGTCTGCCTATGGTGGATACTGGGTGACTGGCTATAGAAGATATATGGCAAGCATGGAGCATGCATGGGGAGAGTACGAGGGGGCATGGAGGGGCATAGGGAGCGTGAGGGAGCATGGACATGGGTGGGGGTGGAAGGGGGAAAGGGGTGAAATTTACTGAGCATAAGAACAATACTGGGATCTGGGATACTGTTCCTGAAAACCAAGGTGGACCTTCTAACCAACCCACATCCACAGCCATATTCCTTCTGCACTGCATTGCAACTCGCAAAACCCAACCCCTCCCTGCCCACATCTCTCAAGAGATAAAAATATGGCAGGAATGGTCCCTTCATGTTTTGGAAGCTGCCAAAGGATCCAACTCACGTTTTCCTGTCCTTACATGAAAATATGGCCCTGTGCCTCTATGAATAAAGCAAGGATCTCATATGCTCTTTAATAGCCTTCTCAACTGCTCCTGCTACCTTCAAAGATTTATGTATGTCCCAGGTCTCTCTATTCTTATGTTCCCTTTAGAATTGTACTATTTAATTCATATTGCCTCTCCTCATTCTTCTTATCAAAATGTATCACCACAGGTCTTTGCATCAAATCTCAATTGCCATATTTTCCCCATTTTACCAGTCTATGTCCTCCTGAAGTCTGTTATTATTCTCCTCATGGTTTACTATATTTCCAACTTTTGTGTCACCTGCAAACTTTGAAATTATGCCCTGTTTAATCAAGGTCAGGTCATTGATATATATCAACAAGAGCAGTGGTCCTGATATACTGCTGTACATCTCCCTCTATTCTGAAAAACAACCATTCACCATTCCTCTCTGCTTTCGGTTCCTTAGCCAATTTTATATCCATGTCCCTTTAATTCCATGGACTTTGATTTGCCAACAACATGCAAGATCACGGGAGGCTGCAATTACAGCCTTTGGGTCACACTATTGTATAGATATTAGGTGATAAAAGTCTTTTCCAGAGTATAAGGTAAGTAAGATGTACTTACAGGAGTGATCAGTGACACCAAGCCCAAGAGAATATCCAGTGCAGATGTGAAATTTGTAATAGCTTCATTTAAATCAATTGTAATAACGCTTCTTATCAGGAAGAACACTTTAGGCTTATCTAATAAGTCTCAGCAGTAAACTCAGCAGTAAAGTGCCACAGATCTTACAATATGGATCTGTGCCAGACATTCAAATTCCCCAGCACTCCTACACACCAGCTTCTGTAACTATAAATCCTCCCCTCATGTTTTCTGATTAAGATGACCGGAACCACACAATTCGGTCCAAATGCAGAATCAAAAGCATTCCCTGTCTGAGGCAAAAGAAAACATTTGCCATCATTCAGTACTATTGGCAGAACCCTGCTTGAAATGGAATATTACGTTAAAAATAAAATTTCTTCTAAGGCTCTTTAAGTGGCTTGGATTTTTGCACCTGAAGCGCTGTAACCTACAAGGCTGAAGTGTGGACACAATGGGTCAAATGGCCTCCTTCCCTCCTGTAAATTCCAGTGATTCGATGATTCCTGATTGATAAGATGGTGGATGCCTTTTTTAAAAAAAATTTGTGACGAACCAAACTATTATAAATCCTCACCTTGAAAATGAATGTGGCTCCTCCACCACCTCCTCCACCTCCTGCCCACTCTGTGACATTGCCATTTGCTTTTAGCTCCTCTTCAATTACATTATTCTCTCCCAAGCAAACACTCTGGATGGTGGGATTAGCCTTCAAACAAAACAATGAACAATGTAATTCTGAGTATACCATGTGCCTGGACCAACTGAGTCATTGAGGTAAAAACTTAAAAGAGATTTTCTCAGAGTAGAACAAAATTAAAAATCCAATTTGATAAGCTGGAATACACTAATAGTTATATTTCAGTCTTAGCCATTAACATCTCTAGAAAACTGTATTTCAGGTTATATCCTAGACTTTGGCATGCTGTACACTGGAAACTCATTACATCAATATCATTTCAGTTACATCTCAAAACCTCAATGTGAACTTTGGTTCTGGACTTAGTTATTGTTAATGAATTATTTAGTCTTGCATATGAATTAGGCTGGAAAATTATGAAACAAAATAAACAGCATATAGAATATATATTCAAACTTACAAATCCACCTTAATGGGGAGATAGCTGCCTTAATGAGAAGGATACGAAGGATCCAAAACACCAGAGCTCAACTTACTATGTCATGGACTGATACATCACAAATTGAAAGCTTCCCAAATATAGGAAAATGGTCAAGTTGCTGAATTGATTGAAAAAAATGGAAAACTTGAAAAAAAAAACTGTGCTGAACAAATCAATGCAAAATGGAAAAAGCAGTAGGGTGGCGTTGTCTATGTAAAAGTGAACAAAATAACAAGACAGTGATGAGTGGAAACAACCAGAAAAATATGTGTCTTGCTGGCTATATGGAAGCCGAATAGAATAATGCTTAATAATAGAATAATGCTTCTGACAAGGAAAACAAGATTTACCTTAGACCAATGCTTTTCAACTAGATAAACTTGGGTGCAGGGTTAGGATCCTGAAAATTGAAACTGAGTACCATGCTTGAGAAAAATAAAGGAGATTAGAAAAATCAGGATGCAAAGTTGGGTTTTAAAAGGTTGTACGATTGGAGGAGGAGGGAAAGCCTAAGGGAGATAAGGCACTCAACAGTTTTGAAGACCTGATGAGGATATTAATGTTGGGAAGAGGAAGATCATGAAAGATTTAGAAAGAACAGGCCATCAACCATATAGTATAGTGCGCTTGCACGTAACTGTAGGAGCTGCACTGGTGTAGGCCTGAAAGCACTAATCACCATTTTGTTCAGGAATTGTGCATATCTTGGAAACATCCATGAAATAGTAATGTGAGAAAGAAAGACTTAAGCAGAAGCCTTAAAACAATGAAAAAGAATATAAACATTTATATTAATCCCAGAGTGTAAAATGAAAAGGAGCTGAGATCACTGATTTGCTGAAGTACCAGGGGACACACATTAACTCAGATCTAAAATAGAGCGTTAAACTGGATATGAGAGTCATAAAAACACAGCAATATCTGTTTCAAAAATAAGCCTAGGGAGTTTGATGCGGACATTGAAATCATTAAAATGGTTTATTCAGGGGCAGTTAAAAACTTTCATTACCTATGGCCTCAGTGGCCAGCAAGATAAAACAGATAAATTAAGAGTGTCAAACTCAGCAAATCCTGTGATGTTCCAAACGCTTCATACAAGAAAATATTGGGATAAAGGAAAACAGGCCAAAATGAGCAACAGGATTTCTTCAAGCTTTGTTTCAGAGCCCTCAAAATTCAGATATCCAAGATATGAAACACACAGATTACAGGCTAGTGGGTAAACCCAAAATAAGATGTTACTCATTAGCTGTTTGTTAAAGCAGCTCAGAACACTGCATTATAGATTGATAGGATGTATATTTATGGCTGACAACTTTCAAGGTCATGTACTTCTGATTTCAAATGTGCCGCCTTAAGCAGTTACTGCATATAGGTCAGGCGCTCTATTGAAATAGCCTAAAATAATTAAAGACCAAGGGCAGAATTTTCACCACCATATAGGGGCAAGAACAGAGGAAGGCAAGAGGCGCTGTTGGCCACCGTGCCAGCACCATCTTGTCCACGGGCCATTACCCTGAAGGTAGGATGGGGGCTGATAGTCAATTATGGTAAGTGAATGGCTGATTAAGGCCAATTATCAAAGGCGAACATAGAAACATAGAAAATAGAAGCAGGAGTAGATCATTCAGCCCTTCAAGCCTGCACCGACATTCAATGTAATCATGGCTGATCCTCTATCTCAGCACCGTACTCCCGCACTCTCCCCATGCCCCTTGATGACTTTGGAGTCCAGAAATCGATTTAGTTCCTTCTTAAATATATTCAGAGACTTGGCCTCCACAGCCTTCTGTGGTAGAGAATTCCACAGGTTCACCATCCTCTGAGTGAAGAGGTTTCTCCTCATCTCAGTCCTAAATGGTCTATCCCGTATCCTGTGACTTGTTCTGGACCCCCCAGCCAGAGGAAATATCATCCCTACAGCCAGTCTGTCCATCCCTGTCAGAATTTTATATGTTTCAATGATATCTCCTCTCATTCTTCTAAATTCCAGTGAATACAGGCCTAGCTGGCCCAATCTCTCCTCATACGACAATCCTGCCATCCCAGGAATCAGTCTGGTCAACCTTTGCTGCACTCCCTCCATGGCAAGTATATCCTTTCTTAGGTAAGGAGACCAAAACTGTACACAATACTCCAGGTGTGGTCTCACCAAGGCCCTGTACAGCTGCAGTAAGACATCCTTGCTCCTGCACTTAAGTCCTCTTACAATGAAGACCAACATACCATTTGCTTTCTTAACTGCTTGCTGCACCGGCATGCTTGCTTTCAGTGATTGGTGTACAAGGACACCCAGCTCCCTTTGTACATCAACATTTCCAAATCTATCACCATTTAAATAATACTCTGCCGTTCTGTTTTTTCTACCAAAGTGGATAACTTCACAACTGCCATGTATTTGCCCACTTACTCAACCTGTCTAAATTGCCTTGAAGCCTCTTAACACCCTCCTCATCGCTTACATTCCCACCAAGCTTCATTCCATCAGCATACTTGGAAATATTACATTTGATTCCCTCATCCAAATCATTGATATATACTGTGAATAGCTGGGGTCCAAGCACTGATCCCTGTGGTACCCCACTAGTCACTGGCTGCCACGCCGAAAAAGACCCTTTATTCCTACTCTCTGTTTCCTGTCTGCTAACCAATTCTCAATCCATGCCAACATATGAACCCAATCCCATGTGCTTTATTTTTACACACTAACCTCTTATGTGGTTCTTAATCAAAAGCTTACAGAAAATCCATACACCACATCCACTTGTTCTCCCTTATCTATTCTGCTAGTTGTGTCCTCAAAAAACTCCAACAGGTTTCTCAAACATGCAGGATTTTGCCCTTGGTAGGCATGCGGGCCCCACCGGCTCAGCGGCGGGTGGACAGCCAACCCCTGCCACCGAAACAGGGCCCGCCGCCATTTTGAGTGGGTGGGCCAATTAGGGCCCGCCCAGCAGCCTGCCCGACAGGAAGCTGGGAATCCCCAGCATGCGCGCGAAAGAGCGCACTGCTCCCTGAGCCTTCCTAAAAATTTAAAGGGACCGGGATGACGTCGGGGGTTCATCCCAACGTCACCCCGCGTCATTTTCCCATCAGCGAACGGGCCCCGCCCCCAAATTGCCGACGGGAAAATTCTGGCCATGATTTCCCTTTTATAAATCCATGTTGACTTTGTCTAATCCTGTTGGTATTTTGTAAGTGTCCTGTTATCACTTTCCCTACTTCTGATGTTAGGCTAGCAGGTCTGTAATTCGCTGCTTTCTCACTCCCTCCTTTTTTAAATAGCGGGGTTACATTTGCTGCCCTCCAATTTGCCGGGACTGTTTCAGAATCCACAGAATTTTTGAAGACAACACCAATGCATGCACTGTTTCCATGGCCACCTTCTTTAGTACCTGGGATGTAGATTATCGGCCTCTGGGAATTTACTGGCTTTCAGTCCCATTAATTTCTCTGGCACTATTGTTTTGTAATAATAATTTCCTTCAATTCCTCCTCCTCACTAGACCCTTGGTTTCCTAGTATTTCTGGAAAGTTATTTGTGTCTTCTTCTATGAAGACAGAGCTAAGGTAGTTGTTTAATTGCTCTGCCATTTCCTTGTTCTTTATCATAAATTCTCCGGTTTCAGGCTGTAAGGGACCTATATTTGTCTTGACCAACCTTTTTCTTTTTACATACTTATAGAAGCTCTTACAGTCCGCTTTTATGTTCCTTGCAAGTTTACTCTCATACTCTATTTTTCCCCTCTTAATCAATCTCTTGGTCCTCCTTTGCTGAATTCTAAACTGCTTCCAATCCTCAGGCTTGCTACTTTATCTAGCAACTTTATATGACTCCTCTTTGGACCTAAAACGATCTTTAATTTATTTTGTTAGCCGTGGTTGGGCTGCTTTCCCTGTTATGTTTTTGTGCGAGAAAGGAATGTATAACTGTTGCAATGCATACATTTGTTCTTTAAATATTAGCCATTGTCTATCCACCATCATGCCTTTTAATGAAACTCCCCAATTTATCTTAGCCAACTCACACCTCATACCTTCATAGTTTCCTTTGTTAAGAATTAGGACCCGAGTTTCAGATCGGACTACTTCACTTTCCATCCTAATGAAGAATTCTATCATGCTATGGTCGCTGTTCCCTAAAGGACCCTTCACAACAAGTTTATTAATTAACCCCTTCTCATTGCACAATACCAAATCTAGGACAGCCTGTTCCCTAGTCAGTTCCTCGACATACTGGTCTAAAAAAACCATCTTGTACACACTCCAGGAGTTCATCCCCGACAATATTATTGTTAATTTGGTTTGCCCAGTCTATATGCAGATCAAAGTCACCCATGATTACTGTAGCAACCTTGTTACATGCATCTCTAATTTCCTGTTTAATGCTGTCTCCTACCTTATCACTACTGTTTGGAGGCCTATATGCAACTCCCACTAATGTTTTCCACCCCTTGTTGCTACTTAGCTCCACCCAGACTGATTCTACATCTAGATTTTCTGAGCCAATATCCTCTCTCACTGTCGTACTGATTTCATCCTTAACTAACAATGCCACACCATCTTCTTTTCCTTTTTGACTGTCCATCCTAAATATCGAGTACCCTTGGATATTAAGTTCCCAGCCTTGGTCACCCTGCAGCCATGTCTCTGCAATCGCAATCATATCATACCCGTTTACATCTATTTGCGCTGTTAATTCATCTACCTTATTGCAAATGCTCCATGCATTCAGATACAGTGCCTAAAGACTTGTCTTTTTAACATTTTCACTAATTTTTCTTGTACTATGGCCCTATTTGCTGCTAGCCCTTGTTTCCTCTGCCTTCTACCTTTGCTTTCTACCTTTCTGCCTTTCATTCCTATCTTTGTTTCCCTCTCTTGTGTCTCCCCGCTCAGGTTCCCACCCCCCCCCCCCCCCCCGCCAATCTCGTTTAAACCCTACTCCACAGTACTAGTGAATACCTCTATTAGGATATTGGTCCCGGTCCTGCTGGAGTGCAACCTGTGCAGCTTGTACAGGTCTCACCTTCCCCAGAATTGGTCCCAATGCCTCAGGAATCTAAATCCCTCCCTCCTACACCATCTCTCCAGCCATGCATTCATCTGGTCTTTTCTCCTACCCCTGATCTCGCTAGCACGTGGCATTGGGAGTAATCCTGAAATTACAACCTTTGAGGTACTGTTTTTTAATTTATTTTCTAGCTCTCTATATTCTGCTTTCAGGACCTCATCCCTCTTTTTACCTATGTGGTTGGTACCAATATGGACCACAACCTCTGACTGTTCACCTTCCCCCTTTAGGTCCTGCAGGTGCTCAGTGACATCCTTGGCCCGGCCCCCAGGAAGCAACATACCATCCTGGTGTCACATCTGTAGCTGCAGAAACGTCCATCTATTCTCCTTACAGTAGAATCCCCTATCACTATTGCTCTCCCACTCTTTATCCACCCCCCCCCCCACCCCCGCTATGCAGCTGAGCCAGTCGTAGAGCCACAGACTTGGCTCTTGCTGCATTCCCCCTGAGAAACCATCTCTCCCAACAAGTACCCAAAACAGAAAATCTGTTGGAGAGAGAGATGGACCCAAGGGAATCCTGCACTACCTGCCTGGTGCTTTTACTCTGTCTGGCAGTCATCCATTCCCTTTCTGCCTGTGCACTCTTTACCTGTGGTGTGACCACCTTTCTTTACATTCTATCCATGAAGATCTGATCCTTGTGGATGCTCCACAGTGACTCTAGGTGCAGCTCCAGCTCCGAAACATGGATTTCAAGCAGCTGCAACTGGAGGCACTTCCTGCACACATGGTCACCCTGGACATTGCAAGCGTACCTGACTTCCCACATTGTACAGGAGGAACATTCCACTTGGCCAAGCTGCCCTGCCATGACTTACCCTTAAATTACTCCTTTTACTTTTGCTTCCTCTAGTCTAGATAATATTAAGGACAGAAGAAATACTTACCCGGTCCTACTTTACAAGGCTGCCGTTCTTCTTGCTGAGGAAAGGGCGAAAATGAAAGAATCGCCTCCTTCCCTCTTCAGCAAACTCCCTCTCTCACCAAACTCCAACTGAAGCACTCTAATTCAGTCCAAAGTAGCACTCTAGTGCGGACAAAAGCAGCACTTTAGTTGGCTTGCTTTTATGCTGTCCGAATCTAGGGGGAGAATTTTCACCCCGTTGGGGAGGTTGAGTGGGAGCGGGCGTCGGCGGGGGGAGGAGGCTGAGTTGGGGGCCTGCCCTCTTTCACGTATGCACGCAAAAGAGCACAGAAATCTCCCTGAGGCACAGAGCTGCCTCAGGGAGTTTAACTTCATTATGAAAAATTAAAATAAAGAAAGAAAAAATTTCAGACATGTCCTCTCATGTGACAGTGTCACATGAGCTGGGACATGTCAATGAATTTTAATTAAAAATTTGTGTGATTTATAAATCCTTCGTGAAACCTCATCCCGCCCGTGGATGAGGTTTTGTGATAAATGCGAAGGCCACCTGGACTCTTCACCTGCCCGCCAACCTTAAGGTTGGATGGGCAGCTCTGTTAATCCTTGTAATTGCTACTAAAATGGCCTTAATAGGCCTTTGACAGTTCGGCGGGCGTGTAGCCGACTCTGGTGTGTGCCCGCCGAACTGAAGATCTGAATGGTGCGTGGTGACGTCGGGACGCACACCCGATGTCACCGTGTGTCATTTTATGCGTCGGCAAGCAAGGCCCACACCCGCACGCCGACCAGAAGATTCAGGCCTAGCTTCTGAAGACCTTTTTAAGCCAGTTAACTAATTTACTAGCTGCAGCTGCAGGCAGAGCCTGTATAACCCCTGTTTTAAAGCTGGACTAAAACTCACCTTCTCCCAGCACAAAGAGCAACTTTTAGTTAGTTGCTAAATTAAAGAAAGATTAGACTTTGGATAGAAATTAACCCTTAAAAGTCCCCCTCTCACCCAACTCCAACTGAAGCACTCTAATGCAGCCCAAAGCAATATTCAAATTTTCCAGTCGGTTTGCAGCCTCCTGTGATGTCAGGAACTAGGCCATCTGCCTAAATTGGCCTCTTGGTGGAAAAATGGAGGTTCCAGCGCTCCAGGAAGGCTTTGAGGCTCTCCCCAACTGCTTGGCCACAGCCCGCCCTTTGGCAGAGATCCCCCTCCACAATGAGGCCATTTTTAAATTGAGAAGTTTTAGAAGTTGCTGAGAGGGTGCCTCAAGAGGGAGGTGCCCACCCTCTCCCTTTCCTTCAATGGCAGGCTATATCCCCTTCCAAGTTGGAGAGCCTCCTATTCGTCCTTCAGCTTCGAGAGCCTGCCTGCCATCCTCCAATTGAACGGTGAGCATGCAATGTGACCACTAATTGGTTAATTCAGGGAAGATCACTGCTGGGTGACTGTTCCCCACACAGTGAGGGGTTGGGACCCCTATTTGACCCTGACTTTGGGGTACTGAGCCAAAAGTTTGATCTGAGATATTGTGTTTGAGAGCAAGAGATGAAGAGGGAACAGAGTTGAATCCTGTGTTTTTCAAAATTGCTCTGTTGCAAAACTATGGAGGTCCAGACATATAAGTAGCAAACCTATTCAGGATAACTGTGAAAGGGTTGTGCTATTTAAATAGTCCCTGGGTCATGTTATGAGCACCAGTGCCCTAAACTGACAGAACAGAGATAGCAAAGCATCTTATTTGGAAACAATGAAATATAGGTACATATTTATAACTAACTAAAAAAAATGCCAATTTCAAATTCAATCCAGTGAATCTAACTCTTCCACCTTCAGTTTTTCCCATGTATAAAGGATCTGTTCATACATAGCAAGCTGAGAAATCTTCTGAACATTGCATTTCAGAATGGTTGCTGTTTCGAACAGAATACACACTGTAAACTGAAGTGGATGACAATGCATTCATTGAGGTCCATTAATAGAGGAATGTTTAGTGATCATGTGTGAACTCTAAAGTTTCTTTTCTGTAGCCTAGTTATATTTGCTGTTCTTGAAGTTTACTGAATCAGTCATAGAACGATCACCATTATCACAGATTAAAACATTAAAACTAAATAGTGAGCTTCTCAATCCTTAGAATAGATTGGTTACCAAACCAGTAATTTCAAAATCATGACTCATAAAGCATTGAAAAATGTCACTTTAATGGCACTGAGGCACCCTTCATTATCATAGAGGTTCTAACCAGAAGTCGTGTGACAACAGCTTTGTAATAGCCTTTGTTCTAATTAACCTCTTCACCGCACCTCCCCTGAGACAGAGTGACAAGAGAATTTACTGTTTCCCCACACTGATGCAGTTGAGATCAGGAACTCAAGTATGATGCTTATTTTCCGACATTTACTTTATGCGTTGCATTTAAAGCGTTAGAAGAGTTGAGAATTTCCACACATAAATGACCTTCTGAAAATGGCAGGTTCAATTTCTTGTTCCTCTGCTTGTTTTTTATATTCTCTTTCTTTTATTATCTTTCATTCTTCTGAAATGAGAAAAATGTTCCAAATATTTTGATGAAAAAGAACAGAAAAACATAGGGCAGATCGCTTACAATCTGAAAGGGAAGGGGTAGTTATTTCTTTTGCTTTCATCAGAATCAGTGACCCAAAAGTCACACCCGAAATGTTAACCTATCTTTCTCTTTCAGAGGCTGGTTGACCTTCTGTGCAATTTTTGGCATTTCCCATTTTTCTTCCCGAATGTCAGCATTTTCTTTTTGACCTTTGAATATTTTGAGCCTATTTTTCATCATGAAGCTGAGCAACAGATGTTAAATTAAAACACCTTCAAAACATGGATTTCATTTATAATTTTGCTATAATTTTCAATGAAATATTTAGCAGGAGTGTTAGGAGTATTGTGTTTTATAATTCAGAGATGTGCAGAGATGACATACACCAGGTTTCATATGTTGACAGGACTTCAATACAAAAGCTTTTAATATGTCTCAGCCACAGGCTTCCAGCTTGCTTTCAGTTTCTCTTTCTTGGTAATCACACTCACAACCTTGGCTAATAGCACACAGAATAGATAACAATCAATAGACATACAATCAAACACTGAACAAAATATCTTTCCCCCCTTGTAAAACTAAAGGACCTTATTTTAAATTAAACCACCATAAACAACAAACATGTGAATAAATACATTTCTTAGAGAAAACGGATACCCTTGCCTCTAAGTGTAGAAATAGTCTTTGAAAAATGGAGGTCACGGAAGATGGCACTGAAATCTACAAACTTGAGGTTGTGGTTCTGTGTGATAACCCTTGATGAGGCAGGTGATCAACATCACAGTCACTCATTGGAAAAAGGAGTGTATCCTCACAATCACTGTCCTTGAAATATCCTGGTCTATACGCTATCATGTGCCTCAGCCGTCAAAGTCAACAATTTGTTGTCATCCAACAGATAAGCATTGGTACTGAGCAACCGCATGAGCTGTTTAGGAGCTGATGCAGATGATGAGAGCTTGTGGTCACGATTTGGCCGTTTGATGCAAACCCAATCTCCAACTTCAAATTGTGGTTTCCTTGTATTTGCTAGTCAAAGTACTCATTTACTTTATCTTGTCACTTTGCAATTTCTTCTACTTTCGCTCTGACATTCTCGTTGGAAAGCATTGATGGCTCAAGAAAGGTCAGTGGCATGGAAAAGTCACGATCAGTCATGAGTTCTGCCAGTGTCTTTCTGATAAGACAGCGTGGGATGGATCGATATGTGCTAGGAGGATATGAATGAATTGTTCAAATTGCTCTCAGACTGTCATTGACCATCCTGTTGAATTGCTCGATGTCACCATTCATTTGTGGATTGTATCATGATGTAACATGATGGTGAACTCCATAGCTTACTAGGAACTCCGTGAACTGTCTGGAAACAAATTGCAGTCCATTGTCTGTAATGATAGTCTCCAGCAAACCCCATTTTGTAAAAACATTGTCTAAAATGTCAATGACTGAGTCGTTTTTATGGAATTTATAGCGATTTCTGGCCATTTGCTATGTAGATCATGAACAACAAGAAGAAAGCTTTGATTCCTAGGGGCTGCTTGCACTTCTCCAAAAATACCAACATGGAGTTGTTGCCATGGTTTCGTTGGCCAATGGGGTTGAGTGTAGAGGTCTGGAACATTGTTTAACAGATTTTTCACTGAGTGTACAAACTACGCAGTTTCTAATGAACTCTTCCATGTGGCAATCTATTGCCGGCCTGCAGGCTGCTTCATGGGATCATTGCTTCAACTTAACAACACCTGGATGTCCTTCACATGCAAGATGCAATACATGTTGCTGTAGTGCTCTTGGGATAACCCCTCGAGCACCACTTGCCATACAGTTGTCATCAAACAAAGCAAGTTCATTGCGTACTCTATAGTACAGGGTCAGTTCTGCCTCTATTTCGTGAGGCCACTTGGTTTTTAGGTGCGGGCTTATGTTCTGCAGTGCATTGTTGCTGATTCTGCCTTCAACTCCTCTTACAAAATGAGGTTCAGGGGTTGTGTGTGAAATCACCGCGATCACTTAGTCTTTAATGTCACAAGTTGCTTCGATATCACCAACATTGTCTGCAGTACGACTAAACATGTCAACTACTCAGTTGCATGAACCTGTGAAGGACCCAGCCTCAAAGTTGTACTGATGAAGACAATCTGGCCAACTGTAGATGTGTAGAGGTCGGTGACCAAATCCTGATGTGGTTAACAATGTGGTCAGCGCTTGGTGATTGGCTCAGAGAGTGAACTTTCTACCACAGAGATACATGTGCCAATGTTCACAAGTATAGATGCAGACTAGTGCTTGCCACTCTCCAGTAGAGTATTTGTGTTCAGTTTCTGACAATGGACCTGACGTACAAGCAATCAGTCATTCTCTTCCTTCAATGTGCTGTGAGAGTTCTGCTCTTATCGCATTTCCTGGTGCATCTGTGGTGAAATACATTTCACCATGTAGGTTGAAAAACATGCAGACTGGCGGAGATGCTATCTTCACCTTTAACATGTCAAATAGTGTTTGCTGTGTGGGTTGTCCTTTTCCATTGTGCATCTTTATGCAGTATCTTTCGCAAAGGCTCAGCAATCTCTGCCAACTTAGGAACAAATTTTTGATAAAAACTGGCAGTACCGAGGAAGAATGCCAACTCTTTCCATTAGACAGGGTCTGAAGTGCAAGAATGGCTTTGATGTTGGCGTGTGTAGGCTTTACTCCAGTTATGTCACTCTGTACCCTAGAAAGTCAGTTTTGGATGCTGCAAATGTGGACTTGTCCTTGTTGAGAGTCCAGTTGTGTTGTGAGAGTCAAGTGAGCACTGCTGATAACCGCTGATCATGTTCTTCTTTGTCCCTTCCATGGACAATGGCATCATTGAGTAGGTTGAGCGTCCCTCAACATCTGACAAGACTGAAGAAATGATTTTCTGGAATGCGCTAGGTGCTGTACTCAGTCCATAGGACATTTTGTGGTACCAAAACACACCTTTGTGAGTAACAGAAGCTGTAAGATATAGGCGTTGCTTTGCAAACAGCAGCTGAAGAGAGCTCCATCACATGTTGACTGTGGTTTCATGAAATGATGCTGATAGTTCTTGGATCATAGGAAGTGGATACTTGTCTAGAATGATTGCTTTGTTGACTGCCTTAAGGTCAGCGCTTGGTCTAAGTCCGCCATTTTTGCATTGTGCTTTGGCTAGATTCAATATCCATGGGAATGAGTTGATTTGTTCAATGATACTGTCTGCTTCAAGTTGTTTCAACTCCAGTGATACTTTTGCACAGATTGCAAACATTAACATAAAATTTGTTGAAACCAGCAGAATTGACATGTAGGCACGAGGAGCATGATAATAACCCTTAATCTCCCCAAATCCAGTTAAAGGAAGGATATTGTGCATAGTCAATCTGATTGACCACATTAATGTGTATTCTGGTGGGATCTTCAACTTTGAAGCCAAGCATATTGAACAGGTTTGCCACCACAAGACTTCTGCCTTTGGCTAAATAGGATGTGAACTTGCCTAGGGTGATGTTTTTGTAGTGCACTAGAACTGAATTCCCAAAACCAGAATACACGAGTCATCGCAGGCTTGAAGAATGTCTGTCACAGGAGTGAGAGAAAGATGTGAAAAATAATGATGGTAGAGTTATTTTTATTCATTCATGGGATGTGGGCTTCGCTGGCTGGGCCAGCATTTATTGCACATCTCTAATTGCCCTTTAGAAGGTGGTGGTGAGCTGCCTTCTTGAACCGCTGCAGTCCATGTGTTGTAGGTACACCCCACATTGCTGTTAGGAAAGGAGCTCCAGGATTTTGACCCAGCGACAGTAAAGGCACAGCGATATATTTCCAAGTCAGGGTGGTGAGTGGCTTGGAGGGAAACTTCCAGGTGGTGGTGTTCCCATATATCTGCTACCCTTGTCCTTCTAGATGGTAGTGGTCGTGGGTTTGGGAGGTGCTGTCGAAGAAGCCTTGGTGAATTCCTACAGTGCACCTTGTAGATGGTACATAGTGCTGCTACTGTGCGTCGGTGGTGGAAGGAGTGAATGTTTGTGGATGTGGTGTCAATCAAACGGGCTGCTTTGTCCTGAATGGTGTCCAGCTTCTTGAGTGTTGTGGGAGCTGCACTCAACCAGGCAAGTGGGGAGTAATCCATCACACTCCTGACTTGTGCCTTGTAGATGGTGGACAGGCTTTGGGGAGCCAGGAGGTGGGTTACTCTTCACACGGGTCCTAGCCACTGACTTGCTCTTGTAGCCACAGTATTTATTTGGCTAATCCAGTTCAGTTTCTGGTCAATGGTAACCTCCAGGATGTTGATAGTGGGGGATTCAATGATGGTAATGCCATTGAACATCAAGGGCCGATGGTTGGATTCTCTCTTGTTGGAGGCGGTCATTGCCTGACACTTGTGTGGTGCGAATGTTACTTGCTACTTATCAGCCCAGGCCTGTTTATTGTCCAGGTCTTGCTGCATTTGGACATGGGCTGCTTCAGTATCTGAGGAATAGAGAAAGGTGCTGAAAATGGTGCAATCAGCAGTGAGCATCCCCACTTATGACCTTATGATGGAAGAAAGGTCATTGATGAAGCAGCTGAAGATGGCTGGGCCGAGAATTGTCACTCAATATAGCTACTTTCATACTGACATGAATGAGAAGGGACATTGAGATGCCTGCAATCTTGACTGAGCAATCTTAAAATGACCTGGTGCTTTGCCATTCATGATGCTATACACAGGCTGAATTTCACTCTCAGGAATAGATTCCTCCACATGTTGAACTGGGGAAGGCTTCTTCTTCTCCAAGACCTGCACACCTTTGCAAAATGATTCATCTATATATGTTACAATTTTTCCCCTTGAGCCTGATATGGTGTTGGGAACCAATGGATACCTCCACAATATGTGCACATTGTTAAGGGTATCTGACTGTGATGGGCAAGTGTTGTGGAGGCTGCTGAAGTCTCTTTGTCCATAACCCTTGTACTTGAGCTGGTTGGGCAAGCTGTATCTGCAACCCTGAGTCTGAGGGTGCATTTCTGTGCAACCTCTTCAAATCTAACATGGTAGATTTGATTTCGACTGCTAAGATTGTGGCTTTTTCCAAAGTTAAATCATCATCCTCCATGAGTAGGTGTTCCTTAATTCATTGGATTTAAGTTCCCTCAATCAGTTTATCACAAATTAATTCATTAGATACTGTGCCAAATTTACACGTGGAAGCCAACTGCCACAATGCAGCCATATCCTGTTTTATGGGCTCACTATTTCCCTGGCATCTCTGGTGGAACATACATTGTTCAATCATGACACTTTTCTTTGGCCCGAAGTATCTTTCAAGAGCAATATCAAACCATATCAAACGTAGACATGTCTTCTGTGAGCTGTTCGAATACACCCTGAGGCAAAGGATGAATATTGCACTCTTGTGGATCACTGCTACCTCCGTGTATTCCATATCCATAGTGAGAAAATAGATCTTGAACCCCGAAACCCATTGATCTCATGGCATGAGTAGGCCTCCCAGTGAAGGAAAGCAAAGGTGCTGGAACTGGTAAATTTAAATGATTCTCCACTTTCGTCACCGGTTATTGGCTGGCATTTTCCGGCCTCATTGGCGTCGGGCATCATGGTGGGCAGATGGAGAGAATAAGGCAAAAATGGCAAAAATCAATTTTACACTGTTGTGAAACCAGTTTGCGATTGTCCACTCTGCCGGTCAATGGCAGGCCGCGTTTCCCGGAGTTCAGGACCAATGTCCGGGACCAAAGTCTCCATGGTGGCCGCCATCCTACCAATTTTGACTTCGGTGCATTGGCATGCCGGCGCTATCACCTCAGACTGAAGATGGACGGGCTCTTCCATTGTGCCTTGCAATCTGAGGAGTGCAGCAGACATCCCTTCCTGCTGTTCCTGAGCTTGCCTTTGCAGCTCCAGCAACTGAGGTATGACCAAGTCCAGAGGCTCCTCATTTGACTTGGATTCAGCAGGTTTCTGGCCTCTAGCAGTTTTCAGAGTGCCGGAAACCAGAAGTCCCTGCCACCACCTGCTGTGGATCAGACAGTGCAATGTGTTCACTAGATTGTGACCCTGAGGCTACTCTAGAACTAGGTCCCTCTGAGGTGTGTGTCTCTGCGCTGGTGGAGGGCATGGGTGAGCGCTGTGATGGGTCTCCAATGATAGTGTCATCAAATTCTTCTTCTGGGGTGTCTTCAGGGGTTGAGTTGAGGACCTGGGTCGTGGACCCTCTTTGCTGCTTCCCAGGTGTGACTGCGAAAGCAAGAAGGGATAATTAGTGCATGGCAGGGGACTGTGGAATAGGGGAACTGACTCACAGCATGGTTGTCTGATGGATGTTGCACGACTGGATCCTCACTTGGTTGAGCACTGCCAACCTCAATGTCAGCACAGGAACAGTCCGGACTGTTGCTAACCAGCTGGATGACTCTATTCTCAAAGTCCGTGAGGACCTTGACGTCGGGCATTCCTCCACCAGTCTGTGACCTCTCCCTTTTGCTGTGTGATGGCTTGTCCTGCATTAATACAGATGGAGAGAGTGTAAGCAAGACACCTGCTAAGCCAGATTACAGTTGAATAAAGGCAACTACAGAGGCATGAGGGAGGAGCTGGCCAGAGTTGACTGGGAGATGAGCCTAGCAGGAAAGACAGTGGAACAGCAATGGCAGGAGTTTCTGGGAGTAATTTGGGAGACACAACAAAAATTCATCCCTAGGAAGAAGAAGCATACTAAAGGGAGGACGAGGCAACCATGGCTGACAAGGGAAGTCAGGGACAGCATAAAAGCTAAAGAGAAAGCATACAATGCGGTGAGGAGCAGTGGGAAACCAGGGGATTGGGAAGCCTACAAAGACCAACAGAGGACAACTAAAAAAAAAATAAGGAAGGAGAAGATTAAATATGAGGGTAAACTAGCTAGTAATATAAAAGAAGATTGCAAGAGTTTTTTTAGATATATAAAGGGTAAGAGAGAGGCAAAAGTGGAATTTGAGCTGCTGGAAAATGACGCTGGAGAAGTAGTAGTGGGAAACAAAGAAATGGTGGAGGAACTGAATAGGTACTTTGCGTCAATCTTTACGTTGGAAGACATGAGTAACATCCTCAAAGTTCAAGAGAGTCGGGGGGCAGAGGTGAGTATGGTGGCCATTACCAAAGAGAAGGTGCTAGGAAAACTGAAAGGTCTGAAGGTGGATAAATCACCTGCACCAGATGGATTACACCCCAGAGTTCTGAAGGAGATAGCTGAAGAGATAGTGGAGGCGTTAGTGGTGATCTTTCAGGAATCACTGGAGTCAGGGAGGGTCCCAGAGGACTGGAAAATCGCTAATGTAACCCCCTGTTTAAGAAGGGAGTGAGGCAAAAGACGGGAAATTACAGGCCGATTAGTCTGACCTCGGTCGTTGGTAAGATTTTAGAGTCCATTATTAAGGATGAGATTTCAGAATACTTGGAAGTGCATGGTAAAATAGGGCAAAGTCAGCATGGTTTCATCAAGGGGAGGTCATGCCTGACAAATCTGTTAGAATTCTTTGAGGAGGTAACGAGTAGGTAAGACAAAGAAGAGCCAATGGATGTTATCTACTTGGACTTCCAGAAGGCCTTTGACAAGGTGCCGCACAGGAGGCTGCTCAGTAAGATAAGAGCCCATGGTGTTAGAGGCAAGGTATTAGCATGGATAGAAGATTGGCTGTCTGGCAGGAGGCAGAAAGTGGGGATAAGAGGGTCCTTCTCAGGATGGCGGCGGGTGACTAGTGGAGTTCCGCAGGGGTCAGTGTTGGGACCACAACTTTTCACCTTATACATTAATGATCTAGATGAAGGAACTGAGGGCATTCTGGCTAAGTTTGCAGATGATACAAAGATAGGTGGAGGGACAGGTAGTATTGAGGAGGCTGGGAGGCTGCAGAAGGATTTGGACAGGTTAGGAGAATGGGCAAAGAAGTGGCAGATGGAATACAATGTGGGGAAATGTGAGGTCATGCACTTTGGTAGGAAGAATAGGGGCATAGACTATTTTCTAAATGGGGAGAGAATTCAGAAATCTAGAGTGCAAAGGGACTTAGGAGTCCTAGTCCAGGATTCTCTTAAGGTTAACTTGCCAGTTGAGTCGGAGTTAGGAAGGCAAATGCAATGTTGGCATTTATTTCGAGAGGACTAGAATATAAAAGCAGGGATGTGCTGCTGAGGCTTTATAAAGCTCTGGTCAGACCACATTTAGAATATTGTGAGCAATTTTGGGCCCCGTATCTCAAGAAGGATGTGCTGGCCCTGGAGAGGGTCCAGGGGATGTTCACGAGAACGATCCCAGGAATGAAAGGCTTAACATATGAGGAACGTTTGAGGACTCTGGGTCTATACTCAATGGAGTTTAGGAGGATGAGGGGGGATCTGATTGAAACTTACAGAATACTGAAAGGCCTGGATAGAATGGATATGGGGAAGATGTTTCCATTAGTAGGAGAGACTAGGACCCGAGGGCACAGAGATGAGGAGAAACTTCTTTAGCCAGAGAGTGGTGAATCTATGGAATTCATTGCCACAGAAGGCTGTGGAGGCCAGGTCATTGAGTGCATTTAAGACCGAGATAGATAGGTTCTTGATTGGTAAGGGGATCAAAGGTTACGGGGAGAAGGCGGGAGAATGGGGTTGAGAAACTTATCAGCCATGATTGAATGGTGGAGCAGACTTGATGGGCCGAATGGCCTAATTTATGCTCCTATGTCTTATGGTCTTATAGATGAGAAGGATGCATGGCATGTGTGGCTGGGGAGTGGTGCCATGGATGGGATGAGGTAAATGAAGGTGTGTTTGAGAGCGTGAATGGTGATGACCCTTGAACTGACAGTGACTGAAGTCTCTGTGTATGTGTGGTGGGTTTGGGTGTGTGTAAGTTGAGAGTGATGAGAAGAGTGACTTACCCTGGCAGAACGGAGGAGATCATTTGTCCTCTTTCGTCACTGGGTGGTTGTTCTCCCTTGCAGGGCATTGGTGCTGACTGCCACTGCCACCATCCCCCATGCTGGATTGGTGACCTTGCTTGCTGGCCTTTGCCTAGAGCGGGGATAGAGAACTTCACGGCGGGCCTCTGCTGCAGATGCCCGAGGGAGGCATCGCTAAATTTGGGGGCAGCATGTTTCCTCCCTGTGGTAGCCATGACTTTTCAGCAGCTTATGATACCTTAGAAAGTGCAGAGGCACCCTTTAAATATGGCGCCCAGATTACTGAAGGCCTCAGGTGACGGCTGGATGAGTGAGTGAGAGGCAGCCCCGCCAGCGATCCGGCGTGTTTCCCGGGAATGCATTATTAGTAAGGCTGGGAATGGGATGAAACTGCGCGAAAACCCGACATTGCGGCCGCTACCGTACTTAACGTAAATCTGGGACGATTCCGCTCATTGTGTTTTGTACATCAGAGATATGCAGAGATGACACACACCAGGTTGTATGTGTTAATAGAACTTTATTACAAAAGCTTTTAAAATGTCTCAGCACAAGCTTCCAGCTTGATTTCCATTTTTTTTTTCTCTTTGTAAACACACCCACAGGCTTAACTAATAGCAAACAGCACAGAGAACACTCAACAGACACACACAATCAAACATCGAACCAATGAACAATTGAGCACAACAGGACAGGGTGACCAACTCTGGGCGAGAAAAGAAAGGGACATTTTGCCATGAGGGGGATGTTGGTGAGGCCATGGGAGTGGCGGGTAGAGGAGGTACTCTATGGAGACAGAAGAGGTCCTGGGAAGGCCATTTTTATTCATTCATGGGATGTGGGCAATGTTGGCTAGGCCAGTATTTATTGCCTATTCCTAATTGCCGTTGAGATGGTGGTGGTGAGCTGCCTTCTTGAACCACTGTGGTTCATGTGGTGTAGGTACACCCACAGTGCTATTAAGGAGGGAATTCCAGGATTTTGACCCAGCAACAATGAAGGAATGGCGATATATTGGCGAGTGATTGGAGGGGAACTTGTGGGTGGTGGTGTTCCCATGCATCTGCTGCCCTTGTCCTTCTTGGTGGTAGAGGTCGCAGGTTTGGAAGGTGCTGTTGAAGGAGCCTTGGTGAGTTGCTGTAATGCATCTTGTAGATTGTAGAACCTGATGCCACTGTGAGTCGGTGGTGAAGGGGGTGAATATTGAAGGTAGTGGATGAGGTGCCAATCAAGTGGGCTGCTTTGCCCTGGATACTGTCGAGTTGAGTGTTGTTGGAACTGCACTCAGCCAGGCAACTGGAAGGACCTCCATCATACTCTTGACTTGTGCCTTGTAGATGGTGGACAGGCTTTGGGGAGTCAGGAGGTGAGTGACTTGCCGCAGAATTCTCAGTGCCTGCCCTGCTCTTGTAGCCACAGTATTTATATGGCTAGTTCAATTCAGTTTCTGGTCAATGGGAACCCCCAGGATATTGATAGTAGGAGGTTCAGTGATAGTAATGCCATTGAATGTCAATGCCTGACCTGGGACAGAAAGTTGAATTATGGGACAGTCCCAGAAAATCCAGGATGGTTGATCACTCTCCAACAGTGATTTCCCCTGAATTGATCAATTAGTAGCCATTCACCATCTAATTAAGCACTGCAGATAGGCTCCCAAAGCTGGAGGGCCAATAAATTGTCCTCCAGCTCAGAAGGAGCTGCAGACTGTCGGGTAAGAGAGGTACCTCTTAGCATTTTTAAAGTTTTTGAATTAATAAATGACCATAGGTCGCCACTGTGGAGGGGAACCCAACTCAGGGCAGCCTGTGGTCACAGCTGTGGCCAGGTAGGTAGGGAAAGCTACAAAGGCTCCCGTTGGCAGGCCGCCTCCAAGCAGCTGGCCTGTTTCTAACACCTCCGGGCCTGTAGGCCCACTGAAAAATTCCAGTAGGCCTCTGATAATTGGCACTAATTGGCCTTCTTTTTAATTGGCTTACTGCCACTTGCAGGTGGGTCAACCTGATCCTGCCTCTTGCAATGTTTTTGAGGGACAGAATGGTACCAGCAAATCAGCACGCTGCCTGCTAGCACAAAAATAGACACCCACCCGCCTTCTTTATCATCTTTATTGTCCCCATTTTGGTGAAAATTCAGCCCCGGGTATGGACGGCCGTTTTGGGGTTTTATGACAATCTGACAGCTTCAGGTTCGCTTTTACTAACATTGGCTTTCTCTTGTTCCTTCTAAAGTCCAAATAAGCCAAGGTAGACATTCTATCTCCTCCCTCAATGCTGATTGTTAAAATACCAGGTTGCACCATCTCTTATTCTATCGTGGTGTTTCCCAGGACCTCAACTGTGAAAGTTCCCAACCTGCTTCAGCAATCCCTCCTCTCCCATCTCTAGGGGCAGAATTTTTTGTCCTGCAGGCGGGCCCGACCCGAATGGGAGTGAAACAGTGCGCGATGATGTCGGCTGAACATCCCGACGTTGGCTGAACATCCCGACGTCGGCTGAACATCCCGACATCATTGCGCACTCTCGTGATCTATCGGTCGGCGGGCGCATGCGAGAGTTGGCAGCGCGCCCACCAACAATTAAGAGGCCTATTAAGCAATTAATTAAGTTGTATTTTTTGCTGCCCGCTCAACCTTTTGGTTGGCGGGCGGACGAATAGACCAGGCGGCCTTTGTATTTCTCACAAAGCCTCATCCACGGGCGAGGTGAGGTTTCCAACGGTTACCAAAAAAAAACGGTAAAAATTTTTTTACATCCTTTTTTACGTGTCCTTCTTCATGTGGCTGAGTCACATGTGGTGACATGTTTATGTCATTTGTAAAATGTTTATATTTGTATTTAAAATTCTTCAGCTCCCTGAGGTAGCTCTGTGCCTTCAGGGAGCTTTTAGTGCACGCTCCCCCGCACGTGTACACACTTCAGCGCTCGTGCTCCTCCCGCCCCTGCCCCCGCCCCGGCAGTGCGGAGGCTCTTAGCGCGTGTTTCAGGCTGGCTGACTGTTAACTAGCCAATCAGCATGAAATCGCAGTTGGAGCCCAATCGCGGGCAGCAGTCAGTCTTGCAGCCATTCCTGGGCCCACCCACCGCGCCCACCCAACGAGGGGTAAATCCTGCCCTAGGTTTTTAAAACCTAAGATTGTTGTTACCTAGCCAAGGGTATTTGATGTACCTCATCTTCTCAACAGCTTTCAACCTGGATAATGTCCTGCACAATGGCCCATGCCTTCCCACCTATGTTCCTTTCTGATAAAATAAAACGTAATTTACACTTGCAGTAAATGATGAGGTAAAACTTAGCAAGAGTTTTCTACAGCAGAAATTTTACATGCATTTTAATGCCAACATTTCATCTATTAAAGCAGCCAGAGAGCATTTATCTTTTCATTTGTTCACTTCTATATGCTTACTTCAACATGCAATTAATTCAAATTTAGCAGCAACTTCTTTGTCTCGATCATCTTTTGAACGAATCTTCAATGTATTCTCCTCCATACTATTTCAATCTGCCCATTTGATTATACAATTTAGTTCTTCTCATCCCTTATCATTAGTCATTTTCCGAATGACCTGTCTTGGCATTCCATCATCAGCAAATTTAATTAACTGTGTGTTGGGAGTATACAGGTTTTAAATCATTTGCTATCAGTGAATGCAACTGAGTCCCATTCATGGTTCATTGTGGCAGATCTCTAGATTTCATTTGTCAGAAAGAGTAATGCGGCTGTGGCTTTATCCTCATGTGGCAAATGGTAATAAAACTCTGGGAGCTGCTTTAATTGGTCCATCAGTATTTGAAGCTGCACACTGCTGAATGCTTTCTACATATTCATGAAAAGAATCTGTCACAAAAAGTCAGACTCCACTCATTTCACTAATCCTAGACAAGGCTGGAACAAGTCAGAACAACAAGCCTTGATCCCAATTTTTGGGCCTCTGAGCTTGAACTTCAAATTAGAGTTTCTCATTAGCCAAATTAGTTTTGCTTCAGCTTTGGCTTTCACAAGTCCTGCCATTGTATTTGAACAGAGTGAGCACTGATGGTGTTGCAAGTCGTAACAGATCCAGAACTTACCTGCAACAACAAAACAAAAATGGGGAGCTCATCCCCACAGCCTGCAAGGAGTGAAGGGAGCTTCACTTCAGCAAATAGCATAAATGTTACAAGGCAAGAATAAATCGTCATTTTGGGAGCCAATGCACGAGGTTAGTCAGTATAACATTGATCCATTTTGATAAAGTGAAGTCAGAATACAGTGAGATTGTTACATAACATTAGGCAGACTCCACTGCACTTAGTGGATAGCGTTATGTGACCATCATAGTAACACCTACAGATTCAATACCAATGGAACACCGGGACGACTCACTAGGGGCGAAATTCAACTTTGGCTGAGGCACAAAATGAACATCAGCGGATCAGCTACCCATTATACATTCTGCATGATTTACTTTACATTGAAGGCAATGGAAAGAGAAATCAGCTGTGGTGTATAACTGGTGGCCAACGCACTACCGGACATTTTGCGCCTCTGTTAAAGTTGAACTTAAATCCATTATTTTTAATATGTAAGGATACATTGTGTTGTAGTAATCTGATGCATAATATACCTTTAGGAAGAATGTATAATGGAAGATCACATGATCTTATTATCCAATGACAATGCAGCTACTTTAGTAGTCAGTAGTCAGAAGAAGAAGTCTAGAGTTAGAGTCTGCAATGTAGAGACAGAGATTGAGTTGTAAACACACAAGCGTTGCTGCTTAGTTCCTTTGTAAATAAATAGAATGTGTTCTACATAAGAACTGTCTGCTGATCTACTCTTTCTACGGTACCAACTCGGTCATCCCAAAACAAGCATGCAACCCGGATCCATTAGTCCAACTGAACTAAGGACCAGGATCCAACAGTGTCCTTAATCTTCCTCCAAAAAATATAATTCCAGATTGCTCCACATGAAAATTCATAATATATTAATCTGACCAACCTACTGTCTACACATTTTTATTTTTTTTATTTATTTGTTCATGGGATGTGGACGTCGCTGGCAAGGCCAACATTTGTTGCCCATCCCTAATTGCCCTTGAGAAGACGGTGGTGAGCTGCCTTCTTGTCCACATGTGTAGGCACACTCACTGTGCTGTTAGAGAGAGAGAGAGTTCCAAGATTTTGACCCAGTGCCAGTGAAGGAAGGGCGATATAATTCCAAGTCAGGATGGTATGTGGTTTGGAGGGGGACTTGCAGGTGGTTGTGTTCCCCTGTGCCTGCTGTTTATATGCTCTTAAAGTCATTTACAAGCCCACTTCACAGTTAATTACATTCCCAATTTTTATAATGTGATACTGTCCCTCCAATAGCCAGGTCATATATTTATAGATACACATCCAGAAATTCCTGCAGGGTTCTTGACATGTGTTGAATTGTGGGTGGCGTGGAGATTCCAGAAACTGGCATTTCGGAGCACAAATTCCACCAGTCCACACAGCCCTAGCAACACTGGAAACCAAGGACACAGTTGTCCCTAATGTCCAACATTGCTAAGATATTAATGCCAGAAATATGTTGTATTTGACAGCAGGCGACAGTGGGCCCTTCCATAATGTGCCAGAGTTTCAATTGGCAGAGTCCTGCTGAACCTGGGTTCCAATTTCAATTGTCAGAGTCCTGCTGGATCTGGGTTCCATTCCAAATTCCTTTCCCCTATGGGCGTTATCTCAAAACAGCTCTCCCTGTTCCATGGAATTTCATTAGGAAGTGCAATGATCCCAACATTGAGTCCAGCAGATATTGTTATTTGCTGCTCTACTGTCCGAAAACACGCGTAAGCACCAAATTCTACTTTCTGTCCTTTAACCTACTGAGGCCAATGGCTGACTGACAGCTTTGAGGTTACAGCTGCCCATAATAGTAGTGGCTGATGACCTTGGGTTGCTTCCTTAGGATCTTGATTAGCACTGTTACTCATGACACCATCAGTATTCCGAAAGAGTAGACAATTGGTATTCTGAAGGTCTGCTTCAGGTGGCTACACGTTCTCTGTAGCTCACTAATAATAGTGCTGCCAGCACATCATGTATTATTGTCTGTGGACTTTGGTAGCCCTTACACCATGTATCAGTTAGTGTTCTAAAATGCTTTTGACAAAGTTTCATCCAATTGGTTATTTGCTAAACTTAAAACTGTAGGAATTCAGGATAAGCATTGAACATGGCTAAGAAATTAGCTGAGTCCTCATTGTGGATGGCGGGGTGTGGGGGGAGGGGGAGTATTGAGAAGGTTGTTATTTGGACTGCTGTTGTTTCTAATTTGCATAAATGATTCAGATTCAGGAATTCAATGTCAGGTAGCCAAATTTTCATTTGGTATTAACCTCTAGATTCAGAACTGAGTCATAAATTACAGAATGAATTAGATGGATGAATGGCAGCTAAAAGTTAATGATGAAAATGTAAAGTTCTGTGCACAGGAAGAACAAATAAGTGTGACACCTGCATCATAAATGGTGCTGAAATAGCCAAAAGCTGAAAAAGATCCAGGAGTTGTAGCTCAATATATAAAAAAATACAGGATCGCAGTTAACCAAACCAGTGGCATGTTGAATTATACAGCTAAAAACATAAAATATAACAGAGGTGGTAGGGATCAAACTTTAGCGAGCTTTGATCACATTGCACCTGGGTTCAGCTTTAGTCACTGAGACACATGGGAGATATTCAAGCTATAGAGGCAGTTCAGAGAGGAAAGATTGGGAAAACTTGGGACCCAAAAAGTTTCAGGCCATTCCAATGTCATTCTGTCTTAAATTTGGCAGGACTAACCAAAGTGGCCAGAATTAAGTCTGGGACATGGATACACTGGGTCCTAACCTTACCGCAAAGCCTTTTCCCGTCCCTTACAAGGTCATCATTGCAAGTGGTGGGGGAGGGGGGGGGGGTGGTGTGTGTGTGGGGGGTGCAGGTCTTGCTGCAGGGATTCTCATAACTGCATTACTTATTGGGACACAGCCTACCGCCAACGCAGCTATATAATGCTTGACCCAGTGATGGATGGGGGACCATCCAGAGGCCCAGGCAAGATTGTGAGCTGGACACCAGAAGGTTTGCCTAAAACAGGCAGCTACACTTCCCTTCTAGGGGTTGTCTAATACCCCTACTCACCCCACTCTCACTCCTCAGCACTGGGCACTAAAGTAGGATTTTATGACTTGGTACTTATGGGGGTATCTTAGAAGTCTCCAGTGTAATGGGTGCTGGCATTTGAAGGCCTTAATCACTTTTGATGGTCCCAATTAATCTTTATGCTTCAATGCTAAATATATTTATTATTACTGATTTTACAGAAGAATTACTGATGATAGAGAGATGCCTGCTGACAATCTCACTTGGGTCATTTAGTTCAATATTTCAGGATCATTTCATTCTGTTTGCACACCAAATTTTCAATCAAATTTGTTAAACCTTTTTACATTAGCTACAAATTGTCAGGCAAAAGGCTCTTATACGAGGAATACAAGTCCACTGCTGTGAAATACGCATTAATGATGAAATCTGTAGGAGAATGAATTTTGTGACATGGGTTGAATATGCTGATCTGTTAAGGCACTGCATCAGTGATAGGGCTTGTACCTCTAATTCCCTAATGGAAAGCTGTTATGGCAGGTGGCTAAGCAGAAATTAATTATTCTCATATTTAAGGGAACAAAATAAATCACAGAGGGGTTCACTGCAGAGTTCTCTCACTTAACTCCTAGAAATCACAGTGTCAGTGAAATCAGGGTAATTTTTTTGCCCCTGTCAAGGCTATTGAATGGTCTATGGCATGGGTGGGGGGGAAGGAGTCAGTGAAGGGGTGCGGTATGTGGAAATATAAGAGTCATGAGATGAGTTTTATTTTGACTGTTTAAATATAAGCTTGTGAGGTTTATCTCACAGCTTTCTTAATCCATCTAATTTAGCTGAAGATGATCAAAGATCTAACAACTTTGTATCTAATCTTAAAACTGTACAACTAGCTCCATTACAGAATTATAAATTAACAGCTATCTTCTTAACCCTCTGGCAACTACCAAATCCATTTGGCTGCTTTGTACTAGGAGCACTTCCAGCACACAGTCTTCAAAGCTAACCCATTTTTCCTTAGTTGCTGCCAGAGGGCTACAGATTCTACCATGTTACCAATTCAACTCTCCTTTTTCTTCTGTTCTGACTTTCACAGGAACTAAGTCTGCCTTTGATATCTTCATGTATTAAATATACTTTCAAACAATGTTCTTTTTCAGCATATATATACTAATAAGCTCCTCGAGATTACTTTCACACGGGAATGCTCCTGAGAAAAGTTAATTTTGTATTAACTGAATCTTCTTTTAATTTACCCAAGATTCTATTATAATTAAAGGCATGATTCTGAAGAATACTTAGATATTGAATTTTTTCTCTGTTCCCTGTTTCAATCTAGAGATAAGACAGTGCTTTCCATTGAGGTTCTCCCCATTTTCACAGAGTCTCAATGAAAGTTTGGAAGAAAAGCAGGTGAAGTGATGTAAATGGCCATTTCTGCTATTTGTCCAGGGTTTCTTCTTATCTTCTGCTGAGGTTTCGATGGATGACCAAGGAGTTCCCGCCATCCATTGTTCTATTGAGATCTCAGATGTTAGTAATATTTGGGACTGTCCTCATTAAACAGTGGATAATGGATATCTGGGAGAGATTACGAGACAGTGATATAAGCAAAGGGTGCAAGTGTTTTATATACAGAAGAGTAGATAGTTGGGAATGATTGGAAGGCTATAACTTACAGATACTAGACCCATAGAAATTTATAGCACTGGAGCTCGTCTGGCCCATTATGTCAATGGCAGCCCTTTGCTGGACCAATCCAAAAGTAATAAATGCCTTACTTTTACAGATCCCTTTATCTTCCTCTGCTTCAAATGTTTATCCATTTTTCCTTTGAAAGGAATAATGGTCTTTGCCTTATTGTTCCCTCTGGCAAAGTATTCCATGCTTCAGCAATTCTGCATAAGGAAATATCTTCCAAAGTCTCTCCTCGCTCATACTGGCAATTTCAAATTGGCGACCCTTATCTCTGACTTCCTGACCAGAGGGAATAATTTTTCCCTGGTTACCCCATTGAGACCCTTCATAATTTTGTTAAAGAATCTATTAAATCTCCTCTCAGCCTTCACTGCTGCAGTGGAAATAGTCCCAGTATGTCAAATCTCTCCTCATAGCTATAAATCCTCTACCTGATATCATTCTGATGAATCAAGCTTATGTTGTCTATGGATTTAATATCCCACCTGTAATGGGTGATGAAACCTCCACTTTAATTGTTAGCTAACTAATGCATTGCACAAATTCATCATTACCTCGTCGCTCTTGCACTCTATGGCCCTATTGATAGAAACAGGAACCAAAAAAACATATTGCCTTATGTTTCCTCTTGTGATCGGGGTCTAAGTGGGGTTCTTTAGGGTTTGACTGCTTCCCTAAGAAAACTACTTAAGACAGTAGTTCGTAAACTCATTATTATTTATTTACAACTCTATGTGCATCTCAGTAACTCTACATGAGGTTGGACTTCTCTTTCCCTCCATATCGCTTTTACTTGGTCATGTGACATTGTATCATAGTTACATCAGCATCGGGTGCTTCTGATGTTAACCCTTTACTCTACACCATATATCTCATGATAACTCTTACAGCTCTCTAAGAAATTTTCTTCTGGTACTCCATCTCTTGAATTTTCCTATATGCCAGTGTTTCCTTTAAAAAGGTATTGGGCAGATTTCAACAGGTCTAACAGGGCTAATTGGTTGGAGGCGAGATTTCCATCCCTCATTTGGGAGCAAGTCCCCTGTTCAGCGAGCTGCCAGCCAATTTGATTGGCCGGCAGCTCTGTGATCCCAGCAGCACCACTGCAAGTGGCCACTGCTGGGACTACATGTAGTCCCACCATTCTAAGTAAGGGTAGGTCTGGGGCCTTTTGGCAGGGATGGAAGGGGAGGCCCATTAATTGGCCACATAAGGGCCTCAATTGGGGTGAGGACAGTTAGGCCACCCTAGACCTTGCTCACAACAACCCCCCACCCAAACTCAGTAAAATTGCAGACAGGTCAGGGCAGGCGGGACGGCCACCTGGGTAATTTTACAGGCCTTCATGCAAACCCACCAGCAGGGGCTCATAAAATTCTGTCCATTGTATGTGGCCTGTTTTTCAATGCACATTCCCCTTAAATCTTTTTATGTGGCATGCTGTATTTATCATGGGATATCGCTTGTGTGGTACCTTGCAGGTTGCTGTGCGTTCACACACATGCACAAGTTTAGTGAGAATTGCATAAATCATTAAATCTGACTGGTCTTTTTAACCTCCTTCTTCTAAGTTTGAAGCTACATCCTCTTGTAAAGTCCCAAATGCTTTTGTTTTTTTTATGTCTATCTACTGCGGGTAAACATTTAAAAGAATTATGCATTTGAAGCCCTTGGTTCATTCGTATTCTTTAGTGTTTTTCCTTTTGAGTATATATTACCCTTGCCTCACACTTCACATTAAATTAGAGCTGCCAACCTCTTGCCCATTTTCACTTCCTCCACAACGTTCAACAATTCCCTCATCTCCATCACATCCTTTAGCACCTAGCACTAGGCCAAACTAAAACACTTCTCATTACAAGTCGCTGATTCCATCCTTCTCCTTCATCCTTCTGTGGCAGCTGTTTGAGGCTCAACCAGACTGATTGCAAACTTGGTGTCATATTTGACCCTGAGAGGAGCCACCAACCATATATTTGTGCTATCGCTATAACGGTCTATTTCTGCAGCATTGCCAGACTTTTCCCCTGACTCAACATATCTGCTGCTGAAACTCATCCACGCTTTTTTGAACTCTAGACTTGACTATTCCAAAGCAGTCTTAGGTGGGCCTCCCATCTTCCAACCTCCATAAACTTAAGGTCAACCAAACCTCTGCTGCCCATACCCTAGTTAGTTCCAAGTCCCAACACCCCTTGCTCACTGACCTACATTGGCTCCTGGCTAAGTGTCACAATTTTAAAATTCTCATCCTTGTTTTCAAATCCCTCCATGGCCTTGTCTCCAGGGCCTACCCCCACATCTCTGTAATCTTCTCCAGTCCTACGACCCTCTGAAATATCTGTACTCCTCTAATTCTGGTATCTTTTACATTCCCGGTTTTAATTGGTCCACCATTGGTGGCCATTCCTTCATCTGCTGAGGACCTGAGGCTCTCTACTTCTCCGTCAGCCTGCCTCCTTTTCATCCTCCAAAATGCTCCTTAAAACCTAGGTCTTTGACCAATTAAGCTTTTGATAATCTGACTTTTTTTGTTATATTCTTTCATGGGAAGTGGACAGCGTGGGCAAGGCTAGCATTTGTTACCCATCCCTAATTGCCTTCGAGAAGGTGGTGGTGAGCCACCTTCTTGAACCGCTGCAGTCCATGTGGTGTAGGTACACCTACAGTGCTGTTAGGAAAGGAGCTTCAGGATTTTGATCCAGCGACAGTGAAGGAACAGCGATATATTTTCAAGTCAGCATAGTGTGGGGCTCGGAGGGGAACTTGCAAGTGGTGGTGTTTGATATCAGTCCTGGGAAACGGCTTAGAAGATTTGACTAAAGTAGCTATATAACTGAAATTCAAAAGCAAAATACTGTGGATTTTGGAAATATAAAATAAAAACAGAAAATATTCAGAAGGTCAGGCAGCATCGGTGGAGAGAGAAACAGAGTTAACAGGTGGAATCTTGTGCTGGTGACAATCAGCTGTTGGCTGAAGAGCTGGTGAGACCCCTTCTTTGTATCATTCTGGAAGGTCCGCCAGTAGTACGTGCCAATCAGGCAGTTGATAGGCCAACATCAGGCCATTCCCTGGGATTAGATGCTTGGACGGAGGTCCCACCTACTGTTAGTTGCCAGTCAATCAGAGGTTGGCATCTTTTTTGAATAGTATCACCACACGGGAGATGGTAGCTACTGCCAGAATGACAACCACCTGAGGCCCAGTACTCAGGCCACAACTAGGCGATGGTGGGAAGGGGTTCACGGCTGGTGGTTGTGGGGGAGGGGATGTGGAGGAGTCGGCAGCAAGGGCAGGAGGTTGACTCTCAATGGGCTTCTACTTCCCGAGGGACACCCCTGGGAGCCAGCAGGCAAACATACCAGGGTTTGCTTCTCATTCATGCTGCAAGGCAAGCTCCTCACCAGCCACTGGGTTGATAACAGCGGCGATGGGATGAGGCCCTTTAAGTGGCTATTAATTGCCACTTAAGTGCCTCAATCGGCAGTGGGGCAGGGAAGGCTGACCACAGGTCTTCCTGCAGTGGGCTTAATCAGGGTGGAGGCAAAAAGGCGGCAAGGGCCCTACCCACTACCCTCTCTCTTCATTAAATGCACCCACTACCACCAAACTCACCACAGGGTGAGGGCACAAGAATCCCCCCGGTGTTTTACATTGATGATGTTTCATCAAAACTTGGAAAAGTTAGAAATGTAACGGGCTAAGCAAGTGACCGGTGGGGGGTGGGGGTGGGGGGGGGGGTGCGTGAGTGTGTGGAAAAAGAACAAAATGGAAAGTCTGTAATAGGCTGAAAGTCTGTGATAGGTTAAATGACAAAACAGCTGATGGTGCAAGTTCAAAGGAGTGGTAATGGGACAAGTTATGAAACAAAAGATGTGTCCAGAGGAGGTATGAATGGTCAAATGATGGGCAGCTGCCATCTGAAAACAAAAATAAACGAGAAGAAAACCAAAACCTTTAAAGTAAAAGGAAACAAAATGGGGACAGTGCAGTCTGAAATTGTTGAAGTTGATGTTGAATCTGGAAGGCTGTAAAGTGCCTAATCAAAAGATGAGATTCCGTTCCTAGAGCTTGTCGAACTTTATTGGAACAGCGCAGGTGGCCAAGGGCAAAGAGGTAAGAGAGAAAGGTGGAGAATTAAAATTACAGATGACTGGAAGCTCAGGGTTATGGTTGCAGACTGAACGGAGATGTAAATACAAGCTGTTGTCGTATAAATATTGTTTTTGCTCATTTCGCAGCACCCATTACCACCATTCTCTTGATTTCAATGGAAATAAAATTCAGGAGATATGTAAGATTTTCTTACAATTCATTATTAAATATCCTACATTATCACACAAAATCCAAATCTATCCCAATTGTTATGAGACTGTGCCCCTTTATTTTTGAAAATATTATTTTTCAACTTTCAATTGACAGGAAATTTTGCAATCTGAACTGAGAAAACTGCTTAAAAATGCAAGGCCAAATTCCAAGGTGAAGATGAGAAGCAAACAAATCACCATCAGGGGAGTGTGAAGAGAGAGACATTTCCTATAATCAAGGCACCCATCAAAATTCGTAACTGTCTAAGGAAGAAACAATAAAAATGCAAAGTACTGAACATTGAAACCTTGGCTGCCACAGAGAGACACACCTGAAACCTCTAGGACATACACAATGGGTGAAATATTTCAAGGCAAAGCTACCCAGCCAATAGAGAGAGACTGCAAGTGACACAGCTGGTGTCAAGAAAGTCTTCAGCAGAGGAAACGGGCTGAAGGCTACTGTCTCTCCCTCTTTTGGAATAAGCATGTCACCCCGTTTGAGAAGCCAGCTCTACCAGAAACACGCTAGCGAACCGAGATCTCATAATAATTGCAAGATCTTCTACATCTGATTACATCCAAGAAGGGTGTAAGAGTGTAAGTGTGTGTGTGTGTGTGTGTATGTCTGAATGATTACTTGAGGGCCGAATGCTTGATGTTGCATTTTTAAAAATTTTTCGGGTTTAGTGGTTAATAAATTTGCTCTTTCTTTGACTCAACAAAACTTGGTTTGATTGGCTCTTTATTGCTCACAGCTTAAATAGTTAAATATATTCTGATCTGGAAAAGGCATATCCCCGTGAAAAAGAAACTTAAACCTTTGTTGTGACCAACCGAAGAGGCTGAATAGAGAGGAGCCAGTTCACCTCTTCTGTTACGACATAGCAGTTGTTAAAAGCTGAGTTATTTAAAATCCCAAAGGGAAACTTTAAATAACTGTCATAACCTATATTTTCAAGTGATATGTTTGAGATGCAGTTCTAAATTCAGGAATAAGACCACCAGTTTTTGAGAGGTTTTTACATCAAACTACATGAGACATTTATTAATTTACACAAGTTAAACATATACACATGACTATGAATTACTACTATCATAACTTTTTAACAAATTCCCAAACTAATCTCCACTAAGGCAACCATAATCCATAGATTTTAAGCAGACACCAGGCAAAGCATTTTTACCTTACAAATTCAAAATTAGGTTCCTTTCACTTTGGTTCCTTTTCAGGCAGTTGTAGGCTTTGATCTTACATTGCCTCTGCCCTGCACAAAACTTCTGTTGTACCCAGCACTTCTCTTTGAATGCAAGTTCTCATTGTATCATCAGGCCCTTTGAACTCCACCTCTTTTAACAATAAAACCCCTTTCATAGCATCAATTTTTATTAGTAATATAAACATATTGCTTGGTCTCTCCCAGCTAGGTGCTAATCACCCAAATTCTTTGAATGCTCTATTCAACAAAATGCAAATGTCCTCTACCTCTGTGTTTATATCTCAAAACTATTATACATCAAAGCACCCAGACTAGCTGGCTTTGATGCATTTAAAACACACACAGACACACCCACAGCCTAAACATCTATTTAAAAAAAGATAATTTCCAATAACATTACATACATTAATTGCTTCATGACACCTTCTCACCTGGTCATAACACAATATGTCCCTCGACTCTCCAAGAGCAATATCATGGAAAATCCTCTAGATTTTACAGAAGACAGGAATATGCAGCTATACAATGTTTTATGTAACATTTATGCAACATTGGTAGTTAGGCAGATAAATAGCTAAGGTAAATGGAAGAGATTATGCTACATCAAGGCAAAAATAACGAAATGCTCAAGTGACAACTGCAGTGAAATGCCTGTAAAAGACAAAAGTAATGCAAATGGTTCAGCCAATTTATTTTCTTCTAACCTTTATACATGGCTCATTGATCTTTAATAGATGTATATTTTAGTTGGCAGAGTGAATAGTCAAGTTAACAGTATTTATCTTTGACTGATGAATGAGGGCAGGGAAAGCCACTTGAATGCTGTAATCACAATTGATCAACCAGCAGTGTAAAGCCATGTGGTTAAAATGTCAGTGGGCAGGCGAACACAAAATATAGAAACATTCTGCAATGATTCACAAATCTTTCTTTACATAATATCAAGTCCCAAAGAGTGCCCCAACCCAACTGGGAGTAAAATAGTGCGCGATGACGTTGGGCGAGTGTCCCGACGTCAACACGCACTTGCGCGATATTTCGGTTAGCAAGGGCGCACGAGAGTCGGCAGCACACCCACCGACAATTAAGAGGCCTATTAAGGCCCTTAAGCAAGTAAGTAATTTGTAGTTTTCACTGCCTGTCCAACCTTATGGTTGGCGGGTGGGCAAATAGGCCAGGCGGCCTTTGCAATTTTTACGAAACCTCATCAACAGGTGGGATGAGGTTTCCAACAGTAAATAAAAATACAACAAAAATTTTTTAACATCATTTTTAACATGTCCCTCTTCATGTGACAGAGTCACATGTGGGGACATGTTTATATCATTTGTAAAATCTTTACTTTTGTTTGTACAATTCTTCAGCTCCCTGAGGCAGCTCTGTGCCCTCAGACTTCAATGCTCGCCCTCCTCCTGTCCCCACCCCAGCAGCGTTGAGCTCCTCAGTGTGCCTTTCATGCTGGCTGGCCATTATTTGGCCAGCCAATGTGAATTCACGGTCGGGGGCCGATCACGGGCAGTGAAGCTTTAGTCGGTCGCTCCTGGGCCTGCCCGCCACACCTGCCCGATGAAGGGAAAATCCTGCCCTAAGTGTTAATATGGAAATATCATGCTAAGGAAGGCAACTAGTTGAAAATTAATGCAATATAGGCTTAACGGATAGTGTAGAGATTTACTTTTGGATGGGGAAAGAATATATAGAAGCTTTCTTTAGAGAACAAATGGGTGTAAATCAGTGGATGGGATTGTACATGATCTGTGGATTGAATAGATTTGATGGATTGAATGCTATTTTCTTGTTCAAAGCATTTTTATATTCTTATGTCTACATCCATAGTCTTGTTATGTTTGTAATTATACAACATATTGGATTTAATTGATAGATTGAGCAAGAGGTGATATATTGTTATACTGTTCAAGGAATATTAACAGGACCTTTAGTGAAATATATACTGCAATTATGGAACTTCTTCCATATCTATCAAACTACTTTGACACATTCATATAAATAGAACAAATTAGATAAGTTAATCATAAGAAACATCAAGACAATACAAGTTGAGGAATAAGATATAATGGAAGGTCATTGGAGTGGACAATATAAATGGATTGAAGAGTAAGTGTGTTGTATTCCTGGGGAGAAGGGATTGAGGGACATGCTGGGAAGGTTGGTTAGTGAGGTTGAGTTCAATAAGATAAAAAGTTTCCTGCATCATAGGCCTTTCTCTGTTCCTAATAATTGTTATGTCCTTATGAGAGAAGGGGGATATGTAAAATTAACTAAATGGCTACTTACATTGGGACAGGCATCTTCTCCCTGTTGTCCAACCAGTATGTACAGAATCATATCTTTTTCCAGCTGGAAAATGGCTTGTACTAACACACCATGAAACCTTCTAAAGTTTCCCTTTCCCCCTATGCCTCCAGCAGCTCCGTAAGCTGATATCCTGTAGGTAGAAGTGAAAATTGTTTATTTCATTCATACGTTCACAAGAAAGAAACTTCCTATTCCCATTAGTTTAATTATAAGATTTAACAATGACAATGGTCTCAATATTTATCGAGATAGGATTCAGAGTGTGTGTGGGGCGGGGGGCGGGGGTTGTTGGAATTATGGTTGTAAAACAGGGAAGTGTGGTGTTATCCTGGATGTCATGGAGTTTTAACAGAGGAGGTGCTTTAATTTGTTCATTCAGGTTTCCCACCCAACAGCCAGTCTGATTGACAAGGCTGTCGAACAGGAAATTCACTGCAAAGCAAAAAAGCCTAATCGTGGTCAGGTCGGTGATTACAGAAGCAGTGGTTGGTCATTGCAGACAGGGTGAGGGAGATCAGCTTTGGACAGATTATGTAGGGGGGTTGGCGATAGGGAAGGGGAATGGGGTGTAAATGGGTAGATTGTTGAGGAGTGGAAGAAACACTCCTGTTTCTCCTAGTCCACAATCTGTGCTGGAAAGGCACTTACCTAAGGATCTGGCCCTTCTCATCTCCTTTTACCTATTGGGCTTCCAAAGACCAGAGAAACCAAAATGACATGGGTTATAAATGGATATCTTGTTAAAATGGGAGTACACAGCCTCCTTATAATGTTTCAATGACTGACCCGCCTCCTGAGAGCAGATTAGTTGCCTGCACTTCTTTTTGCCTCTTTTAAAACCAGAAGTGGGCAGGTTCGAGGCTTAGGTTTGAAATTTTTAACACTTTAACTTCCCACCCAACCCAAACCTATCCAACTTTAGGGCTTAAACGTTTTCCCCCTGCCAACCCCATCCCCATATGTTTAGGGAGCCAGAATAAAGTATTAGTCTCCTCCATCTGTTTTCTCCCTTCTCTCTAAACTGTCAGTTCTACACCTCTACGCTTTAAAAAAAATGCTTCTCAAGACCCACCTTTTTTTGCCTATCTTTTGGTTATCCCTCCTGATTTCTATCTTCCCAGCTTGACAAGGATTTTTATTATGTCTATTTGTAAAGCGTCTTGGGATTTAATGTTAAAGAACTTCCATAAATGAAGATAAAAGCAAAATGCTGCAGATGCTGGAAATCTGAAACAAAAACAGAAAATGCTGGAAAAACGCAGCAGGTCTGACAGCATCTGTTAGAGATGCCACAGATACTGCTTGACCTGCTGAGTTTTACCAGCATTTTCTGTTTCTGTTGCATAAATGAAAGCTGTTGTCAGTGCCCTATTCTGATCTCCTTATAGGTTTCGAGCTCTAAATAACCTTCTGTAGCTGCAAGGGAAGAGTAAATGAATAATGAGCTTATCCATGACCATAACTTTCCCCAATTCTTTGTTATCATTATCCATTATTCCTATTAAATTGGAATGTAGACCATCTGCTCGCAAGCACTGGCCAATAAAACACCTTAGCTAGTTTTTAGGAGATGTACGAGAGTAACTTCAGTGGACGTTTTGGGAAAGAACCTCCTCTACACTTGTTCTGCCCATTTAATGATCAAGTTTGCATTGGGTCCGAGCACTAACATTAGGTCCATGTTTGCACATTTAGAAGTTGCAGGCTTCCGACTTTGCGGCCTGCCAACTTCTGGAAGAGATCAGATGCAGCAGAATGCAGCCTGAAGCTCATTCCTCAAATGCTGATTTTTCACCCAAAAAAAGAAATGAGTGCACTGATGTTCAATTTCTCCATGGGTTGTCTTGCCCACACTGCTTAAATATGCTTCTGGCAGGTCAGATTACTGTCATCTATGATGATACCTCTAATCTGAACTTTCCTTCCAGCGTAGTGGAGATTACGCAGAAGGTAACCTTAAAAGGAAGGCGGTGAGAGAAAATAAATGGAAAGAGGAAGAGTTCTCAATTCAGTTCCTTGTAGATGTCAATGCACAGCACAAAAACAATACTAAAATTTAATTTAATGTCAAATCTACTTGTTTATGGATTAGGTGAAGAAATTCATTTTGTTATGTCAAAGTAAATAACTGGGGATAAGCAAAGAATGTAATATTGATACTGCATTGTTGACTTATGCTATATATAATTGCCTGGAGAAGATTACTAGTTAACATCACTCAGGGCAAAATGGGAACAAGCTGCATGTTACAACACTACCATTTCATTTGATAAATTGGGGAAAAAGTCAGCTTTATGTTTTCTAACATTGACAGAAACCTTTTTATTCTCAGATGCCTATATCTCAAAGGAGCGAGACGACACATAAGAAGACTGAAAAATTAAATTGGATTAATACAAGTGTTGCTCTAGCTATCAAAGACTGCAAAGATCAATCCATTTTTTTTTAATGATACATTGGTTTACAAGAAACTGCTGACATGTCATTAAAATCTGGGTCCATCCTGGTTTTTAAATGTTAAACTTGAGAGTAACTTAGACCAGCCATACTAGTTTCACCCTGTAGTGCCAAATGTTCTTAGTTAGCGGTAATGGGTGCTGGAAATAGATGAGAGGTGCCATAGGGCTGCAACAGCCAAGGATGAACAGCAGGAGAACTGCACTTAAACTGCAAACATATTATCCAATTTTCTGCTTTTTCAAAACAATCAAAATCCTGAAGCAGGACCTGGCACATTCGTGACAGGTAGCTAAATCGATCATTTAGTATCAGTTTGTCCTGTCAACATAACAGTGTTAACCACAAAAACAGCTGATTGAAGTATTGCAAACACAGTGTTGTATAGGTTTTATACAGAGATTGACTGACACCATATCAGATTTCATATGTACACCAAGAGGATTAATGTTAGCATACAGATACAGATTCTACGATGTTTTTTGGGTCTTGTGCATTTTCCAGGCTTCAAAGGCAATGTGCCAAGTTATGCTGAAGACAAAACGATGGCTGGGATTTTCCGGCCCTGTCGTCGCGGGAACGCTGCGGGATATTCGGCGACCCAGCCAAAAGTCCATTGGCTTTTGGCAGGACTGGATGATCCTGCCAGCGGGCAGGGCCAGAAAATCCCGCCCAATGTCTTGGTGATGCATGTCATTTATAATGCACAAAGTGACCAGGTACTTATAATGACAAAGAGATATCCTGTGAATTGTGAATCGCTACAAGTTTCTGGCCAATTTGCGCTACTCTGCCATTAGCTTTGCAAAAATGGCATCCTGTGCTTAATCTCACCATGGTTTCCATGAAGTGGCTGCATTTGCACATTAATTGTCTGTTTAACTCACCACAGAAAGTTAAGTCTAATAATTAACATGATAAGCATCCTTTTAATGGTGTGAAGTTGTTAATAGCTCTCAATCAACCTCTGCCATCCAGAGAGTGAACAATTACAGATGTGGAGCCTCATTCCTTCAGGTTGTAAATCATTTTAGGGGAAATTAAAAAATGATAAATTTTTTATTTCAATTTTTTTCTTATTTTTTCCTTTCTGTTTTTGTCTGTCTCTCTTAATCCAATCTTTCTTTCCCTGTCTTTAGTCGTCTCTTTGAACTGGATTTGACATTGATTTCACCCATTCTAATTACCCCACTTCTTAGTTTTTCCTTTGTTCATTTCTCAATCTTAAATCTCATTGGTTTAGGAGATACTCGGTTTGCCCTATTGTTTGCCCTAAAGTCCCAGATGACCTGTTACCCTCGCTGTGCCCTTGTTAGTTCAGACAAGCAGCAACATTGAGCAAATGTTTTTAAAACTTAAACATACATGAACAAGTGTAATGAATAGGGCACATCACCAGATACCTGGTTCCAGCAAAATCTGGCCCAATAATTACTCCCTTGGTTATAGATGTGTGCTATCGTTTGCAATGTTAGAGAAGGGCAACTATTTACCTCAGCTAGACTAAACAAAATCCAGAAACAGATAGCCCATTTGGTTCATCAAGCCTGCTCCATCAGAGACCAAGGGGAAGATTTTAAGACCCTGCTGGAGTTGGAAAGGGAGGCGGGCGGGGGGGGCTTGGAATTTTGCGCCACCTAATTATGTGCTCCATTCTGTCCCCAGGCCATTCTCCCAGAGGCAGAATGGGGACCTGCAGGGCTACCCATCCACAAAAAGGTGGCTATCTAATTCAGCTAATTCATGGCCACTTAAGACCAACTGTTGGAGGCCCACTGGGATTTTCCAGTCAGCCTCCCAGTTCCCAGAGGGGAGGTGGCGGACAGCCCAGCTGCCTTGGGTGGCCTTCTGTCAGCAGATCAGGAGGTCAGCGCTCCAGGAAGGCTTAGAGGCCCTCCCTACCTGCCAGGGTACAGCAGCAGCTATAGGTTGTCCTGTAGAGAGACTCCCACCTGACAATGGTGGCCTGGCTGCTGAAGCTATTTTTGACTCTAAGTTTAAAAATGTTGGAGAGAGGATGCCTCCATTTTGGGGTACCCTCTCCCTTGCTTACCTGCTGCTAGATTCAAACTGACTGCACGGCCCTCAGTTTCCAGAGCCCACCCACCATCCTTAATTTGACAGTAAGCCTGCCTGTTAATTGGCTTCTCCAAGGAAAATCACATTGTGTGACTGTTTCCCTCACCGTCCTGGGTTTCCCATCCACATTTGAGCCTAACGGTGGGGTCAGAAGCCTGGAGGGAAAACCCTACCTCAAGCATAATTATATGAGAATGGACCAACCACCAGTACTTTTCCCCTAATTTAAAAAAAAACTAAGCTCCTTGCACAACATCGGCGGAAAAAAACAAGGAGTCCTAGTAGCTCTGTAACCCTCATACTCTTTCCCAACAAATACTAATCTGGTTCCTTTATAAATGTGACCCTGAATGAACCCCTGGGAGTCTGTTTCACATATTTTCTATCCTGTGGCAATATTTTTCTAAGTTCATGTGTTGCTTATTGTGTTTGCATTTGGAGTTCCCTACTTCAATGCTCTTGTCCAAATTTACCTTAGCTACACTTTTCATTAGGCTCCCCTCAATCTTTTTCCTAGTGAAAATAGAGAGTCAATTAAGCTTTTCTCGTGAATTAGTCCCCTAAGGCCTGACATCATCATTCTTTGGAAAGGATTCTAATGATTTTTAAGATAGTTTGACCAAAAACTGCATGCTGTTCTTCAGAATTGGCTAGATCAGTCATATAATTAGCAGGAAATTAGCAGTTTATCATGTCTATTAAAGCATTTCAAAGTGCTTGACAGATCAAAGTGTACAGGGAAATAATAAACAGTTCTGGGTTAGAAAATCCATAGCCCTTTTGATGCATTGCCAATCTAACTCCAGCAAGACTCTGCTAGAAGGATTACAAATGCAGTCAGAACACAAGGTTACTGCGGATTCAGGGTGTCTTCCAAGGGATGGAATCTCTGCATGTGCCAAGCAAGGCCAGAATAGGACTAGGGCTGGAGGCTTAAAATTCTGGTAGTTCCTGTGTCCCCAACCTGGGAGCAGCTCAATTGGCTCCTGAAGCAGATTCCAAGTTATGATCAATTTATTACGTCTTTACAAAGGGGCATTTTTGTTCAACTTTGAGGTGGTGGGATGGGGTGATATGCAAGTGGCTGTTGTTATATTTTCTGGCAACTTGAGGCAGATGTGTATGATGATCTACATGATCTATTGGTGGCATGGGCACCCACAAGTGGAATGTAATGAGAGTAGCTCCCTGTTATAGCATGAATTTTGGCTGGGTTACTGATCGAGGCTCCATAAGAAGGCAGCCTGGCACTTGCACCCAGATGTGGCTGCTGTGAATTTTCCCCCTCCTGAAGTGGAACCAACAACAGCATAGGCTGGATAACTCAGTTTGTGCTAACGTTTATATGATTTTGTCATCACTGATCTATCAATATATCTTGATCTGATGGAATATAATGCCTCTTAATACATCTGTGTACCCTGCTCCTTCAACAGCATCTTCCAAACTGCAACCTCTACCACCTAGGAGGACAAGGGCAGCAGACACATGGGAACACCATCTATTGCAAGTTTCCCTCCAAGTCATACACTATCCTGACTCGGAACTATATTGTTGCTTCTTCACTATCGCTGGATCAAAATCTTGGAACTCCCTCTCTAACAGCACTGTGGATATACCTACACCATATGTACTGCAGTGCTTCATTGGCAGGCCACCACCACCTTTTCAAGGGCTAGAGCAATGGGCAATAAATGCTGGCCTTGCCAGTAATGCTCAAATCCCATGAAGGAATAAGGTTTAAAAAATTGCCTTATTGATAACTGCTTCAAGTACTGTCAAAACATTGCTCTTCCAGCCTTTGCCTGTGGAGATTATTTTATCTTATGGGCTTGTACATGGCAACCTTTTCGAGATACAAAAGCAAACTCACAAGGAGCTCCTCCAAACAACTAACCCTATACACTGAGCAGGATTGCCTATTTAAATTTTGACGTATAGCTCCTACTTGAGTGACCTTTGTGCACTAGTATGCGGAGTCTACCAGTTCATTAGATGCTTTCCCTGAGCGGTGGATAGTGCATGATATTTCTATTTTGATTTTCCCATATTTTATCATTTTGATTCAATTTAACTATTTTTTTTAAAAGAACTTATGTGAGGCTTGGTAGATTGAGCCATCAATCCTGTAATATAAATGACATGGCCACTATATGAGGAGGCACTTGAAGTGTCCCAATGGAATTGAGCTTTGCTGAAGCACACAATCCAAAATTGAATGCTTCATGTTATGAGACTCTGACTGCTTGACTTCACATGATAGAAAGCTTATATTCAGGCTGTTCTTGAGCTGTTAGCTGTCTACTCATGTTTTTTGTTGGTTAGCATGTACGCTGACCACTGGTCAGGGAATGAGAGGACGTTGGGAAGGAGGAATTAACTTAGGTAGTACATTTTCAAAAATCCTAGAAAGTCATAAAATAAATCACCTCCCAAGGAAATCCTTCAAAGCACCAATTAAGGCAACAGCAGCCAGAATTAACACTATCATCATATGGGCTGCAGTGGTTTAAGAAGAAGGTTCATTTCTCAAGGGCAACCAGGGATGGGCAATATATTCTGGCCTTGCTAACGACTCCCATATCTCAAGAATGAATTTAAAAGAAAGGATGTCTACACTTACTTGTATGTGTCTGTTGACGGTACTCTCCACTTCTGAATGCCTTTCCAAGGTCCTCTAGCTACAACCACCACAGAAGTACTTGTGTTCCTGTAAGCATTGTTGCATTGAATTTGGGTTGGCCCTTTGGGTCCACTGGCGCCACATGTCCTAATAATCCATGGACCTGAAACATTTGGAGGGGGGAGAAGTTAAGGCAGCTGAGACTACTTTTTGCTGCATATGCATTCGACTGTAGATAGTTGGTGCAAATGAAGTCTTTGGTTATTTTAATGGAACAATAGGCATGATTATAAAGTGGTATTTAACCTCTGTGAGTCTGCTAACCTAAACCAAATTTACCTGCAGTGATATCAAGGAGGAATCATGGAACAATTATCTGAGTTAATTAACAGCTTAGTTCCATTTTTCCACCAAAAATCAGTGAAAACAAGAATTTTGGCCTGAGATTTACAAACTCAATGTAGTTACCGTAAATCATACAATTGTGTACTAGAATGCATGAAAGACTCAGTGCTTCTGTGATACCACATAGGAACATTGTAATAAATCACAGTAGGCGAATATCCTATTAAACGTAAGGATGACTATTCCCTCCACAGGACAAAACAACTTCCCCTGCTGGGTTTGGTTTTTGTACTGTCCTTCAATTTAATACAACTAAGGAGTGGAGAAGACAACTTTTCAAATAATCTCACTGTAAATAATTTGAGGACTCTTGGGAGTCACTCAAGTAGACATACCCACATGGTCTATATGTTCGATTGCAGACAGAACAATCATTCATCAAAGGAAGTTTAGAACCCATGCTGGCCTATTTAGGGGAGTGAGCACTGAGCGCGTTGTCTATCTACAATGTATCAGTAGAGGCAGACAGCCTGATGGAGGAGCAGTTTATTTGATGGAACTGCAAGTTCTGAGGTTTCAGATCCATGCTTAGTATTTGAAACTTCTGATATAGACTGTAGCTTCTCCAGTCCAGAAATCTATTGTTCAGAAACACCAGTTGTCCAGAAATTCTTTGAGCTGGTCCCAAGCATTATTTTAGAACAGTACTTTGGAAGTGGAAACATGGAAGGTGCAGTATTTGGTTGAGTAAAGCAATTTTTATTACTGCTTTATAATGCTTTATCATTGTTTATGTTTCACTGCTTTTTATGTCTCTGGTGTTTTCCAGTTTGCACACTTCTGGTTAGGCATTCTAATAGCATTCTATAATCCAAAAATTCCAAAATGCAGTAATGACTTGGTGCCAAGCTGCAGAGGTTACAATGTTGTTTTCAGTTGTCTTTGGTCTCTGATCTGGCGAAATGTCATTGGTTAAATGCAAAAATGTTTATTTCCCTCCAAACATACAGAGTAACAGATGCATGAGTTTTATAAAAATTCAGTCAGCAAGAAAAATTGATGCATATCTCCACCCCCAGGTGAGAAGTAATTGTCCTTGCATCATGCTATGGAGGAAGTTAATGTTAAAGTGCCTGGCAATAAGACTCCAATATTTGCACAATTCAAAATGGAGCACTGTGAAAATGACATATACTTAATTATATTGGTTTATTTAGCCTTGCACTGAGCAAGCATGGGGAGAAAAATAGCTCAGGCATTTTTAGAGTAAGTGAGAGGAGCGATTCTCAGCAACAGCTTGGAATACTTGTGATGCATTGGGGCAGACTTTTGTTGGATCGCTGAGCTCTCTGCAAACCGGGAAGTTAGGTGGGGAGAACTGCAAAAGGAACCCAGCTCAATTCTTTGTCGATTTATTGGAAAATATGGTAGACTTCCACACAGATGTGTGGTCTGGCCCACTTGATTTTCTGCTAACTGTTGCATTCAAGTGATGTCATATGTTCAGGTGTGAGAACAGGAGAGCCTGTTCCATTAAATTCCGGTCGGAGCGAATGTCTATATTTTGTCTCATTATAGTTGGAGCTACACACAACTCTGGATGGAATTTTCCCAAATTTGCACTAAGTGCAGTAGAGGGCGAGTAAAACAGTGTGCTGCCCGCTGATGGCGATGGCGGGTTTTCATGCCGCATCTTCCCGAGCCCGCCTCATTATTTATGCACTCTCAGGAAACGTGCCATTTCCATGGCGGGCGGGCGAATGAGGAGCCTGCCCGCCATCACCCCATCGTTGCATCACGCTGGGTGCCATGTTTAAAGGCCAGCCGCAAGCACAGTGCTCATTTCTTCCAGCTCACCACTGCATGTTGGAGAGACATGCCTCTCCAAGGCAAGAAGACTGCAGCTCCCTGGTTTAATGACGGGTCCCTCGAGCAACTGCTGGTTGCCGTGGAGACCCGCTGGGATGTCCTGTAGCCCGGCTCTGGCCGCAGGATGGGCAGCAACGTGACCAATCTAGCTTTGGAGGCGGTGGCAATGGTGGTCAGCACCAACGCCCTTCAGAAGAGGACAGCCGCCCAGTGCCGCACTCTCAGCGCACACACTCACAAACCTAACAAACTTCCACATGGCCCTCACTCACTGACAGTTCAAGAGACATCACCATTCACTCTCTCACACTCACCGTCACTGTCCTCATCCCGTCCATGGGACCACTCACCACCCGCACAGGTCAGGCATACTTATCATCTGGCCCGGCAGGCGTCCTGCTTACACTTTCTCCATCTCTATCCGTGCAGGACAAGCTGGCATACAAGAGAGAGAGGTCAGACAGGTGGCAGAATGCCCGAAATCAAGGTCATCACGGACTTTGAAAACAGAGCCATCCAGCTGGCCAGCGAGGATCTGCACTGATCCTATGCTGACGGTGAGGTCGGCACTGCTCTACCAAGTGAAGATCCAGCAGTGCAACATCCATCAGACAACCTTGCTGTGAGTGATATGTCCTCTTTCACAGGCCACTGTCATGCACTAATTATCTCCCCTTGCTTTCACAGGCACATCTGCCACACAGCCGATAGAGTCCATGACCCAGGGCCTCCAATCAATCCCCGAAGAAACCTCAAAGAATCTGGAGGCACCCTCCCTGAAGTCCTTTCACAGCACTCACCCACACCCTCCACCAGTGCAGGGACACACACCTCGGTGGGACCTAGCTTTGGAGTAGCCCCGGGATCACAATCTGGTGAGAACATTGCACTGTCTGATCCACTGTAGGCGGAGGCAGGGACTACCCAGGTCTCCGGCATTTGAAGGATTGCTGGAGGTCAGTAATTTGCTGAATCCGAGTCAGATGAGGAGCCTCTGGACTCGGTTGTGTCACAGTTGCTGGAGCTGCAAAGGCAAGCTTGGGAACATCAGGAAGGGATGTCTGCTGCACTCCACAGGTTGCAAGGCATGTTAGAGGAGTCCGTCTGCCTTCAGTCTGAGGTGATAGTGCCGGCATGTCTATGCACCAAAGTCAACACCGTAGGATGGCAGCTGCCTTGGAAACCTTGGTCCAGGAGTTTGTTCCTGCACTGCTGCGTGGGCTCAACTCTATCGCTGATGCCATAGTTGACCTCCAAATGTGTGTAGGTGAGAGGGGTGCCGGGCAGATCAATCTCACTCCAGCTACCCCTGCTCCTCAAGGAGTCAGTCTGGGGCTCCCGGGCACCCATAGGGTGGAGGATCCACAGGTGCACACTCCGGGCCCATTGACCCAGGTGACTCCGAGAGTGTCCGGCCCATCCGATTCCCCCCTTCCTGTGACCTCAGCAGCCTTAGCTCCACAGGCCGAGAAGATTGGCCCCCCCTCTCGTCAGCATCTGTGACCAGGCTCCAGTGACAAGTGATTTCAACTTGAACTTATAAATTCGTTAATGAACCATCGGCTTTATTACTGAAACGCAGCCTGCTATCAACGGGCTGAGTGGGCAATCGTGACCTGCCTTCCCACCATCGTGAAACCAATTGCGCCATATTGTCCACCCATGCCACCTATCACGTCCGCCACCAGCGGGCACAGAAAATTCTGCCCTCTGCCTTGAGGTTGGGAGGTGATTGCTGACACTTTAAGGGATTTCTGCTAGTAAAAAGATTAGCAAACTTTTGTATATTTCAGCAGTTCTCATAACTTTGTAACAATGCACAAGTAATAAAGCTGATAGTTCATTAATGAATTTATAAATTCAAGTTGAAATCACTTGTCATTGGAAACTTTCTTTTGGATCTTCCTACATCCTAATCATCAATGTTTCATGCTGTCAGTCAGTATTTTAGGCCCTTTCAGTGTGTCAACATCTGCTAACATGAATATGTGTAATCATATCCCAATCTGCATCTCTGCCCTGTTCCTTTCAAGGCTGATGGCTAGTGCCCTCTGCCACCTCTCTGCATTCTCTCTGTCCTCTTTACCACTTCCGTATATTGGAGATCGACACAAAAAGGAAGAGCCATTTCAAACCAGTGCCAATGGAGTCTGGATGGGCAGAGAGGGAAAAGAATGCTAAGGGAGGTCAAAAAGGGGAAGAGAATCTAATGAGGGGGCAAACAGGGAGAGATGCAAGGAGAGATTAAAAGGGTCAGAATGAAAGAGAAGGCAAGAGTGTAGAAAGTTCATAGGAGGGAAAAAGAGGCAAATGGATGACACTGAAGGGAAGGGGGGGGAAGGGAAAATTAATGGACATGAAGTTGAAGGTACATGGATGGCAATGGAGGGTAGGAAATGGATAGTAATGAAGGAAAGAAGGTAACAAACCAGAAACAATGCTTTGGGGGAGAGAAAAAAAGTGGTAATCTGTTAGTCTGCTGAAAATTTAAAAATGACAATTTGCCTTTCTTTATTAAAGGAAAATCTATTAATTGTGAAGTATAAAAGTGGTTAACATTAACCAGAATACATAATTTTTAGGGGTAAAGTTTTAAAAAAAATTCTTGACTCACTATTAACTCTGTATCTTCAACTTTTGGATCTTTCCTTCAGACATTCATGAACATATATATTTTTCTCCATACAAGTGAAGCAATACGAATGACGGCTTTTCACGCCTGCGTAACTACTTGTTTTCATGTATCAGGACTCTTCTTGAATAGCCCAGAATACTGACTGACAGCATGAAACACTGATGTACGATGTAGGAAGATCCAAAAGAAAAGGCTCCAGTGACAAGTGATTTCACCTTGAACTTATGAATTCATTAATGAACAAGTTTTGTGGGACTGTGTTAGCCCTTTGGAGCGATTGGTTAGTTTCTGCTAGTTTTCCAGGTTGCCCTGTAAGAATCTACAACACATGCCTGTATTGTGGCTAACTGGCAGTCATGTGCTTTCAAATATTTGACAGGAAGACATCTGGAAGAGTGAAAACTGTGAAGGTGATCCACTTAATTTAAGATTGAGATTAATAAAATAGCAGTGCAAACCTACGCCATTGCAAAAACTTGGTTAGGTTAAGCAGTCACAATTTCAAACAGTACGAGAACACATTTTTACAGCATTGCGAACCATGCATGTCAACCTACAAATCCCAAAAGCTGACAATGGAAAACAATGGCATACAGCTTGAAAAGAGCCTTGACTAAACGCTTGTGACTAAAGCAACGGCTTCAAGGTGACTGAATACGTTAAACTCCTCTTTACTAAATTGAATTTCAGATCCGTCTTAGTGTTTTGGGATCACATATCACAATTCATTTCTTTTTGTGGAAACTGTAACCCAAAGGATTTATCTATGACATATGAAAAGGAGGAATTATTAATGGTAATGAAATGGGACATGAGCATAAACTGCAACTGCAAACAATCTTCCAACCCTTATATAATAGGGAAAACATCAGAAGTATGCAGAAGTCATTGGTGGGGAAGCTAAGAAACAATAATCTGAGAGAAAAATGACAGCCATTTGGACAAGCATAAACTAGTAAAGGGGAGCCAGCACAGATTTGTTAAGGCAAGATCTTGTTTGACTGACTTCATTGAATTTAGATGAGATACCAGAGATGGCGGTTGAGGCTGTGCTGTTGATGTTGCGAATATAGCCTATCAAAAGGCGTTTAATAACATCTTACATATTAGGCATGTTAGCAAAATTGGGATTAAAGGGAGTGTAGCAGCATGGATATAAATCAGCTAGGGGATAGGAAACAGAGAGTAGTTATGAATAGCTGTTGATTGAACTGGAGTGAGGTATGCAGTAAAGTTCGCCAAGGTTGGATCACTGCTGTTTTTGATATAGGTTAAACAACCTGAACTTGGTGGGGGAGTTTAAAGGGCGCAATTTCAAAATTTGCAGATGAAACAAAATTTGGAAGTGTAGTAAACGCCGAGGAAGATAGTAATAGATGTCAAGAGAACATTGAGAGGGTGGTGGAATGGGCGGACAAATGGCAGATGAAATTCTATGCAGGAAACGTCAGGTAATGCATGTTAGTGGGAAGAATGAAAGAGAGACAATACATTCTAAATGCTAAACAATATTAAAGGTCAACTAGAGAGTAATCTGGACATGTTTACGCAGAAATCCTCGAAGATGACAGGACAAGTTGATAAAGCAGTTAATGTAGAATATGGGTCCCTGCACTTTATAGAGACAAATTACAGAAGTTATGTTAAAACTATATAAAACACAAGTTTGACCCCACCTGGAGTTACTGTGTCCAGTTCTGGGAACCACACTTGAGCAAGGGTGTGAAGGCTTTGGAGAGGGTACAGAAGAAACTTACTAGAATGGTTTCAGGAATAAGGGTTCACTGTTACATGAATGGACTGGGGAAGCTGGGCTGCTTGTTCTCCTTAGAGCAGAGAATGTTAAGAGGAGATTTTACTGAGGTGTTTAAAATCATGAAAGGTTTACAGAAAGTAAATAGAAAGAAACTGGTTCCAATGGCTGAAGGGTTGATAGAAAGGGCACAGGTTTAAAGTAACTGGCAAAAGAACGAGAGGCAACATGAGGTAAAACCTTTTTTATACAATGATTGTTTAGGATTTGGAATACACTGCCTGATAGGGTGGTGGATATAGATTCAATAGAAGCTTTCAAAATGGAATTGAATAAATACTTGAAGGAGAAAAAATTGCAGGGATTGCAGGATTACTCTTTGAAAGAGCCAGCAGGACTCCATGGCCTGAATAGCCTAATTTTGTGCTATGGCTATTCTTTGATTCTATAATTTCCATCTTTGCAATAGATTTAAAAATGTTGATGAAGAAAATAAGTACGGCTGATATGAAGTTTATTTCTGGGGCTGGGTGGTGGCTGGTTGGTCTGGGGACATGTTCCTCCCAAGAATTTCTTTCACATTTCTTCAGTGCAATTTTCAACATTTTGAAAGGCTCTTGCATTCCCCTTGGTTTGTTTTACATTAGTAAGCAAAACTTTACTCTTAACAAGATGGCAGCAAACATTTTCTACTAAAACAAGCAGGCGGATGAAACAAAACACCGTGACACGCAACATTAAGCTTCAAACGTTAAGTAAGGTATTTGGGTCTGTGAAGGTTCGATCAGCCATTCTTCAAGTGAGTCACTCATATCCCTGGTGAAGACACCTTTCAGTCTATTCCGCATGAGCAGCCAGGGGATTTTCAATTCTTTCAAGATATGTGTATCACGGCACTTTTCGGTCACTGCATACCATCTAGACATAAAAGGAACAGTGACCTCTTCTAATCCTGAGCACACGTCGCCCTGAAGCATTCCCAGTTGTGTTTCTGAGCACACAATATGCAGCCTAATCCAATTAACTTCCTTCACATAAATGTCAGGTTCATGAATGGCAACTAGTGTAATCATTTGTGCCTTATACACAGGGAATGCTAAGTGACTGGCAAAATTCAGACTGATAGTTAAGCTAGTGCTACATCTCACTGCTGAACTTAAGGAATGACACCACATGGTGGAAGAGGGCAACTTCACTGATGCAGCAATGAACTGCAAAATGGTCAGAGATATCTCCTGTTGCTGCTTGGAAGTATCCAGTCGTCACGTGGAGGTTGGTTGCAGTGGGACTTATGATTTCACTGAAAGTGTTTCCCAGATATTGGATGTTTAGTAACAAAATTTGGGGCATCTCAAAAGTCCCATCAATATTGAAGCATAACCTCTTTATACACAGTTGCTGAAGAGGTCCAGGTAGGTTGACAACATCAGTCACATTAACAGTGTCTTATAGTAAGTCCCATAACTTCAACTCTTCGCTTGCCATCCCCTTTTGTTGCCATTCTGAAGCATCTGATGCTAATAAGCTTTATTGGATATATCTTCAGTATAATGGGCAGAATTTTCTGCTCCGGAGACAAAGTGCCGTGGCAGGCAGGAAAGGGTGGCGCTGTTCCCGCCGACCAGTGTGGCGGGTTTCCGTGCTGGATTGTCTGCCTTTCAGCTCATTATGTATGCTTGAACATGATGCACGTCTAATCTCGTGGTGGAGCGGGCTGGGATTCATCTGCCCCACTATTACCTCATTGGTTCATGTTTCCAGGCACCGTATATGAACATACAAACACATTAACGTATGAAATAGGAGCAGAAGTGGGCCATTTGCCCCCTTGAACCTGCTCCACCATTCCACAAGATCATAGCTTATCTGTTTGTGTTTCAAGTTCTACATTCCCATCTACCCCTGATAACCTTTGATTCCCTTTGTCTAACAAGAATCCTCTGCCTCAAAAATATTCAATGACCCTGCTTCCACTGCTTTCTGAGGCAGAGAGTTCCAAAGTTGCACAACTCTCAGAGAAAAAACATTTCTCCTAATCTCTATCCTTCAAGGGCAATCCCTAATTTTAAAACAATGCCCCCTAGTTCTGGACTCACCCACAAGAGGATACATCCTTTCCACATCCACCTTATCAAGACCATTCAGGATCTTGTATACTTCAATCACATCACCCCTCACTCTTCCAAACTCCAGTGGAAACAAGCCCAGCCTGTCCAACCTATCCTCATATGATAACCCGCTCATTCCAGGTATCAATCTAGTAAACCTCCTCTGAACCGTCTCCAATGCATTTACATCCTTCCTTAAATAAGGAGACCAAAACTGCACACAGTACTCGAGATGTGGTCTTATCAATGCCCTGTACAATTGAAGCATAACATCCTTACTTTTATGTTCAATTTCTCTCATAATAAAGGAAAGCATTCCATTAACCTTCTTGATTACATGCTGTTCCTGCTGTACTTTTGTGATTCACGCACGAGAACACCTAGATCCCTCTGCACCTCGGAATTCTGCAGCTGTTCCCCGTTTAAGTAATCCTCTGCTTTTTTATTCTTCCCGCCAAAGTGAAGAACTTCACATTTTCCCATCTTATACTCCATCTGCCAGATTTAAATGGCACCCATGCACACATTCACTCTCTGCAGCCCAGGACTTGTTGTGATGAGCACTGGGATGGCCCCCCAAAAGCAAGATGTCCACAGCTCCGAAGTTCAGTGACAAGGCATAGCACTCCTCTAGGCAATTAAAGACCAGCGGGAGATACTTTCCCCCCATGATGGGAGCTGGAGGTCCACTAGCCTCACCACAAATGTTTTGAGAGGAGGTCACCAGGGTGATCAGCATCAACATGGTGCAGAAGAGGATGAAAGATCTCATCCGCTTCGCCAGGGTAAGTATACCTTCTCCTCAATCTCAACTCACACTCTCACAAGGTCAACAGGCATTTGCAGGGTTACAGTCCACAGAGACCTCACACATGACCAGCACAAGCGGCATCGCCACTGATTCTCTCACACACACTTTTACATGTTCATCCCTTGGCACATCCTGCACAAGTTGCATCCTCAGTCCTTACATAGGTCCACTCAGCACACAAAGAAGGCTGGCATGCATATCATCTGCTCTGGCATCTCTCCTTCTCGCAGTCTGTCCATCTGTCCTTATGCAGGAAAAGATCACCCACAACGACAGGGAGAGATTCCAGACCAGTGGGGGATGCTGGAGCTCAGGCTACTCAGCCCCTGTGAGGAGCAGGTAGCAGAGCTGGCCGGTGAAGAGAGGGGCCGTGCCTGCGTCAAAAGAGAGATCGGCCTCTCCCAACAACCCGGTGAGGCCCCACCAACAACTCATCCCCCACTCGCCGAAACTGGGTGTTTTTTTAAGTTGGTGGCTATGCAGCCAATCACTATCTCTTCTCCCTATGACAGGCACCAGCTAGAAAAGTAAGAGACCCACCAGTAGCCAGCCCATCAGTCCCAGACCCCAGACCAACTCAGATTAGGATTCTGAGGATCCACTAGATGTAGAGTCATCACAGTGTTCACCCACACCCTCCACCAGCGCAGAGACACACACCTCGGCGGAACCTGGTTTTAGAGCAGGCTCGGGGTCACCGTCTGGTGACCCCAGCACGGATTCTGGCCCACAGCAGGTGGAGGCAGTGACAGACAAGGTCACTGACACTTAGAGGAATGCTGGAGGTCAGGCCCCTGCTCCGTCCGAGTCCGATGATGATCCAAGGGACTTGGCTCTCAGAGAGATGTTGGAGCTCCAAAGACAGACAGGGGCACATCAGGCAGGGGTCTCAGGGGCCATCACCAGATTAGAATGGAGGATGGAGGAGTCCGTCCATGTTCAGTCTGATGTCATGTTGGCACCGACATGCCAGTGCATCGAGGTCACCATTGGAAGGGTGGCAATCACCATGAACAGGTTTGCCCAGCAGTTTCTGCCAGATATTTGCAAGGGCCAGCACACCATTGCTTCAACCATGAGAATATTCCAGAAGTGACTAGGCGAGATAAGCGAGAGGGGAACGGGGCACCTCGATCTCCCTCCAGGAGCCCCTTCTCCTCAGGGAGGGGCCCTCGGGCACCCACAGGGAGGAGGAGCATCAGCCGGATATGCTGGGGCCATCCAGCCAGGATTCTCTTGGGCTGACCAGCCACTTCAAATCCCCTCTGCCTGTGACCCCATCAACTCCAGCTTCTCAGCATGAGGAGGGTGCACCTGCCTCACAGCAGGAGACCAAAAGCAGGCCAGGCTCTTCCAGGTCTCAACCCTCCAGAGGACACCTGTCAAGGTCAGCACTGACAACAGGGTGTAGCAGTTAGCAGGCAGCCTCCACCTCTGCAGCAGATGTCAGGGATGCACCTAGACATAGTGATAGGGCAAGAAATATGAAGAAATTCTGAGATCACAAAGGTGGCACAGGTGTTCACAAACTGTACATACTTTGCGCACATGTAAATATCATTTGTTTCTGTGAAATTTTCACCCAGTGAATGGCACTTCTATCTGATGCAATGTTCCATGGTCATACAAGTGTAACAGAGGCCAGCCCTTGTCACATATCTCCCATCATGTGCTTCAGGTCCATGGTGTCTCGCACCATCTCATAACAGTGCATTGCCTTTCTGTGTGCAGCAGGGACATGAGAAAGGCCTCTGGCTCCAGCAAAATGGTGGTTGGGCAATGCATATCTGAGACTTGCGTCAGAGGATCATATCATGTGGCCTCATGAGTACAGATGTTGCAGTCTGGCTTATTCACCTGATGCTTCATCAAGCTTAGCCCTCTCGACGACCTGCTTATGGAGGAGGCATGCAGCTCTTCCATATCTCCATCTGACAAGTCACTTTCCCTTTGTGACACCAGGTTGTGTAGAGCACAGTAATCCACAATGAGGCAGTGGACCCTCTGGGGAGAGTACTCGAGTGCACCACCTGACTGGTCCAGAGGTCTGAAACCCATCTTCAACATGGTCGATGGTCTGCTCAATCAAGGAGCGTGACACAGAATGAACGACATTGTACCTCTCCTCTGAAGCACTTTGTAACCACCTAACTGGAGTCATTAGCCATATCTTTTGCGGGTAACCTTTATCTCCGATGAGCCAACATTGGATGCGCTGAGGGCCCTCAAAGATCCGTGGCACCTGCAAGTGACTCAGGGTGTATGAGTCATGGCAGCTCCCAGGGTATCTCGGAGAGACCTGCACAGTCTGATTCTGGTGGTTACAGATCAGCTAAATGTTGAGAGAGGAATCCTTTTCTGTTGATGGATCGTGGTGGCTGCTGCGAGGGAGTCCTTAAAGCCACATGTGTGCAGTTGATGGAACCCTGCACCTGTGGGAAGCCAAAGACCAATGCAAATCCCACTGCTTCGCAGCCTGACTGGCTCCATCCAGGGAGAGCTGGAAGTAATTGTGTGCTTTGCTGAATAGGGCACCGGTTACCTCTCGGATGCATTTATGAGAAAGTGCTTGGGATATTCTGTAGAGGTCCTCAGTGGAACCCTGGACCAAGCCACTCACAAAACAGTTCAGTGCAATGGTCACCTTTAGAGCCACTGGCAATGCATAGCCTCCCAGTCCCAGCAGAGTCAGCTCCTCCCCAAGAATGTTGCAGATGTGAGCCACCACATGCTTTGACAAGCAAAAGATTCTACGGCACTGTGTCTCGCTCATCTGTAGGTATGAGAAGCGTCATGGCAAACACCTCTGTGGACTGGTTCTGTCAGCCTCAGCATCTGGGTCCTCATGGGCCTTACTGGTCCATGTTTTGCAGGGTGAGGCTCTTCCCTTTGTCCTGCCTGATGGTGACAGGCCCTTCTCCTCCTCCTCAGTTGTCTGATTGCCAGGAAAAAGGCAGTGTTGCTTGCTGCATCCATTCTCCACTCCTGTTCGTTTCTGCAGAAACAATGAACAGGTATATTATTGAGCATAACTTTTCAAAAACTCTCCAGTCCCAAGCTAGGGAGTCACTCCGAAGGCCTTGGACAGCCCTCATTCCAGGCACCCCATCCCCAAATCGTCCCTTGCAGTGGTAGCACAGCCTTGAGCGTCAACGGAAGTGCCCCTCTGTCTCCCCCCTCCCCCACCAAAACATTTGATGTCCCGATGCCCCATGCTGACATGACCCCTCCACATCGTGATGCCCAATGCACAGTTATGTACCAAGCACCCCCCCACCCCACCCCCGAGACCATTGAGTGACTCCACTGTATTACCTGATTACCTGTTCCTCAGCTACAGGCTGCAGATGCCTCCCTTGACTGTGTCTGTGCCATCTGCGTAAAGTGTGCGAGGGACTGACCACACCCTGAATACCATGCTGGGCACCACTGCCACAGGTCAGACAGGGCCTTCCCCTCCCTCAACTGGGCCCAGGACAGGCTTGCCAAGCACAGCCTTCTAAATTGGTGTGCTATTGCCCAGGACAATCTATGCTTTCTGGCAACGATTAAATTTGCGCACCACCCCCCAACACTCGCAACTCAATGTGTCTCTGTGCACCCTTCCCCAGTCATTCCCCCCCAGTCATGTGTCTCTGTGCACCCTTCCCCAGTCATCCCCCCCAATCATATGAATCTGTGCACGCTTACCCCCGGGGTCCAGTCAACCCCCCACACCTCCCAACCTCACAGTCAAGCCTTTGCCTTTCAGCCCCTTCCCTTGCCTCGTTCTTGTCTCACCCCTCCGCCCCCAGTCAAACTTTGCCTTCCAGCATCCGCCCTTGCCTTCCCGCTGGACTTGCCTGAGCAGCCTTGGCACGGAGTCAGAGCAGCGGCGAGCGCAGCGCTGTGTGCACAAACCTCGAGGTCGTGAGTGGAATGCAGTTCGCCAGGTGAACGTCACTTATATCTGGTCGTGTTTCATGCCAGTCTAATTAGCCGCAGGCATGGCCATTTGATCTGGATGGGAGGCGTGATTCAGGCAAGCTGGGTTTTTATGAGTATTTATGGTATGATATTCAAATACATGCAAATGCAGTTCCCGACATGGCCCAGTGGCCTAGTTGAACCTCCGTGAAATTCGGGAGCGGAAAATTTCAAACTATTTATATGCCAGCGGGAAACTGACTTTTGGCCGTACTCCAAATTTTCCTGTCCTGCCCGCCACAATGCCAACTGCTGGTGGGAGTAGAAAATCCCACACTCCACATTTCTTACTCTGCTAAACATCGTACCTCTGCTGGCTCTTGTGATGCTTTAATACCAGCTTGAAATGGGACAAATTACAACAATTCTTTTGTACAGTCCCCAGCTGGTGATTAGCCTCCCAGCAAACATTGCCATCTTTACTAGGGCTGGGTGAAGAAACATGACATGACAATGTGGGAACCAAGTAAAACCTGGGTAAATTGCAGTCTGTGCTTCAACTACAGCTTAACAAACAATTATCAAGCTCAATAGAAGCATGAATGACAGGACAGTGCCTAAGTGTAATTACACAGAGGCTGTTAATCAAGTAAAATATATTGATAAACTTACTGGGGGTTTCAATGAAGTTTATTTCTTTCCAATTTTCTCATCGAATTTTGTTGACGTTTGTAGAAAAGTATAGGCTAAGAGAGCTAATGAGATTGTGCTGCATGATGTGTGTTCAAAATGCTGCTATACAATGTGTTCTCAATGTGTTTTGAAGACTCGAAACGTTAACTGATTTCTTCTCCACCGATGCTGCCAGACCTGCTGAGTTTTTCCAGGTAATTCTGTTTTTGTTTTTATCTCTGTGTTCTCAAGCAACCCTGATTAACACTGGAGGGAGTATGCTAAGCAAAGCTATTAGGAGCAAACCAGGGGTTATCAGTTTAGGAATGTAACAAACATTGATGGTGGAGAGGAAAGTTACTGGGAATGCTATTGGAGAGTATGTAACTCAGGCAGATAAGTGAGATTTGGTTCTGAAGAGGGTGTGTTCAGCAGGGTAACAGGGAATAGTGCTGTTTAACATGTAGCTGAAGAGGTCCAATTGGACATGGTGATATGGAGTGTAATGAGACCACAATGCAAGCTGTTACATTGAAATCAAGCAATGCAAATATCTGGCTTCTTTCCTCAATGCAATGAAAAGGAGATCATTGTCCTTAATCTCCCAAGTCAACAAAGCTTTTAAATTAATATCACAAGATAGTGCTCCACAATGACTTTAACCTCACAACTTCAACTGTAAAAGGCATTCAGGCCCACAAAAAAAAACCTATTTGTTTGTACAGTCATCAGCCTCCCAGCCAATGTTGCCATCCTTACCAGGGCTGGGTGAAGGAATTTGACATTCTGTCACTGAGCCTTGATTCACAGTATCTTCCCTGTCTTCTCCCATCATCCCAAAACCTTTGTTTAATCTCCAAAAACACTGCACAGCAACAGAACATGAGGGGAAGTGGGGCAGTTGAAAATCAAACATTATGGGAGTCCACCCAGCACCAGCATCAGGTCAGGATGAGATAAGAGTTTAACGGTAGTAACATTCGTGGCTGCTGCTTTTGACCGTGGTTGAATGCCACCTACTGAGGATAGAATCAGAGTGTTCAGATTCCTGGAATTCTGTGAGGGGTGGAGTGTATTAGGGGAGGTGCTGGCGCTCTGGCATGCTCAGACACTCCCTTTGCAAGCCTGGGACAGCTAAAAAAGGGCAGAAACAGCCAGTTCTTCAAGGTGAGTTATCTTCCTTATTTGCTCCCAGTTCCAGGCACACAATACAATGACACAGCAAAGGAATGTGAGTGGAGTACTATTAATGAGAGCACTCACCTCTGAAACCCTCCTGGCAGAAACGTCTGATCTGTGGCTGGGTTGTAGCAACAAATACAGACAGCACAGCCAGCTTTTTTAGCAGGAGGGCACTGGATCAGGATGTGTCTGTTGCTCCCAGCAGCACTGTTCTCCTACGCTGGGGCCTAGAATATGGTGATTCCTGAGGCAAATGCTGGCTGAAGGAAGAGAGCAGGACTGCTGGGCATGACAGGTCTAGGTTGATGTGTTCCTGACTCTTTAAATAAAAATCCAGTTGATTTGTGATAAATACACAGCTGGGGAAGGGGAAGTTTTAGGAAGAGCTCCATGGACCAGATAAAACTGAGAAGCAAGCCAGATTTAGCTCATGGACTGGGAACTATTACAGAGGAATGATCTAGAATGAAGTCGAGTCGATGTCGTAACATATCCTGGAGAACATGGTTACATTTCAAAATCCCTGGTTAAACTTTCTGGTAACAGTGTATCTGGTAGGGATGTACAGTAAGTCCTCACTATAAATTATGGCTGCGTTCCTGAAAATCGCGACAACTTTAAGTGAATCATGGGTTGCCATAGGAATCAATCTTAAAGCCAGAATTGGGTTTCTTCAGACATTTCTTGCCGGGAAAAACCCATGTACAAGTTGAAATACTGTACTATACATGCGCAGCACTGTGTGTTCCTAAGTCAGACAACTTGCAAAATAAAATAAATCACTGAATATAACAGAAATACTCTATAAATTGAAATTAGATGACACTAAATCACCCAAACAAGCCCTGAGTAGCAGTTTCTGTGCACTCCTGAAACTCAGCTCAACTTTTTGCTTGCTTTCCTTTCCCACTGTCTCTCTCTCTCTCTCTTTTCCCTCTGTCTCTCTCTTTCTCTTTCTTGCTCCTTTCCCATGGTCTCTTTCTCCTCTCCCACTCTGTCTCTCGAGCCTGGACCCATTCCTGACAGTTTGCAGGGTCCGAGCCCCAGTCCTGTGGGGTGTCACGGAAGAAGGCAGGGAGGCGATGGAGCTGGGAGGGCTGCGCGAGGAGCCAGATGTGGGCCGCGGAAGGAGCCGGTGGGGGCGCTTCCTCCTCCTCCCACCCTGGGTTACTCACAGTTCACCACCTGCTTGGCAGCTGGGAGCTTCCTTTCCCTGCCCTGCGCTCCTGCTCCTGGAATCTCAGGCCTCGCTCCCTCCCTGCAACCCGGGCCTCTGGTGACTGCAGCAGCAGCGATGGATCCGGCATCAGAACATGGTGACGGCTGCCCCAGAGTTCTGCACCCACTCCGCAGGGCCAGAGTGCAGACGGCGTAAAATTGAAAATGGCGACGTAAATCGAAAAGAAATGTCAAAGTGTAAACGCCATAATAGAGAAATTACTTAAAGTGGGGTGACTTCTGGTGAGGACTTACTGCAGTCCAATATTGATGTCAATAGAGAACTAATACTTGTGCTAATCGGTCACTGTACAAAAACCTTAGTAGTTCGTGTTGCATGTTGGTGCCACCTGTCAGAAGAGGCATTGGGGGAAAGAGTAAATTAATAGAAAGAACAGTATTACTGGGAGCAGAAGTGGCTGCTCAACAGAGAGCAGGACGACATTCATCCTCAGCTCACAGGTTTATTCAAGCTCCGATTTCAAATAGTACAGAGTATTTAATGAAAAACCACACACTAAGGCCTGAACTTTGCACTCGTTGGGCGCGCGCGATGGGCAGGCCCAAAAGCGGACGCTAAATGCTCTTCCGCTTGTGATCGGCCCCCGACCGCGATCTTACTTTGGCTGGCCAGTTAACGGCCAACCGGCGTGAACTGCGCCCGGAGAAAGGCTCAGCTCTGCTGGCAGGGACGGGAAGAGGGTGGGCGCCAACGTCACCCCGGGTGCTGGTGAGCGCTTCCACTAAGTTCCCTGAAGGCAGACAGACGTCTCATTTTAAATCCTAACGGAGATTTCACCCCGCCCTTGGATCAAGTTTCGTCAAAAATGTAAAGCCCGCCTGGCCGATTGGCACGTCCGCCAACCATAAGATTGGATGGGCCATGAAACATCCCATACAATTGGGCCGTTAATGGGCTTAATTGCCCTCTTAATTGTCGGTGGGCGCTCTTCTGACTTTTGCGTGTGCCTGCCGAGTGAAATATCGCACAACTGCATGATGATGTCAGGACGCTCGCCCGACGCCATCTTCTGCGATTTCACGCCCGTTCGGGTCGGGTGTGCACCCACCCACGGGACGTAAAACTCTGGCCTAAGAATCCTTTTACATGCACTAAGAAATATGACTGAGTGATTTTTCAATCCCTGTCTGGTGGCACAGAGGGTGCAGATTGCTTGCATTGTTATCAGTCGTTCACTGATTTGTACACTATCTTTGCCCACAGTCATTCAAGCCTGTCTTGTGGCGTTGAGAATGAACTTGGCCATTTCTGAGTTGAGACAGTGTGGTGCTGGGGGAGTGCTTCACTGTCTGAGATGTCGTCTTTCAGGTGCGATGTTAAACCAAATCAGTCTGCCCTCTCAGATGGATATAACAGATCCCATGAACTCTTTCAAGGAAAAGCATAATTTGCCAACCCAACCGCAATACTTATGACCATGAGACCCACCTGAACATGATCAGCACTCCACAACCAGAAACTGCCCCACTGAGGATGATATGAGGCTCTTGACCACAAGTTATGCCCTGAACACAACCTGCATTCCTCATGTCTCTGTGTCCTGCAACATCCAGGTCATTCCCCACCATGACTGGCATGCCCCATAACCTGCAGCGCAGCATCCCGCAAACATGATCTGTGTCCCACCCTCCCTCTATACCTGCTCTTAGCGCTGCAGGTTTTCTCATCTGAGACACAGACCATCAGACAATCAGAAAAAAATGAAAAGAGGTTAACAATATCTGTACTTTCAGTCTTCCCATCCAGAACTCCCCATGCCCTGCTCCCTTCCCATAAATATTGGTTCCTACACTTAAAAATTAATTAATTGGCTATCAAGTGCTGTGGACCATCCTGAGGTCATGAAAGGCACTGGATTTTGCATTCTTCAGTTAGTGTATCATTTAACTTTCTTACTCTTCCCATCTTCTTTCCATTTATGCATCCTGATTATCATGACAACTGTTATCTACAATTAGTATTGTGAGGAAAGAAACACTCTTGGTTATAGATTACACATATTGTATATTATCATTACATCAGGATATTATGCAGCATTATGAGATCTTTTAAACAATTCATCATATTCCACTGGGTAGATTAAACTGATTTCCCTTAGCACATCTTGGCCATTGAAATGACTGCAATGCGTCAGATAATGATTGAATGGTGTTTCAGTGGAGCCCATTTGAGATCATTTCTGATAAGATTAAATCTCAATTTAAAGAAAACAATTTTTAAATGTCCCAAACCATTATTTTTTAATGGAGTTTTGCTCTTCAGAAGATCAAAATCGTGTTAATATTATCTTTTATTTAATGAAATCAAGTTGAGCCGATTAGGAATTTACTATCACTGGTCGATTAATGATGGATTTTATATATTTTTATGTAGTCTGTGCAATGGGCCTACCAAAACATTTATTTTATATTCTTGCTTGATGCATTACCAGTAAGGTGCAAGCAATATTTAAAAAAATACGAACCATAGATTTACCTCCTACATTACAAACAGCTAAATAAATCACAATATTTGAATACCATCTGTTTCTCTGTGTCTCAGAAAGATAGCACCCAGGTTCTTATCTTGACTGCGCCAATTTAGGAAGGGCCCAGGTGGAGACAAGGCACTTGCCCATAGGACGGGAAATCAGAGGCCATACTCTTGCATCTGAGAGAGGCCGGCATTAATTTACAGCAGGTCTGTCTTTGGGCAGGAAGGTGTATGACTTGGGAGGTTGTGAGGGGGGAGTTGCAGGATGGCGGGTGGGGGATGGTAGTGAGGGGAAGGAGGTTGTGGGGGGCGTTTGGAAAGCAGGGGTAGTGTGAAGCACAGAGTGAATGGGAAACAGAGTGCTTCATAAGTAGAATGCTATAGTCAGGAATGTGGGTCAAATAGGATCTCTGTGTCAAGTATTCTTAAGCTATAATTTAGTTTAACATTTAGAATTTGACTTAGAACGTTAAAACAGCAAAAGAAACTGCAAGCTACTTAAGGTCTGGTTAACAGAAACTGCCTGTCAGCAGCAGCAGCAGTTAGCTGTCAGCCTGCTGAAAGTGGCTGCCTTACTAAATGTAATTATTGGAACTGGAAATAAAGGCAAAATACTGCGGATACTGGAAATCTGAAATGAAAACAAAAAATGCTGGAAAAACTTAGCAGGTCTGACAGCATCTGTGGAGAAAAAGACAAAGTTAACGTTTTGAGTCCTGTGTCCAGTGGGGTTTCACAGGGAACGATGTTGGGTCCCTTGCTGTTTGTGGTATATATAAATGATTTAGTCTTGAATGTAGGAGGGTTGATCAGTAAGTTCGCGGATGACACGAAAATTGGTGGGGTGATAAATAGTGAGGGGGATAGCCTTAGATTACAGGAGGATATAGACGGGCTGGTCAGTGGCAAATGGAATTTAATCCGGATAAGTGTGAGGTGATGCACTTGAGCAGGACAAACAAGGCACGGGAATACACGATGAATGGTAGGGACCCTGGGAAATACCGAGGATCAGAGGGACCTTGGTGTACATGTCCACCAACCCCTTAAGGTAGCGGGACAGGTAGATAAGGTGGTTAAGAATGCATATGGGATACTTGCCTTTATTAGCCAAGGCATAAAATACAAGAGCAGGGAGGTTATGCTGGAACTGCATAAAACGCTGGTTAGGCCACAGCTGGAGCATTGCGTGCAGTTCTGGAATCCGCATTATAGGAAGGATGTGATTGCACTAGAGAGAGCGCAGAGGAGATTTGCCAAGGTGTTGCCTGGGCTGAAGGGTTTTAGTTATGAGGAGAGATTGGATAGACTGGGGCTATTTTCCCTGGAGCAGAGGAGATTGAGGGGGCACATGATTGAGGTGTATAACATTATGAGGGGCATAGATAGTGTAGACAGGAAGGAACTTTTCCCCTTGGTGGAGGGATCAATAACCAGGGGGCATAGATTTAAGGTAAGGGGCAGGAGATTTAGAGGGGATGTGAGGAAGAATTTTTTAACCTGAGGGTGGTGGGAATCTGGAACTCACTGCCTGATAGGGTGGTAGAGGCAGAAACCCTCATAACATTTAAGAAGTATTTGGATGTGCACTTGCGATGCCATGGTATACAAGGCTATGGGCCTAGTGCTGGAAAATGGGATTAGAGTAGTTAGGTACTTGTTTGACTGGCGCAGACTCAATGGTCTGAAGGGCCTTTTTTCTATGCTGTAGACCTCTATGACTCTATGACCTTTTGTTTATGACATCTTTTGCCATCTCTCCTTTGCCTCCACCTATCGCTGGTCTTCTATCCAGCTTCACTGGCTCCACCCCCCCCTTAATCAGTATATATTTCACCACACCTCTATCTCCCTTTAGATCTGAACAGTCATACGGACTCAAAACGTTATCTCTGTCTCACTCTCTCCACAGATGCTGTCAGACCTGCTGAGTTTTTCCAGCATTTTTTGTTTTCGTTATTGTAACTGGAAACTGACCTTGCAGTTGTAACTTGGGAGTGAGTAATATGCTCTCTTTAATCATGGTTCAGTCAATAGCATTCTTGCCCAAAAGGCAGAAGGTCCTAGATTCAAGTCCTGTTTCAGGACTTAAGTGCAAAGATCAAGGCTGACTCTCCCGTGTAGTACTGAGGGAGTGCTGCACTATCCGAGGTGTCTTCTTTCGGATGAGATATTAAAGCAAGAAAGGCCTATCTGTACTCTCAAGTGGATATAAAAATCCTATGGCACTACTTTGAGTAAGAGCAGGGGAGTTACCTGCTTAACATTTTTCCCTCAATCAATATCACGAAAACAGGTTATTTGGTCATTAGCCCATTGTTATTTGTGGGAGCTTGCTGCATGCAATTGGCTGCCATGTTCCCACATTACAAAGAGTGACTAAATTTCAAAAGTGCTCCATTGGCTGTAAAGCACATTGAAATGTCTGGTGCTTGTGAAAGGTCCTATAGAAATGCAAGTGCAGGGGGTTGGGTGAGGGGAGGAGGTGCTGCTTTTTATTCTGTTTGTTTATCTCTGTTAGCTGGTGAGTGTTTCTATTTGTCTTTCAGATAGGAGAATCTATTTGCTGTTACTTGACTAAATGAGTAATTAATTACCTAACCAAATGATTAAATAAGGTTAGACTGACAGGCAGGACAGGAACTTTGCCATAACTGTAACATGGGGGAGTTTATAGAGAGCACAGCCATCCCAGACAGAAAAAAACTATTGTTGTACAAACATATAAACTAAGAGCAGAAGTAGGGTACTCGGTCCCTTGAGCCTGCTCCGCCATTTACTAAGATCATGGCTGATCTAATTTAACCTCAACTCCACATCCCTGCCTACCCCAGATAATCTTTCACTCCATTGTTTATCAAGCATCTATCTACCTTAAAGGCTTTGTATCTGAATGTGCGTAGCATTCGGAATAAAACTAATGAGTTAACAGCGCAAATAGAGATAAATAGGTATGATTTGGTGGTGATTACTGAGACGTGGTTACAGGGAGAACAGGTTTGGGAGTTGAATATCTGAGGGCACTCAGTGTTTCGGAAGGATAGGCAGGAAGGAAAATGAGGTGGTGTAGCTCTGTTAGGAAAGGAAGAGATCAGTGCTTTAGTGAGGAATGATATAGGCACTGGAAAGCAAGACATAGAGTCAGTCTGGGTAGAAATAAGAAATAGCAAGGGAAAGAAGTCCCTGGTGGGAGTAATGGATAGGTCCCCAAACAGTAGTTCAGCAGTAGGGCACAGTATAAACCAGGAAATACTGGGAACATGTAAGAAAGGCACGGCAATAATCATGGGTGATTTTAATATGCATATAGACTGGACTAATCAAATTGGCAAGGATAGCCTCAAGGGAGAGTTCATAGACTGTATTAGAGATTGTTTCTTAGAGCAATATGTTGTGGAACCAACCAGGGAGCAGGCTATTCTTGATTTGGTTTTGTGTAATGAGATGGGATTAATTAATGATCTCATAGTAAAGGATCCTCTAGGGAAGAGTGATCATAGCATGCTAGAATTTCAAGTTCAGTTTGAGAGCGAGAAACTTGAGTCCCACACTAGTGTTCTGGAGTTAAACAAAAGTAACTACATAGTCTTGAGGGTAGATTTAGCCCTAGTGGACTGGGCAGGAAGGTAGGACAGTTGATGAACAGTGGCAGATATTTAAGGAGATATTCAATTCCTCCCAAGTAAAATATATTCCAAAGAGGAAGAAAGATGGTAAAAGGGGGAAAAAGCATCCATGGTTAGCAAGGAAGTTAAAGATAACATAAAGGCAAAAACTAAGGCATATAAAATTGCAAAGGTCAGTGGCAGGCTGGAAGATTGGGAACCTTTTAAAGATCAGCAAAGGGTTACTAAAAAATTAATAAAAAGAGCAAAGGTAAATTATGAAAGAAAACTAGTGCAAAATGTAAAAACTGATAGCACAACTTCTACAAGTATATAAAAGGAAAGAGAGTAGCTAAAGTGAATGTTGGTCCCATGGAGGATGAGACTGGGGAGTTAATACTGGGGAACGCAGAAATGGCAGAGATGCTTAATCAACATTTTGCCTCAGTTTTCATGGTGGAGGACACTAGTACCACCCCAATAGTAACAGGTAGTGCAGAGGGTATAGAGAAGGAGGAACTTAGAACAATCACCATCACTAGAGAAAAAGTACTGAGTATGCTACTGGGATTAAAGGGTGACAAGTCCCCAGGACCTGATGGCCTACATCCCAGGGTCTTAAAGGAAGTGGCAGCGGAGATAGTGGATGCATTGGCTATAATATTCCAAAATTCCCTGGATTCTGTGAAGGTTCCAGTGGATTGGAAAAATGCTAATATAATGCCTTATTCAAAAAGAGTTGTTGGGGGGGGGGGGGGTGGCGGGAAGGCAGAAATTAGGAAACTATAGACCAGTTAGTTTAACGTCTGTCTTTGGGAAATTGTTGGAATCCATTATTAAGGAGGTAGAAATGGGGCATTTGGAAAGCCAAAATGCAATCCATCAGAGTCAGTATGGTTTCATGAAGAGTAAATCGTGTTTAACTAATTTGCTAGAGTTCTTTGAAGATATGACGGGCAAAGTGGATAATGGGGATCCTGTAGATGTAGTATATCTGGACTTCCAGAAGGCCTTGGTAAGGTGGCGTACAAAAGATTAATAAACAAGATAAGATCACACGGAGTTAGGGGTAATATATTAGCTTGGATAGAGGATTGGATAACCACCAGAAAGCAGAGATTCGGGATAAATGGGTCTTTTTCTGGATGGCAAGCTGTAACTAGTGGGGCGTCACAGGGTTCGGTCCTTGGGCCCCAACTATTTACAATCTATATTAATGACTTGGATTCAGGGATGGAAGGTACTATAGCTAAATTTGCAGATGAAACCAAATAGGTGGGAAAGTAAGTTGCAATGAAGAAATAAGACATTTACAAATGGATATGGACAGGTTAGGTGAATGGGCCAAAATTAGGCTGATGGAGTTTAACGAGGATAAGTGTGAGGTTATCCGTTTTGGTCGGAAGAATAAAAAGGCGACTTATTATTTAAATAGAGAGAAATTTCAGAATGCTTCAGTGCAGAGGGATCTGGGTGTCCTCGTGCATGAATCGCTGAAAGCTAGTATGCAGGTGCAGCAGGTTATAAGGAAGGAAAATGGAATTTTGGAATTTATAACTAAAGGAATAGAGTGTAAAAATAGGGAAGTGTTGTTGCAACTGTACAAGGCATTGGTGAGACCGCACCTGGAGTACTGTGCACAGTTTTGGTCCCCTTACTTGAGGAAGAATGTTGCATTGGAGGCGGTTCAGAGGAGGTTCACTAGATTGATTCCAGAGATGCGGGGCTTGTCTTATGAGGAGAGATTGAGCAGTTTAGGCCTATACTCGCTAGAGTTTAGAAGGATGAGAGGAGATCTAATTGAGGTGTATAAGCTGCTACAGGGGATAGACAAAGTAGAGGTGGAGTGGATGTTTCCCCTTGTGAGGTATTCTAGAGCGAGAGGCCATAGTTTTAGGCTAAGGGATGGTGGATTTAAATCTGAGATGAGGAGGAATTACTTTTCTCAAAGGGTCGTGAATCTATGGAATTCACTACCTCAGAGTGGAGTGGATGCTGGGACGCTGAATAAATTTAAGGGGGAGATAGACAGATTTTTAATTAGTAACAGGTTGAAAGTTTATGGGGAGGGGCCGGGAAATTGGAGTTGAGGCCGAAATGAGATCAGCCATGATCGTATTGAATGGCAGGGCAGGCTCGAGGGGCTGAATTGCCTGCTACTAGTTCTTATGTTCTTATGTACCTCTGCCTTAAAGATATTCAAAGACTCTGTCTTGAGTAAGAGAATTCCAAAGTCTCACAATCCTCTAAGAGAAAAATGTTTTCCTCATCTTTGTCTTAAATGGGCGACCCCTTATTTTTAAACAATGACTCCTAGCCCAGACTCTCCCACAAGAGGGAACATCCTTCACACATCCACCCTGTTAAGTACCCTCAACATCTTATATGTTTCAAGCAAGTCGCCTCTTACTCTTCTAAACTGCAGCGCATACAAACCTAGCCAGCCCAGCCTTTCCTCATAAGACAACCCGCCTATTCCAGGTGGTAACTGAGTAAACCTTCTCTGAACTCCCAACATCTTTCCTTAAATAAGGAGACCAATACTGTACACAGTGCTCCAGATGTGGCCTCACCAAGGCCCTGTATAATTGAAGCATAACCTCCTCACTCTTGTATTCCCCCTACAATAAGCAATAAAATTCTATTAGCTTTGCTAATTTTTTTTATTCATTCATGGGACGTGGGCGTCACTGGCTAGGCCAGCATTTATTGCCCATCCATAATTGCCCTTGATAAGGTGGTGGTGAGCTGCCTTCTTGAACCGCTGCAGTCTATGTGCTGTAGGTAAACCCACAGTGCTATTAAGGCAGGTGTTCCAGGATTTTGACCCATCAACAGTGAAGGAATGGCAATATAATTCCAAGTCAGGATGGTGAGTGGTTTGGAGGGGAATTTCCAGGTGGCAGTGCTCCCATGTATCTGCTCCTTCTAGATGGTAGCGGCCGTGGGTTTGGAAGGTGCTGTCTAAGGAGGCTTGATGAGTTCCAACAGTGCATCTTTTAGATGATATACACTGCTGCCACTGTGCATTGGTGGTTGGGAGAGTGGATGTTCGTGGATAGGGTGCCAATCAAGCGGGCTGCTTCGTCCTGGATGGTGTCAAGGTTCTTGGTGTTTTGTTGGAGCTGCATTCATCCAGGCAAGTGGGGAGTATTCTATCATACTCCTGACTATTCCTTGTAGATGGTGGACAGGCTTTGGGGAGTCAGGAGGTGAGTAACTTGCCACAGGATTCCTAGCCTCTGACCTTCTCTTGTAGCCACATTATTTATATGGCTTGTCCAGTTCAGTTTCTGGCCACTGGCAACACCCAGGATGTTGATAGTGGGAGATTCAGCGGTGGTAATGCCATTGAATGTCAAGGGGCGATGGTTGGATTCTCTCTTGGTGGAGATGCCCTTTGCCCGGCACTTGTGTGGCGCGAATGTTACTTGCCACTTGTCAACCTAAGCCTGGATATTGTCCAGGTCTTGCTGCATTTGGACATGGGCTGCTTCAGTTTCTGAGGAGTCGCGAATGGTGCTGAACATTGCACAATCAGCGAACGTCCCCACTTCTGACCTTATGATGGAAGAAAGGTCATTGATGAAACAGATGAAGATGGTTGGGCCTAGGACACTATCCTGAGGAACTCCTGCAGTGATGTCCTGGAGCCGAGGTGATTGACCTCCAACAACCACAACCATCTTCCTTTGTGCTAGGTATGATTCCAATCAGTGGAGAGTTTTCCCCCTGATTCCCATTGACTCCAGTTTTGCTCGGGCTCCTTGATGTCACACTCGGTCAAATGCTGCCTTGAGGTCAAGGGCAATCACTCTCACCTCACCTCGGGAGTTCAGCTCTTTTGTTCATGTTTGAATTAAGGCTGTAATGAGGTCAGGAGCTGAGTGGCCCTGGTGGAACCCAAACTGAGCATCAGTGAGCAGGTTATGGCTAGGTAAGTGCTGCTTGATAGCACTGTTGATGACCCCTTCCATCAGTTTACTGATGATGGAGAGTAGATTGATGGGGCTGTAATTGGCCGGGTTGGATTTGTCCTGTTTTTTGTGATGAGCCATGCCTGGGCAATTTTCCACATTGCTGGGTAAATGCCAGTGTTGTAGCTGTACTGGAACAGCTTGGCTAGGGACATGGCAAGTTCCGGAGCACAAGTCTTCAGTACTATTGCCGGAATGTTGTCCGGGCCCATAGTCTTTGCAGTATCCTGTGCCTTCAGTCGTTTCTTGATATCACGTGGAGTGAATCGAATTGCCTGAAGACTGACATCTGTAATGCTGGGGACCTCCGCAGGAGGCTGAGATGGATCATCCAGTCGGCACATCTGGCTGAAGATTGGTGCAAATTTTTCAGCCTTATCTTTTGTACTGATGTGCTGGGCTCCCCATAATTGAGGATAGCAATATTTGTGGAGACTGCTCCTCCAGTGAACTATTTAATTGTCCACCACCATTCACGACTGGATGTGACAGGACTGCAGAGCTTACATCTACTACACTCAGTTCTGTTGAAGGGTCATGAGGACTCGAAACGTCAACTCTTTTCTTCTCTGCCGATGCTGCCAGACCTGCTGAGTTTTTCCAGGTAATTCTGTTTTTGTTCTGGATTTCCAACATCCGCAGTAGTTTTTTGTTTTTACATCTGATCTGTTGGTTGTGGGATCGCTTAGCTCTGTCTATCACTTGCTGCTTAAGCTGCTTGGCATGCAAGTAGTCCTGTGTTGTACCTTCACTAGGTTAACACCTCATTTTTAGGTATGCCTGGTACTGCTCCTGGCATGCCCTCCTGTACTCTTCATTGAACTAGGGTTGATCCCCTGGTTTGGTTGTAATGGTAGAGTGGGGATTTTCCAAGCCATGAGGTTACAGATTGTGGTTGAGTACAATTCTGTACCGGGCCTATCTTGGTGATGAATATTGAAGTCCCCCACCCAGAGTACATTCTGTGCCTCATAGTTGCTCAGTCTTGAGTTGCTAGATCCGTTTGAAACCTATCACATTTAGCACCGTGGTATTGTCGCGCAACACGATGGAGGATATCCTCACTGTGAAGATGGGACTTCATTTCCATGAGAACTGTGCGGTGGTCACTCCTACCAACACTGTCATGGACAGATGCATCTGCGGCAGGAAGATTGGTAAGGATGAGGTCAAGTATGCTTTTCCCTCTTGTTGGTACCCAGTCCAGCAGCCAGTCGGCCAGCTCAGTCAGTAGTGATGCTATTGGGCCTATCTTGACATTGAAGTCCCCAACCCAGAGTATGTTCGACGCCCTTGCCATCCTCAGTGCTTCCTCCAAGTGATGTTCACTGGGTCAGGACATATCCAGGGATGGTGATGGTGGTGTCTGGGACATTGCCTGTAAAGTATGTTTCTGTGAGTATGACAATGTCAGGCTGTTGCTTGACTAGTCTGCGAGACAGCTCTCCCAACATTGGCACTAGCCCCAGATGTTTGTAAGGAGGACTTTGCAGGGTCCACAGGGCTGAGTTTGCCATTATCATTTCCAGTGAATAGGTCGAAGCTGGGTGGTCCATCCAGTTCCATTCCTTTTGGGATTCTCAGCAGATTGATACAACTAAGTGGCTTGCTAGGCCATTTCAGACGGAGTAACACGTAGGCCAGACCAGGTAAGAATGGCAGGTTTCTTACACCAATGGTTTCATGGCTATCATTAGACTTTTAATTCCAGCTTTTTATTGAATTCAAATTTCAACCATCTGCCATGGTGGGATTCAAACTCAGAGCATTGCCCTGGGTTTCTGGATTACTAGTCCAGCAACAATACCACTATGCCACCGCCTCCCCTTGCTGTACCTGCATATGACACCGAGATCCCTATGCATCTCAGAGCTCTGCAATCTCTCGCCATTTAGATAACATGCTTCTTTTTTATTCGTTCTTTTTTATTCATCCAGATAAAATGGACAACCTCACATTTTCCCACATTATACTCCATTTTCCAGATCTTCCCCCACTCACTTAACCTATCTATATTCTTTTGTAGCCCCCCATGTCCTTTTCACAACTTATTTTCCTCCCTATCTTTGTGCCATCAGCAAGTTTAGCAACCATACCATCGATCCCCTCATCCAAGTCATTTATACTAAGTGTAAAGAACTGAGGCCCCAGCACTGATCCCTGTGGCACAACACTCACACATCCTGCCAACCAGAAAATGACCCATTTATGCCTACTCTCTGTTTCCTGTTAGCTAGTCAATCTTCTATCCATGCCAATATGTTACCCCTACACCACGTGCTTTTATTTTATGCAATAACCTCTGATGTGGCACTTTATCAAATGCCTTCTGAAAATCTAAGTACCATACATCCACTGGTTCCCCTTTATCCACAGCACGTTACCTCTTCAAAGAACTCCAATAAATTGGTTAAACATGATTTCCCTTTCACAAAATCATGTTGACTTTGCCTGATTACCTTGAATTTATCTTAGTGCCCTGCTATAATGTCTTTAATAATAGTTCCTAACATCTTCCCTGTGACAGACGTTAAGCTAACTGGCCTATTGTTTCCTGTTTTCTCTCTCCTTCCCTTTTTGAATAAAGGAGTTACACTAGCTATTTTCCAATCTAATGGAACCTCCCCTCAATCCAGTGAATCAAGGAGAGGGAAGAGTTACTTGGACACTTTGTTTCAGGAGGCAGTCACACCCCTTAGATTAAGCAGAACTTTTGAGCTGATCATTAGTCATGGATAGGAGGGTGTGACTGCAAGTCAGGCAGGGATGGGGATCCAGGCTATAATGATGGAGAATCTTCAGCCCTAGACTTTAACAAACAGACACGATGTACTTGCTACCTTTATGTCCTGCAATGTCTGCAGCTCAGACTCCAACGCAGCAACTCCAAGCTGAAGTTGCTCATGATTACTCAAGTGGCTCAAAGACTGGTGTGGCAAAAGTGGGTTCTGGTTTGTGGGGCACTGGCACCAGTATTGGGGAAAAGTGGGGGCTGTACCACTGGGGCTGTGTACACCTGAATCATGCTGGGACCAGTGTTCTTGTAAACCGCATAGCTAGGGAAGTAAAGAGGGATGAGAACAAGGACTGCAGGATGGATGAGAAACCTGACATAGATCCTCCATCACTTAATTGAATAAAAAAGATCTGCAAGTTAATTAATGTCTTCCTATATTTTGTCGTAGTCTTCCTCTTTATTAACTATGTGACAAAAGTATAATAATTTTCATAATATTTTTCTGGTTTATTGTGAAGTAGGCTTATGGGGGTAAGTATAGTTGGGTGTGATTTAATTACATTTGGAGTCAAGTAGACTGCAAGCTTGAAATCATCAAAAGAAGCTAGATGCTTGACATGTTAATGAGTAAACATGGATGCTGGCTTAGCATGTAAGATGTGAAGGGAATTTGCATTTTTATATAAATGAAGGGACTTTTGGATTTTAAAGAGATCTTAGTCTGTTTAAAACTAGCCAGATAAGCAAGGCTAAGGAGTGTCTTTATTTTTCCCAAAGGTTACTGACAATGTTGGCAACATGATACTTTTTATACTTTGAGGAAGATACAGTGTCAAAGACATATGGAACAATAGAATTTATATTTTAAAAAGAGAGAAACATATATAAAGGAGAATGTAAGGCTATGTGGGAGGAGGTCATGTAAGATCTAACAGGACTGTGTGAAATAGCCTGAATGAAGCCTCCAGCCATTTGTGCATAAGCCTCCTATATAATGAAACTGAAGTTGTGGGAAAGCCATTTGGAATTCCACTGTCAAGTGGGTATTGTGTTAACTAGCTGGCTCTGTTTTAAATCTAGAATCTATTTTGGACTAAAAGCAAAATACTGCGGATGCTGGAAATCTGAAACAAAAACAGAAAATGCTGGAAAAACTCAGCAGGTTTTTCTATTTTGGACTGTTGTGTTAAAGGGGGTGTAACTGGTGATCAGGTTAATTAGGAATTTTAGGAGTTATTATAGTAGTAATTGTAGACTTATGTATGCGCTTGAAATCTTTTACTTTGTTAATAAATATTTTAATTTGATGTTTTAAATCTCTAAAGGTCCTGGGTGAACTTATTACTTCTGAATTCACGGCACACATCTTCTCATAATAAATACAAATTGCAAAACTGTTGTGATAGCACGACAAAGTTTCCCCTTGTGGATTTGGTCTGCCTGGCATTCATCATCTGCCTCGTCATAACAAATACAACCCCAAATTTTGATAACTGTGAAACTGTACTTCCAATTCCTGACTCCAAATCGTTTACCGTGGCTAAAGTATTTGAGAGAAGAGAGAGGCCAAAAGGATATTTATTGAGGAGTGGATAACAAGAGTGGTATTGAAAGCAAGAGGACAGTACTTAAGGAGAGGGAACAATTTATAAGGCAGAATCTAGCCCTTGGCTGGGTGGGCGGGCCCCACCGGCTTGGCGGCGGGCGAGCAGCCGAACTCCGCCGCCAAAACGGGGCCCGCCGCCATTTTGAGTGGGCGGGCCAATTAAGGCCCGCCCAGCGGCCTGCCTGACAGGAAGCGCTATGCACTTCCTGTTCCGGGGTGGGGGAGGGAGGGAATCCCCATCTGTCAAAGTGCACTCTTTCGCACATGGGTGCGGAAAAGCGCACTGCTCCCTGAGGCAAAGTCCTGTCTCAGGAGATTCGTGAGAGGTAAGTAAACTCTAAAAATAGATAAATATTAAAATTATTAACATGTCCCCCTCATGTGACAATGTCACACAAGATGGGACATGTTAATAATAAACACAAAATTTATTAAATTTTTAAAAAACGGACATGAAACTTCATCCCGCCAGTGGATGAAGTTTCATTGATAATCTGCAGCCCGCTGGGGCTCCTGGTCTGCCCACCAGCCTTAAGGTTGGCCGGGCAGGGTGTTTAATAAGGTTAATTAGCTTGTCAACGGCTTCAATTGGCCATTGACAGGTCGGCGGGCGGACAGCTGATTTCGCTGTCCGCCCACCTTCATGAATATTTAAAAGGGACCGGGATGACGTTGGGCATTCCTCCCGACATCATCCCGCGTCATTTTCCCTTCGGCAAGTGGGGAAAATCACCCAGGGGAAAATCCTGGCCATAATGTCTGAGAGCATCGAGGTCATAAAGAGAAGTTGGTGGTCAGAAGTTTAGTAGAATGGAGTCAAGGGAGTAAGATGTGGGTATCTTGGGCATGAAAGAGAAACTATAGCGACATAGGAGATGGGCATTCACTGCTTGGGTGCTAATGCACAAAATAAAAAGTAATTGCATCAATCCACAAACTTTACTCAACAACAAAAAGTCACCTTGAGGGAACTTTGGGGTTTACATTAATTATACTTTGTGGCCAATTAAACAAAGCTGCATGTTAGCTGCAGAATATTGTACTTTACACGTAAAATCTGTATTGTGATAAAATAATGTATTATTTGACTTACCATGAACAATATCATGGGAAATTCCCTTTATAATCAAAATTCCACCTGAAATAGAGTTCACTGTTTATCCTCAATATGTTCAAAGACTTCAAGCCTCAGTTTCTTCTTCTAAGCTATGTTTAACCTCTTCGGAATAAATTCAAATCAAAATGCTTCTGTTTATCTTGACTCCAAGTGCTTGTATGTAAGTAGTTGTTTATAAACCATGACTACAGCTTTGAAAACAAAAACAGAATTACCTGGAAAAACTCAGCAGGTCTGGCAGCATCGGCGGAGAAGAAAAGAGTTGACGTTTCGAGTCCTCATGACCCTTCAACAGAGTTTTTCCAGGTGATTCTGTTTTTGTTTTGGATTTCCAGCATCCACAGTAGTTTTTTGTTTTTACTACAGCTTTGAAGTCTGGTCCTCACACTGTTCCCATGAGACTACTGAAGGGGAGGTTTTTAATGTGTAAATCACATTGCTGGCTTGTATCGGATGGCTGAGCACTTATCCATCAATAGCTAATTACATGCTGCCCTGGTCTTGCTGCCTTAACCAACATGGATGCCTCGAGTTTCCTCCACATTTACACCAAGATGCACTAATAATCTGGGGGCAAACAAATCATGTGACTCTGTGGATTTTGGGCATAAATTAGCTATGCGTGTAACTACAAATGGGGAGCCACTTCAATTTTTTATATTAGTCTGTCAAACCCTCTGTCCAAACAAGCCTCCACACATTAAATTAGTCAGACCCCTAACTGTCAAATGCAGACATCCTCCAATTGCACTTGTTCAGGGGTCTGTTTTCAGCCAGATTTTCAGGCACAGCAGGAGAAAAGGTCATTTTTCTGGTCTTTTGACTGCAATACGTTGAGCATTTAAACAAAATTGCATTTTCTATTTATTTTAATGTGATTTATGCTTATGCCATCATAATATATTAAAACTTGAAAAGCTTTACCAATCGCAGGTTGTTAAACATGCTGGGCAGAATTTTGCCCTTGATGGGCGGGCGGGCCCGACTGACTTGGCGGTGGGCGGGCAGCCGATCGCCGCCAGCGGAATGGGCCCCGCCACCATTTTAAGTTGGCCCGCCCAGTGTGCCGCCCGACGGGAAGCGCTATGTGCTTCCTGTGAGGGCGGGGGGTGATTCCCCAACTGCGAGAGTGCGCTTTTTCGTGCATGCGCGCGAAAGACCGCACATCTCCCTGAGGCAAAGCGCTGCCTCAGGGAGATTGCTGAAAGGCTGTCAAATAATAAAAATAGAACAATAAAAAATTCATTAACATGGCCCCCTCATGTGAAAATGTCACACGAGCTGGGACATGTTAATGAGGTACACAAAAACCTTTATTAAACGTTTTTAAATCCGATATCAAACCTCATCCCGCCACTGGATGAGATTTGTAAAAAAATCACTTACCCGCCTGCCCGTTGGGCCCGTGCATCGAGCCAAAGTTTGCACAGGCCCCTCAAAATCCTGGTTGATTGGAGAGTTAATGGCCTTAACAAGGCCTTTAATGGCGGGCGCGCATCCCGCTGCATAGTGCACTCGCCGACCGAAATATCGCGATGCCGCTCGCTGACACGCGCGACATTTTAAGCACTGGCATGCAGACTCCGCCACCCACATGCCAGCCAGAAGGTTCAGCTCGCTGTGCCTGATTTGCATGAATGATGGTTAACTGTGGTGAAATTTTAATTCAGAGACTCAGGGAAGAAATTTATGGCTGTGGGTTTGGCCTCTCCTTCCACTCTGACTCTTTATGCCCATGTAACATATTTTATGTTTGGGCATATTCTAATGAGATTGGGAGTATACTGAGGCGTAATTTGCCATCTACAAAATGTATTTAGCTTTGGCACAATTTCAGGTGCAATTTCCAGGCTGTGTCAATGGAGAAACCTCCAGGCGGAGGAAAATAGTAAATTCTGCAAAGAATTACAACAATATCATATGGTTTCTTCCAATTCTGAGACCAACTTCAGGCCAGTCCAGATTAAAGCGATTTTTAATACTGAATTTTTACAAATTTATTTTACTATGCTTTGGGATTGTCAGAAGCACTGGCTAAGGCTGTCCTAGTTATATTTTAAATATTCCCCTACTGCCAGGATTATGCATGAGAAGTAATGCAACTTTGGATCTCTACTGTACAGTATTTAAAAGGCTAAGTGGCCAGTAATGCTTACGGGAGAGCAACTAATAGTATACCAGTGGCACAGGATTGAACGGAAATTTGATTCAACTCTATTGTAGGGTGAGGTCATTTATCTTAATCAGTGTGGATGTCACAAATCACAGAATACCTGTAGCATTGGAGCGTAAGAGGTAGGACATGGAATTCATTAAGAGCTCTCTCTTTGCCGGCATGATATTGAAGAAAGATATATTTAAAAAAAAATGTCTTTAGCTTCACCAATTAAATGGTTTTAACTTTAGGGCTGCCTAACTGAATGGCATTCTGACTCACTTGAGTGTCTCGTGATGCTTATGTTATACCTGCAAGTCCCCAGTGATTTAGGGTTTGCAACACTTTCCATTCAAGTTACTGGTCTAAGTGGTGCTGAGTGAAAAGCACCAATCTCTAACCTCCTCACTAAACTCAGCTGACAACTAATGCAATTCTAAAGTTTATCGGAAATGCAAACTAAACCTGTTTAGACTATAAGATGAGGGCGGCTATTTTCTCAAAACACTTTCTTTCAGTTGATTCAGCTCAAGCATCATAAAGCATTGAAGTAACAGCAGAAACTTCAGGCACTATGCCTTTCACATGCAAACCAAGACAAACTCATCTGCCACAGGACAAGCTGATGTTGGAGGCTGCTATTGGCAGCAGCTAATTGAGGAGTATAGCTCTCTACTCAGGTCCAACATCAAAGCAATCTAGATGCAACAAAGGAACTTGTGGAAATTTGTTGCTAACATTTTTTTTTAAACATAGACTTGTCTGACTATGAATTAAGAGGTAGTAGAAATACACACTAATGGTAAATTTACATTATAGATTGGCTGCTGGCAGTAGTCCCGACTTCAGCAAGATAAACAGTGAAATTTGTAGGTAGATTTTCCAAATGCACATTCCCAACATGGGGCCTCTCTTGTGAGGAGCATGAATCAGATGGGTTCACTCCTTAGTTTGGATTGGAAATTGTGGGAAGTGATCACAGTGGATGAGGCTCTGAATGTGCATTTGCAAAATATACCCTGTGGTATTCAGGCTAGCATTAGAATGTCATACATCCAATTATCTGAATAGCTGTCAATATATAACATAAGCATGCAGTATTGAAGTTCACCACTAGGTGTCCTATGCAAAGATATCAATACAAAAAAAACTATTCATTGCTCACAATATGGTCTCCTCTACTCAGGGGACCAAACACAGATTGGGTGCCCACCTTGCAGAACACCGCCATTCAATTTGCAAGCGTGTCCCTGAGCTTTCAGTCACTTGTCAGTTTAATTCTCCAACCCACTCCCACTCTGACCTCTCTGTCTTTGGCCTCCGACACTGTTCCAATGAAGCTGGAGGAACAGCACCTCATATTTTGATTAAAGCCTTCCAGGCTCAACATTGAGTTCAATAATCTCAGATCATAACCTCTGCTTCCGTTTTTGGTTGGTAGCTGTTGGTGATTATTCTGTTATTTTCCCATATATACCTCCTCTAAACATATCTTTTGTTTTCTGTCATACTACAATCTCCTTTTGTCTTGCACCATCATCCCTTCTGCCATTTAATCTCTCCAGCCTTCCACCCTATCACAGACCTTTTTTGTTCTTCCCTGCTTCTCCCTCATTCCCTGCTTCTGTAATTGCTTAAAAATGGTTATGCCTTTAAATTTTTTTCAGTATTGATGACAGGTCACCGACCAGAAACGTTAACTCCATTTCTCTCCCCACAGATGCTGCCTGGCTTGCTGAGTATTTCCAACATTTTCTGTTTTTACATTATAAAAAAATAACTTTGTGTAGTACTGAGGCCTACCACTAGGTGTCACAAGCACAACACGAGCAGACCATAACTAAACATTTCCCAACTCTTGTAAACCTGGCTCGGGAGAAAGTGCCCTGGATGTTCTAATTTTAGTTTGAATGGAGTCAACGGGAGACAGGCCCTCCACCCCCAGAAAGTGTTCAGGCTAAGCCACAGGGGCTGCCGGGTGCAGAGGTGGGCTGTGTGAAAGGCCCTCCTTGGTGCTCTAGGACTTTGTCCCAGCTGTAAAAAAACAATAAAACAAGAAACAGCTCTCCAGTCCTCACCCCCAACACCCCCTCACCTCCCACACACTCCCTATGCCCCATCCATGCAAACTCATGTCACCATCCAGCCCCATGGCTCTTCATACCCTCCATGTCACCTCATGCCCCCACAAATCCCCAAGGCCCCTCATACCCTTAATGCCAACCTATGTCCCTCTACCCATCCCGAGTGCCCCTCATACCCCCCATGCAACCTATGTCTCTCTACCCACCCTCCAAAGACCTCTATAGCCTGAAGTTGGAATAGGTGCTATCTCATGACAACCAAGATCACCCACCAACCACCCTTTGCCCTTACACTCTCCATGCCAACTCACTCATTATCAACCATGGGCAGACCTCAAGACCTATGCTGAGATGAAATAAAGAAAGTTCTAAGTATCTATTGCAGACTTTATTTAAAAAGAACACACTCATTCATAAGAAAACCCATTCACTACATTTACAGTCCTTCACCTACATAATCCTTTATGAAAACAAACATTTCATTCAAGTGCGTAATCCCTTATGAAATAAAAATTTCAATCAAGTGCTTAATCCTTTACAAAACAAGCATTTGTATTCATAGCCTCACACCAAAGACTTTATAACCACTTGGAGCTATCAATCAAACTTTGAACTGACCGGTACTCCATGATAGGTTGTGAAATCAGCCATGCAGCATAAATCCTATAATTATAACTCCCAGGGCTTATATCAACAGACAGCTAGTGAAATAACAAACACTGAATTTTTAAAAAACTCCAGCATGCTTTTTAAAACATTTAAAAGATCAGCTGATTTAATTGCCTTGACAGCTTGACAGTTTCAATGAGTTTATCCACTTCTTATGCACATTCATGTCTAATTTTAACAATCACAAAGGGCAGTTGACCTCTCCAAAAGGGCACCTGCCCTCTCCCACATGGTACCTGACCTCTCCAAAAGGGCACCTGCCCTCTCCCAAAGGTGTCCCTGGACCCATCCAAAAGGCTACTCTACCTCTCCAAAGAACCCCGGCGGTTTCAGCCCTGAAAAGTGTAAAGTCCATGAGTTGTGATTTGGATATCCCACTAGAGAAGGCCGGATCTAACTGAAGGCACCTGCACTTTTACATGTGCAGCTGCCTCATTGAACCACAGATGTGCAAAGTACAGCCCGTACCTGTTCACCCCCGTGGCAAAAATGGTGGGTGCTGGGTTTGGGGCAGGACTTCCAGAACTGGGTCTCCATGTTGGCTAAGCTGGAGACCCTCTCCATTTTATGGAAAATTCAGGCCATTTTCTCCACTTTGTCTGCTGGAATCTAACTTTATAGACACTTGAAAGCTGGAAATGAAATTTTGAATGTTACCCTAGGTATTAAAATTCATTTGAATTTCCTTTGATTGTTATTTTAATGCAAGTATCAGCCTTAGTTTAAATTCTGTTAAAATAGTGGACACAGGAAATTTAATTTAAAGAGTTAAGCACTGGAATGCCGATGTTCGTGAGATAATTTTGAAAGCAAGACCTTGAAATTAAGTTTCTAACAAGTCTGCAGTTTTCAGCACCATAGCTTCACAACCTTTCCCTTCAATCTGTGATTCTGAAAATTAATGTGATTTGCCTCAACAACAAGTTATATTTATATGGTACCTTTAGCCTTATAAAACATCTCAAGTCACTTCACAGAAAGCATTATAAAACTAAGCATGGCACAGAGACTCCAACAACGGGCGCAATTTCACAGCCCCGATGTGGTAGCAGGGCTGTAAAATTCAGCGAGCCATTCAAAAGTCCACTGACTTCAGCGAGACTGTAAAATCCCACCGCTGCAAAATTCCGCCCAATAGGCCAGATGGCTAATATCTTGGTCAAAGAGCTCGATTTTAATAAGTGTCTTAAAAGCAGGAAAGTGAGGCAGAGAGGTCTAGGGAGGAAATTACAGAGCTCGGGGAGAGGCAACTGAAGGCACGGCCACCAACAGTGGAATGATTAAAATCGGTGATGCACAAGGGACTAGGATTAGAGGAGGCCAGATATCTTGGAGGGTTATGGGGCTGAAGGAGATTACAGAAATGGGGAGGGTAAGGCCATGGAGGGGTTTGAAAACAAGGCCGATAATTTTAAAATCAAGACATTGTTTGACTGGGAGCCAATGTAGATCAGCGAGCACATGGGTGATAGGTGAACGGAACTTGCTGTGAGTTAAGACATGGGAACCAGAGTTTTGGATGACTCCAGGTTTATGTGGGACCAGTTGGAAGTGCATTAGAAAGAGCTAGTCTGGAGGTAACAAAGGCATAAATAAGAGCTTCAGCAGTTGATGAGCTAAGACGGGGTGAAGTTGGGCCATGTTATGGAGGTGGAAATAAGCAGCCTTAGTAATGGCACGAGTATCAGGATGAAAGCTCATCTCAGGATCAAATGTGACACCAAGGTTGTGAGCAGACTGGCTTAATCTCAGACTGTTGCCAGGGAGGGGGATGGAGTCGGTAGCTAGGGAATGGAGTTTGGAGTGGGGACCGAAAACAATGGCTTCAGTCTTCCCAATGTTTAACTGGAGGAAATTTCTACTCATCCAGTACTGGATGTCAGATAAACAGGGTTATAATTTAGAAACAGTGGAGGAGTTGAGAGAGGAGGTGGTGATGTAGAGCTGGTGTTGTCAGCGTACATGTTAAAATTAACATGTGCCATTGGATGGAGTTGTCAAGGGGTAGCATGTGATGAGAAATAGGAGAGGGGGAGAAGGATTGATCCTTGCGGAACAGCAGAAGTAGTGGTGTAGGAGCATGAAGAGAAGCCACTGAAAGTTATTCTCTGGCTGTGATTAGATAGATAAGAATGGAATCAGGTGAAAGCAACCCCAACCAACTGGACTACAGTGGAAAGGTATTGGAGGAGGATGGTGTGGTCAATGATGTCAAAGGCTGCAGACAAGTCTAGAAGGATGAGGAAGGAAAGTTTACCTTTGTCGCAGTCACATCGGTGTCATGTTATTATAATTATATAAGTACCAATCGTACCTAAGCGATTGGGTAAACACAATGTGGGTTCATTTATTTAGACTAGGCACATGAGAACAGCTATACATAGGTATAAAGCTTGAAGGCAGAGGAACTGTGCTTGTGTGCTCTGCTCAAAGCAAAAGTGAAACTATAAGTGACACACTTCCCTTCCAGTGACAACATGCTGATATCCTTAATAGCACCTTACAACAATAGGATGCCATTTGTGACTTTGATTTAGACTGTGGTAGGGGCGGAAATCTGATTGGAAGGATTCAAAATGAGTTCCTGGAAAGATGAGAATGAATCTGGGGGCAAATTCAAATTTCAAGGACTTTCGAGAACAATGGAAAGTTTGATATGAGATGGTAGTTTGCAACGATGGGGCCAAGGATTGGTTTTTTGAGGAGGGGGTGATGACAGCAGATTTAATGGAGAGCGGGGCAAAACCTGAAGAGACAGAAGCATATTCAACATCGACGAACATGGCAGCCAGGAGGGAAAATTCGGTGATCAACAGTTTAGTAGGAAGAAGATTGAGGAAACAGGAGGTGAGTCTCAATGACAAGATAAGCTCAGAGATGGCATGAGGGGAGGTAGGAGATACTTCAGCACTCACACCTCTGACATTGGGGCTGTAAATCTGTCAGTGCTGGATGGCCCCCTATTGGCCCTCCAGACTCAGGAATCTGCCCACTGTCCTTAATTGGACAGACTCCTACAGGAGGCCACTTAATTGGCTGCCTCTTCAAAATCACCTTGTAGGTCCTGCTGCTGGCATTTGCATGTTCCCAATTCGTATTTCATTTCAACGACGGGAATGGGACATGGGATTGAAAGTTCAGCCCAATATTTCAGGATGATAACCTTTGAGTTCTGATGAAAGTCTATCAATAAGCATCACTGGCCTTGATATTTACTGGCTGTGTATTCAGAGCTGGGACAAATGTTATGTTCCAGAGACCTGTAAGTATAGGTTTCTCTGACAGCCATAGTTCCCCAACCAACAGCCACCACAAGGCAGCCCAGGAGAAGGAAGGTTTAGCAGGTAGGTTGCTGGGGGCTGGAGAGCGGTTCGGGGATGGGAAGGGAAGAAATGGTGGAGATGGGGTGGGAAGAGCATGGTTGAAGGGCGTTCGGGGGGAGATTGTGGAGTTGGCTGGGAGAGGTTTCCACTGTTAGTTTGTTGGGCCTGGAGGAACAAATCCTGCTCCTTCTGGCCCACACGCAGCCCTGTAAAGGCATTTACCTTATGGATCTGGCCTTTCTCAACTCATTTTATTTGTTGGGTTTGTTGGGATGGTGTTGGTTACAGAACGTGTCTCTTAAAGAAGTCTTCGTAGTCTTCTGAATATTAACAGCAAGTCTTAATTAACTACTTATAATTATATAATATATACAGCAAAGGATACAGGCAAGGAGCTATCTCCATGTCTAGATCTTAAAATGTCTCTGGCCAACACCACTGACCTAGGTCTGGGTCATGTGCCTTCTTACATCACTGTGTGGACGGTACTGTACTCAGTCCCATATTAACCCTGTATATGTCAGATCCTTGTACTACAGAGTTTCCCAAGAGCAAGACTCATTCGACAGCAGCTGAAAATAGACATTTTATTGAAATGGAGGCACAGAGCCTCAATTAAAAACAAAAGTGGGCAGGTTCGAGGTGTGTTTGAAATTTTTAATTTTTTACTTCTCACCTGACCCAAATCTGTTTCTGGAGCTGAAAATAACCCTCATCAACTCCGTTCTGTTGCCTGGCCTGCTGAGTGTTTCCAGCATATTTTGCTTTCATATCAAAGGAATGAAGCTTGCTTCCCACTGTTGTCAGTTCAATAAGATCCAATAATTTTTCATCTGTGATGTATGGTTACATCAAGCTGAAAATCTTCAAGTTATCCTGGGATAATTATATTGGGATTCTGCTCAACATTTTTATTAACTCCTTGTAGGTGTCTTGCAACTACTGAGCTAAAAATAAAATAGTCGCTTCTTTATTGTTGCAAATAAATTTATAATTGAAAGATTCCCTATCCCCAGTTTACTATTTAAGCCAAGATTATAAATTGAATATCAACAGGATCAGTAACTAAATCTTATTATATGTAAAATTACAAATTGGCTTTAAGCATGATCAAAGTCACTCCACGACAATGAAATAACCAGTGAGAACAAGTCAAGAATGTAAATGGGCCACAGTTGCATTTGTGCCTTTGGTTGCAGTTGCATTTCAGGTTATTAATTACGGAGAAAATTACTGGCTCCTGATTTAGTGTAATGAGATTTTATTACACCCATCAACCATGGTTCAAAACCGAAAATAGCTAAGGAGTTTTTAGAAAAAGGCAAAGGTTACACTTTTTATTTCCCCTCTCTGGATCTCTGATCCTATGCCATTACTGACAGGGTAGACAGGAAACCTTCATTCAACTCTCTGCTGTCCCCACCTCCACCATCAACTCCCAACATTGCTAATAGCTTGGAAATGCGCAAAGGTGTCACAGGATGTCTGTCCCTCCTAATGGGGAAGTGTCTGTCTATTATTTCAGATCATTCTCACAACATAGTTGAATTGTAGGCTCATTGGACACCAGGGGCTGAAGTTCCACCATGGAGGTGGGAAACAGGAGCCTGGGCCTGGATTTTCACAGAGTCATGCAGACTCTGGGGAACTTCCAAAATTGTAGGTGGGACTCTGAGTAAGGGCCTTATCCCATGGCACAGGAGTTACAAATCTTTAGAGAAGTTGTAAATGCTCTTAAAGGATAGATAAGGTCTGTAGAGCTGTCAAGTTGTCGATTTATTTAACTGGCCAGCCCTTCAAAAAATAAAAAAAAACTGCTTGTGTCTGTGAGAGTTGAAAAAAAAAATCTGTTCTAGCAGTTTCAATAGCTGTTTGCTAGCATAACCCTAAGTGCTATCATTAGAGCATTATTAATGCTTGGCTGCTTTCCACAAACTATTATCATTGCAGTGGGGTGGTTATAAGTTTACAGTTTGATTGGCAGCTCAAAGAGGCTACTAAAGGGTTAGCCATCTTTGAAGTGGGATTATGAATACAAATCTGTTTGTTTCGATAAGGGATTAATGACTTGAGGGCATTTAAAAGTTTTGAATGGGCTTTCATGAGTGGGAACGTTTTTTATATCGTAAAAGCTGGAATAGATACTTAGGACTTTCTTTTATTTCATCTCAGTATGGCTCCTGAGGTCGCCGGATATTGGAATACTGGGTGAGTTGGCATGGAGGATGTAAGGTCAAAGGGTGGTGGGTAGGAAGATCATGAGTTGGCAGCAAGTTGGCATAGAAGCTATAAAGGGCTACGGAGATGGGTAGGATGCATGGGTTAGCATGAGTTGGCATAGGGACCTTGGACTCGGAAATGAAAATCTAGGCCCTGGTTGTTTTTATATCAGAAATCTGCCTCAGGTGGGCAATCGACTGAAGTTCAAATTTTTGCAGAGGTGAGTCCTTAATTGACATGGAGACAGGTTTCCCTTCCACTTAGAGGGAATAGGAATGGAGGCGGGTCAGAAGAAGTGTGGGACTCATTTACACTCCCTAATACAGCCATTGCTGAGGCTGTGCTGTTGGTTATGCTGAGGGAGAGATCTGCGGTTTGTGCCAAAGCCTTCCACAGCACCACAGGGAAGCAAGATGTAACAGGGGAGCAAAAGCCTGGCATCCAGGGCAGGACAAACCTTCGCTTCATCGATGTTGACCTTGATCTAATGCTGGAGGCCATGCAGGAGAGGAGGCAGATCCTCTTCCCAGAGGGTAGCAGAGGAGGCCACCTTGTCATGCAGCAGGGGCACCTCTTTGCTCACACTCCACTTCCTCCACCTCCAATTCATTATCTTCCCTTACCTCCTTCTTCTGTTCCTCTCCTGATGAGCTGTTTAATTCCAGGGCATTACTGTCCTCAAGGTCCACACTTCTCTGGGGGTGCCAAAGAGAGCACAGCAGGACACCACAATGGCCAGGACACTTGCACAAGGGTATTGGAGGGCACCATGTGACTAGCTCAAGCCTTGGTGAAGAGGACATCTGTCACCAGGGTGCAACCACCTGGGAGATCCTGTGGCAGTCCACAGCTGGCCCTTGAAAGGATCCAGCAGTGAAGAAATTCAAGGTCACAGTTTTGTTAACTGCTACTTGCAGGGCGATCAGTGGTGCAAGGTGTGAGGTTCACACTGATGAGGGACGAATGACTGTGACCATCTGCCTAGAGAGTCACAGTCTCTTTCGGCACTGGTTCTTAGTCATGTCCAGATATCTTTGTTTCTGCCTGTAGATCCTGTGCTCCAGGTAGTATCTCCTTCTCTTTTATGTCTCTCGTCACTCTCCTCTAGCCTCCTGATGCCCGGGCTCTGCCCTTCCTGTGCAGGCTGCTGCTCCTCATGTCCAATGGGCCTGATTCCTGAGGCTGCAGAACTCACTTCCAGCTGCATCCTTCCTGGTGCTCAGGTGGAGTCCAAAGAGCCTCGCCCACTGCTCTGATGTTCACGTGATACCAAGAGGGGGATGACCACCTAAACTGGTAAAGTTCTTAATGCTGTCTCCTCCCCTGACCTGTGATGGGTTGTTCCAACTTTTACTTCGAAAGGGGTAAGTCCTTTCATCTATTATCCCAATTTAGACTTACCTTCAGAAACTTTTCTGGCCTGTCTGACTCACTCCCGACTCGGCCCATGCCTGCCTTCAGCTGGCCTGGGGCAGACAGTTCCTAAACATTGGCCACCTCCACCAAAGTTGAAAACCTGCAGAAATTCGGGCTTTTAAGCCCTTAATGACCTTGCCACCATATTCTTTTAGCCACCACCTCCGTTTGGATGTGATTTGGGTGATGAAAATCCGGCCCTAGCTTTAACTACATATTATGTCAGTGCGTGGGCTTGCAATGGGCCTGATGAAGGTCAGAGATGCAAATTATAATGTTGCAGCCCTATCTCTAACTGTGCTCAATGCCAACAAGACTCCACACCAGATGCAGTCTTGCAAAATTGCACAGCCTATGGCTTTGGACATATCAGGAGTTTGGTTATAAATACACAAGTGTTGAGTGGGTAAATGAATAGTCTCACAATGTTCCTCTCTGGGCTTGCATTCTTAATCTACTTGGCTGAGGGATGTGGCCAAATCCAGGATCTAATTCTGTTCCTTCTGCTTTGCAATCTAGAGGCTTTTAAAATATGAGACCATCCTATTATTCATAGTATAAAAGAAAGGTCACTTGGCAACAGTTCAGTGCAACACAATTGAAATCAAGAGCTCATTAAGTGGGGATCAATGGCACTGAGCCAAGACACAACATTCTGTGGTGCAACTTGTTAGGTATTTTTCAGTATAGCCCTCAAGCAAGACATTGGGTGGGATTTTGCGGCCCTGACACCAGTGGGCATCATCGCAGGCAGGACGGGAAAATGTGTAGAGCCATTAAAAATCTCCACATTTTCCTGCCCTGCCCGTGGTGAATCCCGGTCATTATTTACAGTTATTACCTGGTCTCAATGTTAGAAAACAACATTGAATTTACATACTCAAAAAACAGGGTTTATGAAAAAACTGTAATGTAGAAAAATAAATTAAGATTAAGCAAAAGAATTGGGAGTCAAATTTCCAAACAAAATTTCTCTTGTTCATCTGTCATAGCTTTGGTGGAAGCGCCACAGAAACCCTGGACAAAAGCCACTTACAGCACTTTTCCATGTTTTCACGGCTCTTTTCCTGAAGTTATGGCCAATGAGCAGGAGAACCACAGAATCACACAGTGCAGAAGAGGCCCTTCGGCCCATCGAGTCTGCACCAACACATGAGAAACACCTGACCTACCTACCTAATCCCATTTACCAGCACTTGGCCCATAGTCTTGAATGTTATGACGTGCCAAGTGCTCATCCAGGTACTTTTTAAAGGATGTGAGGCAACCCGCCTCCACCACCCTCCCAGGCAGCGCATTCCAGACCGTCACCACCCTCTGGGTAAATAAGTTTTTCCTCACATCCCCCCTAAACCTCCTGCCCCTCACCTTGAATTTATGCCCCCTCGTGACTGACCCTTCAACTAAGAGGAACAGCTACTCCCTATCCACCCTGTCCATGCCCCTCATAATCTTGTACACCTCGATCAGCTCGCCCCTCAGTCTTCTCTGCTCCAACGAAAACAATCCAAGTCTATCCAACCTCTCTTCATAACTTAAATGTTTCATCCCAGGCAACATCCTGGTGAATCTCCTCTGCACCCCCTTCCTATAATGTGGCGACCAGAACTGCACACAGTACTCCAGCTGTGGCTTCACCAAGGTTCTATACAACTCCAACATGACCTCCCTACTTTTGTAATCTATGCCTCGATTGATAAAGACAAGTGTCATATATGCCTTTTTCACCACCTCACTAACATGCCCCTCCGCCTTCAGAGATCTATGGACACACACGCCAAGGTCCCTTTGTTCCTCAGAACTTCCTAGTGTCATGCCGTTCATTGAATACTTCCTTGTCAAATTACTCCTTCCAAAGTGTATCACCTCACACTTTTCAGGGTTAAATTCCATCTGCCACTTATCTGCCCATTTGACCATCCCGTCTATATCTTCCTGTAGCCCAAGACACTCAACCTCACTGTTAACCACCCGACCTCCACAGAAATTCACTCCCAAAGTTACAAAGAGTCGGCTTGTCCAACACCCAGCCCACAGGCCAGAGGCGGCCTGTCATGCATCTCTACTCCTGGCCCGGGGAGCCACTGTTCAAAATGCCGGTAAGATAGGTAAGTGGATTGAAAGACTCTGCAAGGAGCTGCTCCTCCAATCACAGGCCATCCCTCTCCTGCGTTTGCTGCTGATAGGCTAGTGAGCCTATCAGCTGCAAATGTGGAAGAGAAACAGCTTGTGATTGGAGGAGGAGCGACACCGGTGGTGGTGAGTGTGCTGGGCCCGGGGGAGAGAGACTGGCTGCGGGGCCCGGTGGGAAGGAGACGCTGCCAGTGTGTGTGATAGAGAGAGGGAGTGTGAAAGAGAGCACAAGAGAGTGAGTGTGTTAGGGAGAGAGTATGAGAGGGAGGGTGTGAGAGCAAATGTGAGAAACAGAGAGAGATTGAGAGTGTGAGAGAGTGTGTGTGAGAGGGAGCGTGCGAGAAAGATAGTGGGCAGAACTTTGCCCTCGGCGGGGGTGCTTGGCAGGGGCCATTGGCACGGCACCGTGATTTCACCCTGGCGGGCCAATGAAACGCAAGTGGCAGCGCTGAGCGCTGCCTGTGTGGGAGGGGGGAGGGGACTTCGCACACGAGTGAGCAATACATAATTTCCCTGAGGCAGCACCATGCCTCAGGAAGATGAGGAGGTATAAAAAAAAATTTTAATAATAAAAATGTAATGAAACATGTTCCCTTATGTGACTGTCACATGAGTAGGGGCATGTAAATAATGAAAAATTGAAGTTTTTATTTTATTTGCTTTTTGGAAACCTCAACCCACCCGTGGATGAGGCTTGCAAAAAAATGCAAAGGCCGCTTGGCCTTTTCACCTCTTTGGGCAGCGAAACGTTTGATTTAATGGGTGACTTAATCATCTTAACAGGCCTTTTAATTATGGGTGGGCACGCTGCTGGCTCCAACATGCACCCACCAACCAAACTATCGCACGACTGTGTGTTGACGTCGGCCGAGAAGGTGTGTCATTTCACGCTCAAGCAGATCGGGCATGCGCCTGCCCACCGAGCGGGGATTTCTGCCGCGTGTATGTGTGTGTGCACGTGCGAGAGAGAGAGTGAGCAAGGTGTGTGTGTGTGTGTGTGTGTGTGTGTGTGTGTGAGTGTCTGGCTCGCTCCCAGTCTCAGGGTTCTCACTCACCCTCACCCCCATAAACCAACACGTACTCACACCCACTCACGCAGTGGGTGAGGGTGAGCGAGTGAGCACCCTGAAGCTGGGAGTGAGCCAGACGCACACTCTCTTACCCTCTCACACTTGAATGGTCATCTTTACTAATTACTCATTAAAAAAAATATGCATCATTTGACATTGTTTTATTTTTGCTCAGCAAGTTGTTTCTTTTCTTCATATCTCAACTATTTTTTTGAAATTCATCTTTAATGTTGTGCCAATCACCTTACCTTACCGAAAGTTGTTCATCGGACCCTTGAGTGAGAAAAAAAATGGAAATGTGCCCCCCGCAACCTCCTCCCTCAAGCAAGAAGGTTGGGCAAGCCTGGTTTAGAGTAACTACGCAAAGAGTCAATGACAAGAACACACCATCAAAACGGCTTGCTGGCCACCCCCATTTGTTAAATGTCCCTGAAACCATCTGAGGATAGATCTCATACTTGACCCTGTGGACAGTAAGGCAGCTGGGAGCATTACCAGGTGAAGGACAAAGGGCAATATCCTTCCAACCGAATTAACTGAAAAAGATCTTGTGTGCCAGGAGGAATTTGCGCTCGGTGAGCTCACAATTGAGAAGTCAGCTCGAAGAGGAAAAGTTGAAACTGCAACAACTGAATACCTAAAAAAGCCGTTTGAAAAAAAAAATCAGTCTTTCTTGAAATTTGCTGAAAACTGTGCAGATTTTCTCTTGAAATAATCTAAGAGCAATTCCAGGAGCTTTTATGATATTTTCAAAACATGGAGGGGAAAAAAAGAACTAGTCACTTCTTGTTTTATAAGAAGCAGAAGGGTTGAACGAGAGAGAGAGAGAGAGAGAGGAGAGAGAGAGAGAGATTCAGCACTGGAAACTGTACAGAGAAGAGCTACTACGCTGACAGAAAGAAAACGATTTGCATTTGTTTCAGCATCTTTTATACCCCCAGGCTGCCCTGGGGTGCTTCTGAATGAATGAAGTACTTTTGAAGTGAAGTCACTATTGGAATGTATGGGAAAATGTGGCAGCCAACCTACACTCAAGGCACACCGATGCCAGTGAGAAAATGATCAGATAATCTGTATTAGTGATGACAGTTGAGATTACATGCTGACAGAACACTAGCAGAATTCCCCTCATCTTTTTTGAAATGTGCTATGGGATCTTTTACATCCATCCAAGCAGGCAGATGCAGCCTTGGTTTAATGTCTATTTCAGAAGATGGCACCACTGACATTGCAGCCCTCCTACATAACTACACAGAAGCCTAAATTAGCTGCTTAATTCCAAAAGTGGAGGTTGAATCTGACTGTACAGGCAAGAATGTTATCACTGTATCTCAGCTGGCATATCCCGAGTGTCAGCAGTCTGAGTTATGAGAGAAGATCAGAGGTTTAGAAAAGTGATATTGAAACTCTGCTGATTTAGGAGAATACAAAATGGTTAAATGATCACTTACTACCTGGAACAATAATTTAATTTAAACTAAAAGCAGAATAAGGGGAGACGACTTCAAATTAGTAAAACGTAATTTTAGGACCAATGTCAGGAGATTCTCCTTCACACAGAGTGATCAGCACTTGCAATGGACCCTCTAGGCAGAGTATGGAGTTCAAAACCCTGGAATCAATAAACAATTAGATGTACCAATGAGAGGAATTGTAGGGTTTATCTGGATGGATAAATGAAGGTAGGCAGAATGACCTTCCTCATTCGTAAGTATTCAATGAGATGTGTGAAGAATGAGAAAGGGTAAGGTAATTATGTGGAAGCAGGGTTGGGGGAAGGATTCTGGAGGATTCACTCCTGGAAGCAGTTCTCCATTAGAAATGCGGCTTTACATTCTGCCACAAGTGAAAAAAAGTCCAGACCAGTTCTGAAATCATTGCGCTGGAAATTCCTTTTATATGGATGTTTTTAGGGTTACTTTGGGACACAAGTGCAAATGTTCCCAAATACGGTAGTATCGTGAGGCATAAACTCTTAATAAGGAGACAAATTGAAGAAAAACAAAGTTAATGAAACCAAAGAAAATTTGATGTATGTGTGTGTGTGTGGGGGTGGGGGTAGAAGAGATAGGCTTAAATTTTCGTAAAGATGGAAGTGGCCTCTGGCTTAGCCAAAATGGAAATGGAGACCCGATTCCGGCAGTCCTGTCCCCAAACCCGGCACCTGCCATTCTTGCTTGGAGGGACGGCTGGGAATGGGGAGGGGTTGTAGTTTGCACATCCGTGGCTCATGGAGGCAGCTGCACATGTTTAAGTGCAGCTGGCTTCAAACGGATCCAATTTCTGTAACTGGAATGTCAAAAAAATGACTTGTGGGTTTTAGACCTTTCAGGAGCAGGTCTAAAAGCTGCTGGAGTTCTTTGGAGTGGTAGGGTACCTTTTTTGGAATGTTTAAAATAGGCTTGAATGTGCATAAAAAGTGGATAAACTCATTGGAATGGTCAAAATGTCAAGGGAGCTGTCAAGCTATTAAGGCTCTAAATCTTAATTTAAGGACTCCATCCCATTCTCTCAGTTCCTTCGCCTCCGTCGCATCTGTTCTGATGATGCTACCTTCAAAAACAGTTCCTCTGACATGTCCTCCTTCTTCCTTAACCAAGGTTTTCCACCCACGGTCGTTGACAGGGCCCTCAACTGTGTCCGGCCCATCTCCTGCGCATCCGCCCTCACGCCTTCTCCTCCCTCCCAGAAACTTGATAGGGTCCCCCTTGTGCTCACTTATCACCCCACCAGCCTCCGCATTCAAAGGATCATCCTCCGCCATTTCCGCCAACTCCAGCATGATGCCACCACCAAACACATCTTCCCTTCACCCCCCTGGCGGCATTCCGTAGGGATTGTTCCCTCTGGGACACCCTGGTCCACTCCTCCATCACCCCCTACTCCTCAACCCCCACCTATGGCACCTCCCCATGCCCACGCAGAAGATGCAACACCTGCCCCTTCACTTCCTCTCTCCTCACCGTCCAAGGGCCCAAACACTCCTTTCAAGTGAAGCAGCATTTCACTTGCATTTCCCCTAACTTAGTCTACTGCATTCGTTGCTCCCAATGCGGTCTCCTCTACATTGGAGAGACCAAACGCAAACTGGGTGACCGCTTTGCAGAACACCTGCGGTCTGTCCGCAAGAAAGACCCAAACCTCCCTGTCGCTTGCCATTTTAACACGCCACCCTGTTCTCTTGCCCACATGTCTGTCCTTGGCTTGCTGCATTGTTCCAGTGAAGCCCAACGCAAACTGGAGGAACAGCACCTCATCTTCCGACTAGGCACTTCACAGCCTTCCGGGCTGAATATTGAATTCAACAACTTTAGATCTTAAACTCCCTCCCCCATCCCCACCCCCTTCCCGTTTCTTCCCCCTCCCTTTTGTTTTTTCCAATAATTTATATAGATTTTTCTTTTCCCACCTATTTCCATTATTTTTAAATCTATAACTGTAATACCCTGTCGTCAGTCTTTCCACCCCATCCCCACTAGAGCTGTACCTTGAGTGTCCTGCCATCCATTCTTAATTAGCACATTTTCTTAGATAATATCACCACTTTTAACACCCCTTTGTTCCTTTTGTCTGTGACATCTTTTGATTATCTGCTCCGATCAGTGCTTGCTTGTCCCTACAACCACCACCCCCCCCAACTTCTCTCCCCCCACCCTCCCCCCACCCCATCCTTAAACCAGCTTATATTTCACCCCTCTCCTAACTTTACTCAGTTCTGCCGAAGGGTCATGAGGACTCGAAACGTCAACTCTTTTCTTCTCCGCCGATGCTGCCAGACCTGCTGAGTTTTTCCAGGTAATTCTGTTTTTGTTAAGGCTCTAAATCTCCTGGCCTTTAATATTTTTTCAAAAAAAGCAGTCTGCAGTCTATAGAAAATCAGTGCTTCCCACTTCATTCTGTTGACATAAGCCTGAGGGTTATCGTTATACGATTTGTGCTGCATGACTGATTTCACAACCCATCTTTATCACCGTGGGGTGCCTGACAGCTGACAGTTTGATGGACAGCACTAAGTGTTTATAAAGTCTTTGATGTGGAACTATGACTACAAATGCTTGTTTTTATAAGGGATTAAGCATTTGAATGAAATGTTTGTTTTTATAAGGTATTAAGCACTTGAAGGAAAGTAAATGCAGTGAATGTGCTTATTATGATGAAGACTGCAGTCTTAGTGAAGCCATCAATAGACACTTGGGACCCATGCTGAGATCAAATAAAACACAATTCTGAGGTCTGCCCATGGTGGTTACCGGGTGGGTTGGCATGGAAGATGTAAGGGCAAAGGGTTGGGGCGGGGGGCATGGGTTGCCATGAGATGGCCCTAAGTCGACATAGGGGCTATAAAAGGCCACGGGGGTGGGTAGATGGGCATAGGTTGCATGGATGGAATGAGCCAATGACTGTGGTACTGGGGCTTAGTTGGGCATAGCGGGGCCATGGAAGTGGGTAGAGGGGCACAGGTTGGCATGGGCTGGCATTGATGGGGAAGCAGAGTGTGTATGGCAGGGTGAGGGGTGTGAGGGCTGGAGGGCTGTTTTTTTGTTTTTTATTTAAAACAGCTGCAACAAAGTCTCGGAGCACCGAGGGTGGCCTTGCACTCAGCAGCCCCTGTGGCTGCCTCTACACTATTTCCAGAGGTGGCGGGCCTGAGTCCTGTTGACACCTGCCCCCTCAGATTGAAAACCTGACCATCCGGGGCACTTACTCCTGAGTCAAGTTTGGGGAGCCAGGAATTTTCCCGACTCTGCACTCCCGACTCGGGAGTGAAAATTCAAGTCATAGTGTGAGCAAGAGAAAGGGTGAGAGCGAGAGAGAGAAAAGGAGAGAAAATATGCTTGGGACAGTGAGATAGAGATAGGTTGCATAGGGAAGAAAGAGTCAGGGGCTAAATTTTCATCTTCAGTGCCTGGACAGAGTGGGTTGAGCACCTGCTGCAGAACCCACCTCACTTTTATTCCAGAATTCAAAGAAAATTGGCAGTGGTGATCCACTTCATGCAACTGTTGAGATAAAAGTTTACTCAAAGCTTTGAGTGGTGAGCAACAACTAAATAAGTCAGTGGATCTCTCATACCAGTACCTCATTCATCAATTAGACATTTTACAGCCTTCTGCACTCAACATTGCATTCAAAAATTTCAGATCATAATCACTGCTCCCATTTTTTCAGACAGCAGATACTGTAAGTGACTCATTGACACCTCTTCTAGACCCATTTTGCTTACTTCACTTCTCTTATTACCGCCCCATTTGCTTGACTGACTTGAGTATTTTCTGAATTTTCTGTTTGTGTTTCAGATTTCCAGCATTCACAGTATTTTGTCTTTGTAACTGGACAAGTCTACAACATTAGCTCAAAGAGTTTCACCATCATCGAGCTAAGTCAGTAAACAGAGGTAACATGGAGGGAGTGCTCCAATTGGCCTTAGTGACCCTGAGTAAGGTGGACTTTAAACGGTATTTGCTATAATTCTTCAAAAAAACCTTGAAACATATTCATGATTTACAATTGATAACAGCATATACAAGATTGATGTTACCCACTTGCCATGACAAAGGCCCCTTGAGGAGCTGGATGGTAAATCTACTAGACTGTAGCACAATGCTTCATCGAACATCCTGGCCAAGAACTGACAAACTTGACGATGCACTGACACATGATCATAAATGGCCGGCAGTCAAAACCGAGAGCCTTCATTTGGAGGATAGGCTCTATTGCTATCTAAATTGACAATTGTCATTCTAAATGCTATGAAGAGAGATAACTGCACATTACTGGTGTCTCTGAGTTCTCCTTTATTCAGATCTTTGATAATTGAATACAGCTGCTCTGAGACAATTTTCAGACAGATCTTTAGATTAAAACTCCCTTCATAGTGATACAATGAATGGGGGTTGATGGCTATGGCTGTACACCCCATTCATGTTGTCACTGAGTAGGGAGGGTTTTTAAAAATCTATATATATATATATTCATTTATTTTTAAAATACTTATTTTGCACAATTAATATAGCCTTTTGCTGAAATCACTGATCTCAAATTGTGGTCTTGGGCTTTTTGAGTTATTCATGAATCTGAATGTTGATACATTTTTGTAGCTCATTATTATTTCAAATAGTGTTCTGTGCTATGTTGACCAATTTTCAACCAGCTTGCTTGGTTTCTCTGGCCTGGATCTTTCCAATTGCAAGTTAAAATTCCCTTTGAAAAATCTAGGCCTGTTGGGGCCTAAATTTGACAGTAGCCAATAATAAGTAAAAATTTATCAGAGCACTGAACTTGTGTGCCAGAAGAGAAAGACCTCGGCAATGCCCTAAATTTATCCTCAGGTTTCCTTGTAGTAAATCTGCAGAGCCGTGAGCATAAATCTGGCACCTCGATGCAGCTCGTCAGTCTGTGCTTATCAAATTTCATTTAGCTAGAATGCTGAGCTAGCTCCTAGGTGAATCCAGTGGTCTGGGGTATAGGGTGATGGGGTGGGGGGGGGGTGCGGGATGGGTGGGGTGCAGGGAAGATAGGGATTGCAGATAGGCAAGAGGGATGACAAGTGATGGCTTGCAATGGCCTGCAGTATTAATGTTGAAGTAGGAGGAGCACTCCTGTTTCTCTTGGCTCCATAATAAGGTAGGTTAAGAAAGCTTACCTGCTGGTATCTTTCACAGTCTCCAGAACTCCCTTTAAGGATGGCTGGGTCAGCCACTGTGGAGCCTTAAAAACTATTGGGAGTTTGTACAGCACAATCTTAGACTGGTCATAATGAATTTCCTGAATAAAAGGTGCAGGGCCCTTGTTTCAATATTGAAATACAAACATGTGAATTAGGAGCAAGAATAGGCCATTCAGTCCCTCGAGCCTGTTCTGCCATTCGATAAGATCATGGCTGGTCTGATTGTTGCTTCCACTTTCCTGTTTACCCCTATAATATTTGACTTCCTTAGTTGTCAAGAACCTATTTAACTCAACCTCAAAAATATTCAATGACCCTACCTCCACTGCTCACAGGGAAATATAATTCCATATACTAACCACCAACTGAGAGAAAAAAATTCTCCTCATCTTGGTCTTTAATGGGAGACCCCTTACTTTTAAATTGCGTCTCCTCGTTCTACTATCGCGCACAAGAGAAAACATCCTGTCGGCATCAAGCCCCCTCAGGATCTCCTCTCATTCTTCTAAACTCCAATGAATACAGGATCAACCTGTCTAGCCTGTCCTCATAAAATAATCACTTCACCACAGGAATCAGTTGAGTGAACCTTCTCTGAACTGCTTCCAATGCAAGTATATGTTTTCTTAAGTAAGGAGACCAAAACTGTACGCAGTACTCCAGATGCAGGCTCACCAACGCCCTGTACAACTGTAACAAAACTTGCCTATTTTTATACTCTTCCTGAATAAAAGGGTGTTCTCTGAACTGTGAGAGTCAAGCACTTTTACAGGGAAGGGGATTGATAACAGATATAAGTCTAGATTGTTGTAGGGAAACTCTGCCTAATCTTGGTTTGGGTGTCAAAGAAAGAACTTCCAGATTCCTTCCTCAGTCTGTGAAACCAGCTGAAGGTGTTGGAGCAGATTGTTCCTGGCCAACAGCTGGAGTCAAGTTGATGAACTCTTACAATAAATGCCAACACCCCATTTGCCTTCCTAATCACTTGCTGTACCTGCATTCTGACTTTTTGTGTTCCATGAACCAGGCACACAGATCCTTCTGTACCTCTGAATTCTGCAATTTCTCTTCATTTAAATAATATTTTGCTTTTCTATTCTTGCTGCCAAGGTGAACAAGTTCACATTTTCCCACATTATACTCTATCTGCCAAATTTAGGCCCACTCACCAATCTATATCCCTTTGCAAACTCTACATCCTACTTTCCGACCTATCTTTGTGTCAGCAAATTTAGCAACCATGATTTCCATCCTTTCATTCAGGTCATTGACATAGTGCAAATCTGTGACAATTCCGCCCAATCTAAGTGCGGTAGTGGGCGGGTAAAAGGATAAAACGACGGGTTTTCACACCGTATTGTCCCAAACCAGCCGCATTAGTTATGCATTCCCGCGAAACACACCGTTTCAATGGCGGTCGGGCTGTCATTCGCCCAACACACCATCACCTCGCCGCTTCATCACACCGGGCGCCATATTTAAAGTCCACACGCAGGCACACATCTGAGTGCTTCCAGCCCAGCACTACTGCAGGGAAGATGTCCATGAAAGGCAAAAAGACTGCAGCCCCAGGTTTAGTGGCATGTCACTGGAATGCCCTTTGGGGGCTGTGGAAGCCCGCTGCGATGTCCTCTACCCCTGCTCTGGCCATAGGATGGGCAGTGGCATGACCAACCAGGGTTGGGAGGCAGCGGTAGTGGTGATCAGTGCCAATGCTGCGCAGAAGAGGTTGGTCATCCAATGCAGATAGAGCAGGACTGATCTCACACTCAAGCCCATCACACATTCACTGGCATCTCATTCACTGCCAGCTCAAGGGACATCACCACCCATTCTCACACACGTACCCTCACATACCCATCTGGCCTCATCTCCTTGGAGACTGCCTCCTCAGTCCTCACCATCTTGAGGCCACTTACACAGATCAACACATGCCCCCACACATATCCTGGGTTACCCTCCTTCCCCAATACGATCCTCATCCTGCAGCCTCTTCCCTTGCCCGAGGCCACTTCTCCCCCTTCGCCAAGCAAGCCCTAGCCCTGCAGTCATTGAAAAGCCACCCACATATGGCTGGTCTGGTAGGTAGAGACCTGTTCATGAGCCCCCCTGAAAGTGATGTGGTGCTATCTGTGAATCCTGGTGCTGGTGACTGCGAGTGCTGACCGAAACAAGGTAGGATAACAAACCTCGAAGTCCCAAGTGAAGTGCAGCCCTCTAGATGCACATCGTTTATGGGCTGATGTGAAACACGTTGGCGCCTTTATCCACTGATATGGGCGGACGATCCAGAAGGGTGGAGAGGGGGGGCTGTGGTGGTGGAAACGATTCCGGTGGGTTGGCCTAATAATAATATGTAGATGTATTACAATAAGATTCCCGATGTCCGATGGCAGGGAATGTGCCCCGCCATTGGCAAGCTGAGTGGACGGTCACAACTGGTTTCACACTGTCGTGAAACCGATCGCACCATATTGTGTGCTGACGCCATCGAGCACATGCGGCCGGCGGGCACAGAAAATCCCGGCCATTGTAAATAGCTGAGGCTCAGCACTGACCCCTGTGGCACTCGACTACTTCCAGCTTGCCAGCCCAAAATTGACCCATTTATCCTGTTAACTAACCAATTCTCTAGTCATGTTAATTGGTTATCCCCTACACCATGAGCTCTTATTTTGTGTAGTAGCCTTTGATACGGCACTTTATCAAATGCCTTTGCGAAATGCAAATACACCATATCCACAGGTCCCCATTCATCCAGGTTGCTTTTTACTTCCTCAAAGGACTCTAATAAATTAGTCAAACATGATTTCCCTTTCACAAAACCATGTTGACTCTGCTTGATTGCATTAAGATTTTCTAAGTGCCCTGCTATAACCTCCTAAATAATTGATTCTAGCATTTCCCCTATGACAAGTGTTAGACTAACTGGCCGACAGGTGTTAGACTAACTGGCCTACAGGTGTTAGACTAACTGGCCTGTAGTTTCCTGCTCTCTGTCTCCCTCCTTTCTTGAACAAAAGAGCTGCATTTGTCATTTTCCAATCTGATAGGACCTTTCAAGAATCTAGGGAATTTTGGAAAATTAAAACCAATGCATTTACTATCAATGCATCTACTCACTTCCTTTAAGACCCTAGGATGAAGTCCAGTAGGATCTGGGGACTTGTCAGACTTTAGTCCTAATAGTTTCCTCAGCACCCTTTCTCTGGTGATTGTAATTCTTTTGAGGTCCTCCCTCTCTTTCACCTCTTGATTTACAATTATTTCTGGAATGTCATTTGTTCATTCTACAGTGAAGACAGACAGAAAATATCTGTTCAATTCATCTGCCATTTCCTTACTTGCCATTATTACTTTCCCATTTTCACTCTTTAGAGGACCAAGACTCCTTTAATTACCTTTTCCCTTTTTAAAGATTTGTAGGAACTTATCATCTGTTTTTATATTCCTAGCTAACTTTCTCTCATACTGTACTTTCTCCCTCCTATGTTATTTTTTAGTCATTCTTTGCTGGTTTTTAAGTTCTCCCCAATCTTATGACCTACCACTAATCTTCACAGAATTGTACGCTTTTTCTTTCAATTTGATATTATTTTTAACTTCCTTAGTTGGTACGAGTGGTGCATTCTACTCCTAGAGTCTTTCTTTCTCACTGGAAAGTATCTTTGCTGAAAGATTTCCTTAAATATCTGCCACTGCATTTCTACTGTCCTACCCTTTAACCTAATTTCCCAATTCACCTTAGCCAGCTCTGTTTACATAGCCTTGTAATTGCCTTTATTTAGGTTTAAAACAATAGTCTTACACTTATTCTTTTCACTCTCAAACTGAACGTCAAATTCAATCATGTTATGACCACCTCTACTTCCAGGCTCCTTCACCATGAAGTCATTGATCAACCCTGTCTCATTGCACATTAACAGGTCTAGAATAGCCTGCTCTCTGGTTGGCTCTAGAATGGGCTGCTCCAAGAAACTGTCCCAAAAACACTATGAGCTCATCTTCCAGGCTAGCTTCGCAAATCTGATTCATCCAATCTATACGTAGATTAAAATCACCCATGATTACTGCAGTACCTTTCTTACAAACCCCCATTAATTTTCCCTGCATATTCCATCCTACAGTGTAGTTATTGTTCAGGGGCTGGTAAACTACTCCCACAAATGACTTCTTACCTTTGTTCTTTCTTATCTCTACTCAAACTGATTCTACATCATAATCTTTAGAACTAAGTCATCTCTCACTATTATACTAATGTTGTCCTTAATTAACAGAGCTATCCCACCACCTTTTCTAGGTTCCTGTCCTTCTGAATTGTCCAGTACCCTTGAATATTCACGTCTCAGCCTTGGTCACCTTGCAGCCATGTCACTGTAATAGCTATCAGGTCATACATATTTATTTCTATTTTCAGATACAGAGCCACTGGTTCTCTCTTTTTACTATTATCGCCAACTCTGGCCTTATCTGTAGTACACATAGATCCTTATTGCTACCTTGCTTTATTACCTTGGCCTTTCCCTTTAAGCTAAATAGTGGGGGGGAATCACGTGAGGCCAGCTGTGGTAGATTAAAGACCTGTCTACCACCTAGCTTATGATTCGCCAGAACACTGGTCCCAGCAATGGTCCCAGTTCAGGTGAAGACTATCCCAATGGTACAGCTCCCATTTTTTCCAGTACTGGGCCAGTGTCCTGCAAATCATAACCCATTCTCCCCATACCAGTCTTTGAGCCACGCATTCAATTCCCTAATCTTATTTACGCTACAGGAAACTCTGCCAAGCGTACGACACCCTCAGCCAGCCAGTCCCTCAGCTCCATCCAGGCCCTCACCTCCAGCCAAGAGGACACATCCTCCATTGAAGAGCAGGAAATAATCAGCTTGGAAGACCCATCACAGTGCTTACCCACACCCTCCACCAACACTTCAGTTGGACCTAGATGTAGAGCAGGCTCGGGTTCACAATCTCGTGGTCACCTCATGGACACATGTCTGCAGCAGGAGGAGGCAGGTTCAGCCAAGCTCCCTGGCACTTGGAGGACTGCTGGGGAAGAGGCAACTGTAAGGTCCGAGTCAGATGCCAAGCCTCTGGATTCAGCCTTCCAACTCATCGTGGAATGTCAGCAGAAAGTGGGGGGGGACATCACACAGAGCTGTCGGAAGCCCTCAACAGAGTGGCATGCAAGTGGGTGGAGTGCTTCCACCTGCTCTCTGATGAAGTGGTACCCACATGTGTTCATATGGAGATGTTCAAGGGAAGGATGGCAGGTGCCATGGAGACCCTGGTCCAGAAGAACGCAGAGGTGTGTGCAGACGTGCACTCCATCATGGTAGGCATGGGTGACTTCCTGCAGTGCAACGTGAAAGAGAAAAAGGGTACCTTGTCGTCTCTCCAGGTGCTCCTTCCCCTCAAGGAGTGAGGCCTGGGCCCACAGGCACCCGAAGGGAGGAGGAGCGACAACTGGACACCCTTGGGTCATCCATTCAGGAATCTCCCTCCGAGTCCCCTTTGCCTGTGACCGCCTTAACCTCGTCCTCTGTCACTGCAGAGGGAGCAGCTGGCCCACAGATGGACAGCCAAAGCAAGCCAGGGCCCTCCAGAGGACACAGACTGAAGTTATCAGGGGCAACAGGGTCAACCATTGCACAGGCTGTCGTTGCCCCTGCTGTGGATGTCAGGGCAGCACCTAGAAGAAGTGGTAGGCCTAGAAAAGTTAAGAAATTCTGATCACAAGTGGTTGCACGGGTGAACACATTTTGTCACTTTATAATCTGAAAATATATTCACTTTCACTGAGTAATGTGTAATGTTGTCTTTCAGCTTCATTTATAGGCTTTGTGAGTCGTCCCCTGCACTCCGCCCAATAGCAGTTCAGCTGCACGTAACTGGACCACAAGTGATTCTGGTGGGAGAAGTGTGTGTGTGTGGCAGGGCCTTTCGGAGCCTCGTGCAAGCACTCTCCCATGCACATGGAGACTTCATCCATCACATTCATCTCAATGCCCTGAGCATTTTCAATGCTGCCTGCTGGGGTTCTCTTTCAGTTGTCTATCTGAGCTGACCTGCATCTCCCCCCACCCACTGATCATGCTCCCATGCAGCACCTGTGCCTGTCCAACAGGAGGCTCCGCTCACTTTCAATTTGAAAAACGTGGCCGTCGTCAAGTTTCTCGTAAGCTCCCCCATCCTTTCCCCTCCCCCAGTCACCCATGTCATTTCCCCCATCACTGTTGACCTCCCTGGCATCACTCCCACCTCCCCACCGTCACCTATCAACCTGAACCCTTTTCGTTCCAGGATGTCCTGGTGAACATGCATGTTCCCTATCTTCCTGAGAATCCTACTCCCATCCACCTCCCCGACCTCATTCTCACCCCAGCATCCGTGTCAGCCACTGAGTTCCCACAAGCCACCCTCGCCATCCCTTCTACAGCTAGTGTCGCATCCTCGCCCTCCCATTCTTCCGGCTCACTCTGCCCCTCTCATAGTCACCATTCCCTCCTACCACACCTACCCTTAGTTCACTCCACAGGAGGCAGTTGTTGACTCCACAGACCCTTTCCTTGCATGTTCTCCTGGACATCCCACCCCCACTTACTCCCGCCTCCACCCTTAATCCTTCCTTCCCCTGGACCCCTTCCTCCCACCCCAGACTCCTTCCTCCCCCTGGGCTCCTGCCTCCCCCGCCCACCCAGGCACCTTCCTCCCCTCAGACTCCTTTCTCCCACTGGACTCCTTCCCTTCTCTGAACTCCTTCCCTTAGATCTTCCTCACCCCTTGCACCTACCTCCCCATTTGCTGCATTCTCTCCTGTTACACCCTCCTCCCCCGTACTCCCTCCTCCCCCCAATGCCTTTCTCCCTCTCCTGCCAACCTCCCGCCCCCCGCCCCCCACCCCGGAGGGTACACCTTTCTCTCCCAGTCAAACCTAGACCTTCCTCTCCCACTAACAGCTGGACCTTCCTCTCACCCCCTTGATGATCCTCCATAGCAGCCCATGGAAGACCATGATGTTCCGAAGCAGATCTGAGACATCGACGGAGACCTTCCACCTTCCGTGAGCTGCTTTGCGGCAGAGCCATGTCTGTGAAAACCCACCCAGCATGCGATGCGCGTGTTCCTCCGGGGTCTGGGCGCTGTCGGGCTCCAGCATCTTCTGCTCCTCAGATGCCCGTGATCTGGGCAAGGCCCTAACAGTAAGTCCGACTTCTGCACGTCATACTTAGCAAGACATGTTCACCGGGTGTAACGGGAAATCTGGCGTGGGGTTATGATTCCGGTCTGGCCTTACTTTGCATCCCGTTTGTTTGGCCTCCAGCGGGATTGGTGTTCCGCCATGGTGGGCACCATCAGATGACCCCACTGTGCTTTCACGCCGGCGTGAAACCGATTTTTGGCCTTCTCGCCATATTGTCCCCACCCCACCCCCGCCCGCCATGATGCCCGACGCCAACAGGGCAGAAAAATTCCGGCCTAAGAAGAAGCAACTAACAGGAAAACTTAAAATTTTCCCATAAGTCAGCAAAACCCTTCTTTCACCATAACAGTGAATCTTAAAACCCCTCAGAATTGGAGCTTGTCTATATATAACATGTTTTCTCTAATTTTTTGGTCTTCAGGGCATTGACACTAATTGCAGTCGCTCAATCAATGCTCTGGCTGCAGTGAACTAACAGCATTGCAGAACACAAATCTGGGCTGTCCTACTCTGTGAAGCTCAGTATCACAACACATTTATTTACGGAACCACTAGGAAGAGCCTTCTGCAGGAGCATGCTGAAGTAATCATTTTATCTTGGGGCCTGAGATTGCCCCAAAATGAAAACTGCAGCTCTAGCTTGCATAGAACTGCATGAAGTAGTTCAAATTAATTACTAAGAAGGGTCAATGTGTGCAGTAAATGCTTTCTCTGCAAGATGGGTAACAGACCAATACAGCAATTCATCTCAAAGTGGCTCAGAAAATTGTACTTGAAAATGAACAAAACCCAGAGAAATTAATGCTGACAGGCTTTTGTTCTCTAGCAGACCTTGAAATCATAACTGTTTAGAAAGCTCTTCAAGTGCTCCATTTATGAATTATAGAATCTTAACTGGCTGAAAGCCAATGGTTTAAAAACCATAAAAAGCACTGCTTTGCATTGCCAGCTTTATTATTTAACACAGTTCAGTATATCTGAGATTTTTCTACTGAAAGTAAGTGCATTAGGTGACAGAGCTTTCCCAAATGCACTTCTCATATGCCCAACTCCTCAGAAAGGTCTTCACATGACCTGCACTGTATAATTTAAGTGAGAGGTAATATCTAGTGGACTGCATCCTCTTTAAACAATGTTGAACTCTCTTTTGCTCAATCCTGCGCTGTTTCTCTTCCTCCCCCATGATAATGGCATAGATGGATAAGCTCGTAGGGAATGCCATACCTACAGGTTGTGGAGTTTGACCTTGTGCAAGTGCCTACAAGCTGGATGGCAAATAAAAATGAAAAAGTATTTTTCTCCATCTGCATGCACTTCAGGTTCATAAACTCTCACTTCTGCCTTTCTCAGCTGATCGAGGCAGCTGCTGCACCTCATAAATCTCAGCCTAAGTGCTGTGTATTAGGAGTGAAAAACCAGGTGCTGTGCAACAGCCCTAATTTTGACACACAGAAAGTGTTTGTACAGGCAAGTTCATGATATTTCAACACATGCCTGATTCTGGACAAAGAAAAGAAGAACAAGCTTTGAATATGGGCTAGAAAATGTAATCAGGGCCACAATGACCAAGGAAGATATAGGCCAGAGGCCCTATATATGCTGCTCAAATGGATGTGTACAATAACCAACCTTGTTAACCCTCTCTGTTATAATCCAGGATTGCTCCCAATTTTTCTCATTTCAACTGAAAAAAGCAGCTTCTGTATGTGATCCGATGTTTTCTATAACCTAGATCATATTAATCATCAGCTGAAACTCAGTAATTGGGAAACAACATTACACAAGATAAAAAATCCTCCCTTTTATTGTACAGCTGGGTAAATTCAATCCTATGTTCTGAGTGAGGGGTAATGATCAAGAAAACACTGAACTTACCCTTACTTCTCATGTCAGTTCAGAAGATTGATAATATCAAATATATCAGATATGTTCCTTAGGCTAGATTATTAAAAACAAACGGTTATTTACAGAGCAGCAATGGATACCGGACACGTTAATGCAATGCTAGAAGTCTGAAGATAGATTCCAAGGGCAGGATTTTCCGGCCTTGACACCGGCAGGCATTGTCGTGGGAGGGACGGGAAAATTTGGCGAGCCATTAAAAGTCAATGGGCCTCCAAATTTTCCTGTCCTGCCCGTAACGATGTCCGCTGGCGTGGGGCCGGAAAATCGCACCCCAAGGAGTTGGTCAAATCATTATCCGTCAGACAAGGCTCTTGGATTCTCCTTAAAAAATAAATAAATGATTAAAATTACAAAAAAAAACTTGGCAAAATGAAAACAAGCTGTTTGCACCAACCAGTCCATATTGTCGCTCGGTCATACAGAGCTTGAGTATTGCTGAAAAAAGAGACATGCTGTTGAAGCTTTTCATCTTGCACTCATCAGGACAGACACAAGAATGCCAAATTTCATGGGGAAAATCAATTTACACTGCATGATAAAGGGGGTGTAGATTGGTTGACAAGTCAGCTCTGATTGGTCAAGACATTGCCATGGTAAAGGCACCAGGAAGCTATTGGCACCAGGTTTTTGTTTATTCAAAAATTGTGCAATGCCTGGACATATTCCTTTTGCCTGCAGAGGACAGGTCCCTGCATTTGAATGTGTGCTTGTAAAACTCAGGACATAATTCTAACATGAGATGTGGTTCCGTGATTGGGCATTTGCTGAACAAATCTGAGTGTAAGAATTACACTTACAACCAACTTAAGATTATTAGTGGGACTTGCAATGTATCTCACTTACGCTTGCTAGAGGCTACAGATACATCAAACAGGTGACAGGCACCATGTTTGCAAGATATGACATTTACATTATTTCAGACTCGAAATGCAAGGAATGCATTACTATTTTGTGTGCAATATTACAGCCTTCAACTGCTGGTACTCTAACTGCCTGACACTACACCCTCCCTCCCAATTTACCCTAAACTCCCAGCTCCCTTGTCTATCCAAACCATCCCTTCGCCTTTCCTACTCTGCAGTTTCTTATATGACTCTGTTCAACCCCCAGCTTGTTTATATTGCCTATGAGACCCATCACCTGCTCCTTCAATATCCTGGTTCCTGACAACCAGACCTTACCTTTTCATCCAATACTAATGAACAATCAAATGGAGAACTCGGAGGAAACCTCTTTATCCAGAGAGTGGCGAGAATGTGGAACTTTCTACAACTGGGTGTAGTTGAGGTGAATAGTATAGGTGCAATTAAGGGGAATCTAGATAAGCATGTGAGGCAGATGAGAGGGAGAACGGAATAGAAATTTATGCTGATGGAGTTAGATGAGGAAGGATGCAAGGAGGCTTGACTGCAGCATAAATGCCAGCATGGACTGATTGGGCCGGATGGCTTGTTTCTGTGCCATATATCCTATGCAACGTCATCAACATGTGTCTCTCAACAAGCTTCTTTCAAGGTTGCAATTATCACTTCCCTCCCTCACAGAAAGAAGAGGAGGATCTTAATGTCAGGGGAATTCCCGTTACCAACCACCAGTGCACACTGCATAGGATAGAAAAACAGGAGGAAATGAACGCTGCACAACAAATAGAATAAAAGTCACAGAGTGAAATAGTTGTCCTGTTAAAAAAATCTCCAAAATTCATTGTAAAATATAGATTTCAAAAAGCTTTTAAACATATTGGCTGGCCTCGTTGGTCGAATCTTAATTCTAAAAAATTGGTTGCGCCAGATGTTAAAATGGAGCAAATCTGAAAAAGGAACCTACCCTGCCTCAAAAATGCCTACTTATGGTTTTGACTGTGGTGCTATGCGTGGTAGTGAGTGACCAATCAGCTGATGGGAAATGAGTTGATTATTTAAACATTATAATGAGGCTTTCTGGCTTCATTTTAACAGCCAATCTATTTTGAAGTCATTTAGGCCATACATCCCAGGCCTCAGAAAACTCGGCAGCTGGAAGGAGGGAAAGGAGGTCTGAATCCATGTGGTAAATGCCTTTACAGCATTGCTTGTGGGCCAGGGGTAGCAGGAGTGTATTTGTCAAGCCCAACAAGCTATGCAGTCAGCCCCTTCCCACCCTATGCTTAGTCCGCTCCCCCAGCCACCATCAGATATCTCCTCCCCTGATTATCAATGATCTCTCACACTCCCCCAGTGCACCTACCTGCCGTCATAAGCTCCAACACTATGAAGCAGGCTTCCCATCTAGAAGACCTCTACAGCCAGTCAATCAGTACGCCTGTAGGTGGAAATGCCACCGAAAAATATTTAAAGGAGCACTGAAGTTAAAAACTGCAGGACATTGTGGAAATGCTCTTCTGGGTTTTCTGACCTCACACAACAGCAGCCTGCATGGGACCCACCTTGAGGCTAAAATCCAGGCCTTCAAATTCACTGCTATCTTTTTAGCGGGGTCGAGAATGGGCCCCAATGTATATCAGAAGTATGACCGGGTGCTATTGAAATACAAAAATAACAGGCAGGAAAAGACAAGCTGTCCCACATTCATGATGCCTGGAGCAGCATGACCAGACATTTTCTAATCATTCTTCACACACCCACTTTTGTGCTCTTCCCCCATCCCCACCTACTCTCCCCCTCACACCACCCACAGCAATGCACTGAGAGACAAAAATACAGAAAAAGAACCAGGGTCAATTAGGGAAGACACCTCTCCCATCCCTTTTGGCAATCAAAACCAGTCCAGGAGATGCAGGTTCAAAGGCAAAACTGCTTGACTAGCCAATATATGAAGCTGGATATAATATTGCACTGGAGATCTAATGCTACTGAACTGCCTGTTAAAGAGGGCTACAATCAATGATTGTGCCCCCTCAAAGATCATTAGGCAAAAACTGTCAATCAAATCCCTGATCCCAGGCTAGACCTAATTGTTTGACCTGTATCAAGCTGGTTTGGAACTTTTCCCTGCAGGCATGCTTAGCCACTGAATTATGGGCAGCACAGCTTTTAAGTTTCACTGAACCAAATTCTAAAGGTCAAGTGCATCTCTAATAATTACACTAAATCAACAGCTGCTCACAGAAGGCTACATTTCTTGTATCAATATTGAATGAATAGCCAATCATTGTGATTGAACATGATGGCTTTGGTCAATTAAAACAATTACTATCTTGCACAAAGTAATGTGCTTTTATTTCAGTAACTTGCAGCCAGTCTGCTTGATCTCTGAGCTGACAACTTTTCTCTTGAGGAAGATGCTCCATGTCTAAGGGTTTTTAACCTCTTACATGTTGATTCTAGCCATTAAGAGTTCAAATCAGAACTTAAAAGAACAATTTTGTCACGGGCGGTTTGCATGAGGTCACTGAAACCCAAGCATTTTGTGTTTGTTGACTATTCGATTCTAGCTGAACCTGATTCAGTTCATAGCCAACAGCATGGTTTCCTGCAGTCCTTGGGAATGTCAAAGCCCTCTGTAATGTCCCTAAGGCCACAACATTTGGAATCAAGTAATTCAGCACAGACTGTGTTATAGAGCTGATTTTCCAGGCAACTTATCTTGGTGGAAACATTGAACTTTATTTACAAGGCAGCAGCAACAGCTACATGCGTGCATCTAACTCTGTAACTAAAGAAGAAGAACTCTCTCCTAGAGTTTCCCCGTGCTGCTAACCCATTGGTTTACACAGATCATGTGATCTTACAATACAGGATTATTCTCAAAGCTACAGTCCAACATTTATCAAAACTATGGCCAGGATATTGCCGACACGCAAAATGACGCGCGATCATGTCGGGCGTGTGTCCCGACATCATCACGCGTCATTTCGATATTGTGCTCGGCGGGTGCGCGCCGGAGGCGGCTATGCACCCGATGAACTGTCAAAGGCCTATTAAGGCCATTAAGATAGTAATTTAGCTAATTAACAGCGCTTAAGGTTGATGGGCAGGCAAAGAGCCCAAGAGGCCTTCATGTTTTTCAGGAAACCTCATCCGCAGGCAGGATGAGGTTTCCTGAAAGTTTAAGAAAATAATTAAATAAAATTTGCGAGAAGCACAAACATGTCCCAGCTCATGTGACACTGTCACATGAGGGAACATGTTTAAATAATTTTTCAGATCATTTATTCAAAATTTTCATTTCTGACTTAATCTCCCTGAGGCAGCTCCATGCCTCAGGGAGATTGCTGCGCTCTTGTGCAGGCCCCGACTCTCCCTCCTCCTCCTGCCCACACAGGAGTGCTGAGCACTACTGGCTATGCGTCACGCTGGGCGGGCCTAATTGGCCCGCCCATGTAAAATGGCGGCGATCGGCTCCGCACCCGCTCCCGCCCAGCCTGCCCGACATAAGTAAGTTTCTGGCCTATAATTACTACAGACTGGGGCATTGAATCTGGAATCTTATGGTCTGTAAGGCCGGTTACAAGCTGTCTTTAATCAGGCTAGAACCCTATTTTAATGAAATTGAATACAGCCACTATGACAATTCCTCACCAATCCCATTACGTTCTCCCTAAAAGTTGTTAAAAAATTCACAAAAAAAAACTTAGCCATAAACCTGGAGCCATCAGCTTCATCCATACACAGCATAACATACTCAGCTGGATCTTAAATATTCTGAGCTTGGGAAACTAATTACTGTCATGCTTACTAATTCCCACATTGCAAATGGTACCCGACATCCTTACAAGACTTTATGTGATGCCCCCAGTATGAATCAATAAAATGCACATGTAAAATATTGCATTTTTTTTTCTCCTTGCTGTAAAGGGATAAAATTCCCAGATCAAGGGCTCCAGTATGCACAAGTGAGTGTACTTCTTTCTTCATATGGCAAACTGCCTCAATAGCTCATTCACCATAATCTGTCTTCAAAGAACAGCAGCATTGCAGCCCTTGAAATGGAAACAGGAGAGAGAGAGAGAAGTACAGATGTTGTTTGAGAGGTAATGAGAGGAACAGAGGGAGACCCCATTAGAAACCTAGTTGAGAAGGGAAGGTGAGAAATTGTCTTGGTGGCTTTTACAAATTGTTTTTTATTCTTTCATGGAATATGGGCATCACTGGAAAGGTCTTAATTGGTTGCATGTCCCTAATTGTCACATCTGAGTGCCTTGCTAGGCCATTACAGAGGGCAGTTAAGAGTCGGTCTGGATCATATGTAGGCCAGACCAGGTAAGAACGGTAGATTTCCTTCCCTAAAGGGTATTAATGAACCAGATGGGTTTTTATGACAATTGATGGTAGCTTCATGGCCATTATTACAGAGACTAGCTTTCAATTCCAGATTTTATTAAGTTATTGTGTTTATTAATTGAATTTAAATTCCAACAGCTGCCATGGTGGGATTTGAACCAGTGTCCCCTGTATATTAGCCTGGGCCTCTGGATTACAATAACATTACCACTAAACCACCATCTTCCCCCTCATTAAAATAAACACTGGAATTTTACTCTGATTTCCACCACACTGCAGAAGGAGTGATATTGGAGTGTGCTGATGATAGTAAATTAGGAGGCATATAAAAAAGTGAGGAAATTTATTTAAAAATTGCAGAAGAATGCAGACAGTCTAACTGAATAGGCAGATAGGTGGCAGATGCAGTTCAATACAGTAAATGTAAAACATTGGAATGAACCTTGGGGTAATTTTCCTGGCTAATTTAAACTGCCTGGCCTGTTTCCATCAGGCAGGCAGCGTTACAATTGCCCCTATTGTTTCAAATGGTCAATAAACAAGAGGGCAAAGACTTATTAGAAAAACAAAGAGGAATAAAAGAACATCATGCCTAGGGATTTTTTTCACCATAGAATGCTACTGAAATAGAAACTTTAGTATTATTTAAAAGGGATGGGCTGGTATTTGAATGGAGAAAATACAAAGGCTATAAAGGAAGAGATCAAATCTATCTGGTTCGTAACATTTCAATATTTTAAAGCAACTTTGAGTCCGCTTATGTTTATTCTTTAATTATTCTCGTGTGATATTCGTAATTAAGAATTTTCAAAGGCATTCCCTCCATTGCCAACAGGTTTGTGTGTACACATACTCACACACATCCCTTCTCTTGGGATATTAGGCTGCAGTAGTCAGAATAATGGCAGAGCCTCTTTGTGAAGAGATGCAGTAGTTAATTCTGTCTCTTTATCCACTGTGGATTGAGTTTTGTAAAATAAAGCAGGGATGAGCGGAAGTGAAACTTAAGGTGTCTGGAGCAATGAGATGCTGTCAGCTCTATCAGTGAGAATGGGACTGGAATTTGAATTGAGCTTGCAATCACTTAGGGTAACAGATTGTCACAGGGATTTGCTGAAGTCCTGCCATGCTTGTACAGAATCCTCAGGATCTGACAGCTTATAACCACAAGAAGCATTTGAGCTCACTGTATATTTTTCTGGTATGTTTTCATGCTTCTGTAACTCTGCCAAAATATTTGTTCACAGAGGTCAAAGAACATATAGCCTACTGTTTAAAGTACTTATAGTATTGAAAACCCCAAGGTTCTCAGCAAAGATGGTTCAGTGGATCTCTCTCTAATCCGACAAGTAACCAACATCTGGAATTAACTAACGGCACTAAAGCTTAATGCACAGGTACAAAAAAAAAGTCAAAAGGGCCAGTGGAATGGTGGCTGCTATCTCAAGGGCAAGTTGTGCTTCAGTTGTACAGAGCATTGCTCAGACTTCACTTGGAGTGCAGCATTCCATCTTGGGCAATGAACCTCAGGAAATAAATATTAGGTGGAGTTTTGCAGCCCCATCATGGCAGGGGCGGGGCCGTAAAATGAGGCGAGCCGTTCAAAACTGCATTGACTTCAGTAAAATCCCGCCAGTGTAAAATTCCGCCCATTGGCTTTGGAGGGGGATAGCATAGATTAACCAAAATGATAGCAGGGCTTAAAGGGTTCAATTATGAGGACAGGCTGGGGTAAATATTAACACAAATTGTTTTTCCAACTATATTAGAAGAAAAAGTGTAGTCAAGAATAACGTGCGCCCTTTCAAAGTAGATGCCAGTAAAAATGCAAATGCAAATAAGGAAATGGCATGGTTTCTCCAGGTATTTTTGTTTTTGTTTTGGATTTCCAGCATCCGCAGTTTTTTGCTTTTATCTTAAGGAAATGGCATACTTGGTGACTAATTACCTGGTGTTAGTCTTTGCAGCAGAGGAAGTACACCTGATATTTCTGGGAAACAGATAATGAATCAAGGACTAGAACTCACTAAAAGTTAACATAAGCATGAAAACAATATCAGAGAGAAAGAGATTTAAGGGTCCATGTACACAGGTCACTAAAACGTAGTGAAATGAGAAACAATCAAAATGGCTAAAGGACTATTAGCTGTTATACCTAGAGGGCTAGCATATCAAAGGGAGAACACTTTACTACATCTATACGAAGTATACTACATCGGAAGTACTGTGTGCTGTTCAGGGCGCCACACCTTAATGAGGATATATTGACTTTGGAAAGAGTGTAGCACAGATTCACCAGAACGTTACCAAGGCTTCAAGTGTTAAATTATGAAAAGCAATTACATAAATGAGTCTTTTCCCTGGAACACAAGGAGTAAGAGCTAGAGTAGGCTATTTGTCCCTTTGGGCTTGCTCCACCATTCAACAAGATCTTGGCTGATCTTCCACCTCAACTCCACCTTCCCACACTATCCCCCTACCTCTTAATTCCATTAATATTATGAAGTTTTTGATCTCTGTCTTGAATGAATTCAATGGCTGGGTATCCCACGCTCTTTGGGCCATTGAAACCCAAAGTTTCACAACCCTCTGAGTGAAGAAATTTCTCTTCATCTCAGGCCTAATGACCGAACCCTTATTCTGAGACTGTGATCCTGTGTGCTATATTCCCCAGAATATGACAATTATGGTGTCATTTGATCGAGGACTTTAGGACTTTGAAAGGAGTTAACAGGGTGGGTAGAGGGAAATATTTTCCACTGTTTAGGGGTCAGAGGGAGGTGGATGTTTCGGACAAGAGCACATAATCTTAAAATCAGAACCAGGTCATCCATGAGAGAAGGGTGGTAGAAGTGTAGCACTCTCTTCTACAAACAACAGTGGATGTAAGCTCAATTAAACATTTTCAGTCTGAGATTGATAGATTTTTGCTAGCCAAGGATATTAAGAAATAAGGGGTCGAGGTGGATGGGTGGAGTTAGGTTACAGATCAACCATCATCTCATTCAAAGGCAGAACAGGCTGAAGAAACTGAACGGCCTCCTCCTCTTCTGACATGTTCCTTTGAGCTTAGATGGCTGAGTAGTGGCTGACTTGGAGGTTTTTTAAATGATTAAATGATTCAATTAGGTAAAATATTTTAAAAATGATTTACTGTGGGGTGGTGAGGGGTGGGGGAGGGGGGTGAATTCAGAACAGTAACAGATCATAACCTGTATAACAAACCTTTATGTACATTAAATTTCGCAAACAGACAGCAGACATTTGGCCCATCAGCTTTACTTTTCCAAGCCATTCTTATTCCTGCTTCCGTCATTGGGCAGAATTTAGTGTAGGTGAGGAGGGTTCAGCTCACCGGTGGGAAACCCATCTTGCCTCTCCAAGGGGCACCCAATGCTGTTTAAGTGAAATCAGGCAGTTAAGCGGGCAACGTCGGGCCTCCCACAATATTAGGTCCCCAGTAGGGTGGAAATCCCACCCCTGAGAGCTGCCAGCCAATCAGAGACAGCAAGTTCCACATTACAGGCGTCATTACTGGGAGCGGTGGCTGCTGCTGGTAATTCAGTGAGGCCTTCGCCAAGGTTTATCAATGGGTCCCTGGAGACAGGTGTGTGGGCAGGTTAGGGATTGTGGGGGGGTTGCGGTCACCAGCGAGGGGAGGAGATCGGATGCAAGGGGAGGGGAGTGGCCCTCAGCGGGTGCCCCATTCCTGATGCCTATCTTCAATCCCGCACGAAAGGTCTTTGAACCCTGACAGGGTTTGCTGTACTAGCCATGCCTATGTCTAGGCAATAAACCATGACACTGAATACACAATATTGGTCTAAGGTGTTTGCTGCATGCTGCATATAATGCACTATATCTAGTGGTACTTATTTCATTTGATTCCTTTTATCAATATATATGACTTTATAAATTTCATGTTTTAACCTGAAGAATAATAGAGTAGGCTAGGGTTTTGAGGGTACAATCATTTCTCAAATTTATGGGGGAAATATATAATTAATCCAATGATCTGATGTCAGATATTTTATTTTTAACAGTTTAATCTTATTACTCCAGATTGGCAACAGCATCAAATACACTTCTGTCCCTGTTGAAATCACAATTACAAATTGGTGAAAAAAGTACAAATGCTGGACTGTGACTGCATATCATATCAGCACAATGTGGTCCATTTTTTCCCCTCAGAATCATTCACCAATATCACAGCTCAGTCTCTTCCATCCATCAATCTCAACTATTAAAGGAAATTGTTTTGAAATGATGGGTTTGTTGTAGGTACATACAGAAATTAAATATTGCCCACAAGATCATTTTTTGGAGCAATCTTGTGCGCTATTATATGAAGTGGTTTATTATTGAAATCCCTATCATGACTATGGGAAAAGTACTGGGAGTATAGTGATGTGCCATCCTTTATGGAAATGATCATTTGCGCTCTGAAAGTTTCTACAAACCAATTAGAAAATAATTATTACTATTTGCATTAAATGGTGCTCCAGTCATATTCCCGGAACAACAGCATAAGGATAGCGATAAAAGAAACTAAAAGTATCAATGTATAAACATACAACTGTTTGTAAGTTTACTACTGAACTAGTCTTTTAAACGACCTTTAGGGCTTGGGTGATCTGTTTAGTTTACTGTATCAAGGTATCCGCAGACTGCAAGCCAGTGAATCAATAAAAGTGAATGCCCCTTGTATATTTACATCTAACACAGCATTCTTACATGTTGTACCATCTTGTATCTGTCAGCACGAAGGTGATGAGGTTGGTATCACTATTGGCTACTTTCAGCTGAGACTGAGACACCACTCAAGGAGGAGAGTTGTCCCGAGGTTTGGAACACATTGTCAGTCAGTTTTGGGGGGGTAAGAGAAAAATCAAAGGGAACCAAAGAATAAGATCCAGTGTCCAGATTTGAGAAACTGCGGACAGATCCTCTTTGGGAAACTGATTCAGTGCAGATTATCAAAAATGCCGGTTCTGCATTTTCAACCAATCAGGAATGTCCTGGGTGATCCCGTAGTGATACGGGTGTTGAGATCTCACCAGAGGTGCGGGAGCAGAGCACAGGAATCTAGTGAGCAATGTGAAGGGAACATGGTGCTATAGAACAGTGGGAAGCTGAGACCAGAGAGAGGGCAGACTGCCAGTAACAACTACCCATGAGTAATTCATTTTCGAAAGTTCAGTATGTGTGTGTCTGTGCGTGTGTGGGGGTGACGGGGGCAGGTGGGGGGGTTGGGGGGAGATGCCAGGCTGAGGGTTCACCTAGGGCGGTAAATACCCTTGTCCCAGCACTGTTGCAAGTAGGGAGGCTTTACGGCAGTTGTACAGGACCTCATGAGACCACATCTGGTGTAATTTGTACAGTTTCGGTCTCCCTATTTGAAAAAGAATATAATTGCATTAGAAGCCGTTCAGAGAAGGTTCATTCGACTCATTCCTGGGAAGAAGGGCTTATCTTATGAAGAAAGTTTGAACAGGTTAGGCCTGTAACCATTGAGGTTCAGCAGAATTAAATGGTCTTATTGAAACGTATGGGACAGAATTTTTCCTCTTCCGGGCGGGCACGCACCCGACCCGAACGGGAGTGAAATAGTGCGCGATGATGTCGGGCGAGCGTCCTGACGTCATCATGCACACTCACGATCTTTTGGTCGGCGGGCGCACGCAAGAGGTGGCAGCACGCCCACTGACAATTAAGAGACCTATTAAGGCCCTTAAGTAATTAATTAAGCTGCATTTTTTGCTGCCAGCTTAACCATTCGGTTGGCGGGCGGGCGGGCGATTAGGCCAGGCGGCCTTTGCATTTTTAACAAAACCTGATCCACGGACGGGATGAGGTTTCCAACGCTTACTAAAAAAACAATAAAAAATTTTTAACATCCTTTTTCACATGTTCCTCTTCATGTGACGGAGCCACATGTGGGGACATGTTTATCTCATATGTTAAAAGTTTATTTTTGTATTTAAAATCCGTCAGCTCCCTGAGGCAGCCCTGTGCCTTTAGGGAGCTGTCAGTGCGTGCTCCCCGACGCATGCGCACACCTCAGCGCTCGCACTCCACCCGCCCCCACCCTGGGAAGCGAGACCCCACCATCTGAAAAATTCAGGCCTAAGGGCAGAGTCGTCCCAGATTTGCACTAAGTGCAGTAGCGGGCAGGAAAAAGGACATTTTATCTGCTGGCTGCAGTGACAGATTTTCACACCGTATTGTCCCAATCCCACCTCATTAATAGTGCATTCCCAGAAAACATGCTGTTTCGATGGTGGGCAAGCTCTCATTCGCCTGCTACGCCATCACCTCGCCGCTTCATCATGCTGGGCGCCATATTTAAAGTGCAGCTGCACTTTAAGCACACTTCTCAGTGCTTCCAGCCCAGGACTGCTGCAAATAAGACATGGCCCCCAAAGGCAAAAAGACTACAGCCCCCCAAATCAGTGACACATCCCTGGAATGCCAGCTGGATGCTGTGGAGGCTCGCCCTGAAGTCCTCTACCCCTGCTCTGGCTGCAGGAGGGGCAGCAATCTCATCACTCTGTCTTGGTAGGCGATCGCAGTGGTGATTAGCGTCAATGCTGCACAGAAGTGGTTAGCCATCAATTGCAGATAGAGGATGAGTGATCACATCTGTGCTGCCAGGGTAAGGCAACCATTTCATCACTCGAAACTCAAACATTCAAGCCCATCACACATTCATGGACATCTCACTCACTGCCAGCTCAAGGGACATCACCATCCATTGTGTCACACATGCCCCCACATATCTATCTGGCCTCATCTCCTCTGGGGGCTGCCTCCTCAGCCCTCATCATCTTGAGGCCACTTGTGCAGATCAACATGTGCCCCCACACACACCCTGGAATACCCTCTTTCCCCTGTACAGCCTTCACCCTGCAGCCTCTTCCATTGCCTGAGGCCACTTCTCCCCCTTCACCTAGCACCCATTGTAAAGCCACCCCCGCCTTATGGCTGGTCTGGTAGGTAGAGACCTGCCTCTGTGTCCCCCTAAATATGATGTGGTGCTGTCTACGAAGTCTGGCGCTGATGACTGCGAGTGCTGCCCGAAGCAAGTTAGGCAAACAAACCTCAAAGTCCCGAGCGAAGTGCAGCTCACCAGGTGCATGTCACTTATGTTCAGTTGTGAAACACTTACTGACGAGTTTGGATGATCCGGTGTGGGGGGAATGATTCCGGTGGGCTGGGCTTATGATATGCAGGCATATTACAATGAGGTTCCCAACGTCCGACAGTGGGAAATGCAGCCTACCATTGATGGGCAAAATGGACGATTGCAAACTGGTTTCACGACATAGTGAAACCGATTTTTGGCCTTCTTGCCATATTGTCCGCTCACGCCGTCAAACACGCCTGACGCCAGCGGACACAGAAAATTCCGCCCTAAATCTCTCCATTCCTTTTAAAATTTGACCATGCAGTGTGTAAGGCTTCTTCTTATTCTATCTCCAAAAATCTAATACTTTGCATCTTTCCACATTCAGCAGATAGGTGCCATATGAAATTAATCCACTAACCTCTTTACATCCTCCCGAAGTTGCAAATACTTCTATTTATAGTAAACCGTGCCTATTTTTGTGTCATCGGTAAATTTTGATATGCTGCTGTCTACACCCAAGTGCAGATTATTTATGTGATAAGTAAACCAATTATTTCAGATCATTACTGTTTACATCCTTCCAGTCAAAAAGTTTTGCATGAATTGCCACTTGCTCGTCTTTTAAACAACTTTCCATCCATGCTGTTGAGCTTCCTTGAATCCGACCGAACCTTAGCAGATAATTTGAAAAACCATATTTACAATAAGCACGGTTTTTCCTCTGACATTACACTCCGTTATTTTTCAAAGGGATTCCACTTTCTTAAATCTACATTGGCTGTCCTTGATTAACCCATATCTTTCTTGGTGAGTATGAACTTATTAATTTTATATTATGGTCTTTGGAAACTTAACCATTACCGACGTTAGGTGATTGGCCCATAGTTATCTGGTTCATCCATTTTTAACATTTTTAACAGAGGTATTTCTTTGGCAACCCTTCAGTCTTCCATATCTAAGAATGTTTAAAATATTGTGGTCAGAGCCTCTGCTATTTCCTCTATGACTTCTACATATCTTCTATGATGTATGCCAACAGGTATCAATACATTTTTCACTTTGAGTTCCTCCAATTCTTTTTTCAGTTTAGTTTCTTGTTTATATATATCGTTGCTAATTGCTCGACCTCATTCTCTTGTACTCTTTCGTTCCAACTACCTCACGCTTCTTTGAAAACATGCACTTTACAAAATATGCACTTTTTAGCTCAGCAATTCGTTATCTTCCATAACAACATTTATTCTGACCAATTCCAGTGGTTATCTGGCTAGCTCACTCTTTAATAGTTTCAGGCACAATTACTCAGAATATTTCCGAAAGTTTCTTAACTTGTTTTTGGTTGATCTGGGTTTTTGTACATTTTAAAAAGGAGGAAGCGTTACCAACATGAACCTGTGCAAAGCAAAATTTACATGAATGCATGTTCAACTTGAAAGTTGTTGGTCAAATACATAACTGAATAAATCACACATTGTGCTTTAACTGAGTAATCAGCTTTACGCTCAATTGTAATGCTTGGTGACAAATGCTAAGTCAACACAACATCATGCTGAATTAGGCTGTGGCATGAATTCTGAGAGTATTGCTTTTTTAACGATTGGAGTACCTTCACTGAAATAAAAGGAGTCAATATGAAGCTAGAATTCACCGATAATGCTCTCTCCAGTTCTTAAGGGTGAAGCATGTTTAAGCCAATTTGAAAATTATCTTCCCACAATAGTATCTAGCACCTTGTTAAATGATTCTAATGCCCTGATCTGAACAACCATATTCACAACCCATTTCAGCTGTTGTTCACCTTCCATATAAAAGCACTTGCTCACATCTGTCCTAAATTTGCTCATCAAAATCTTGAGCTATCCTCTTGTTCTGCTGCCTTCGGTTTCAATTTTGTGTTATTTGGCAATTTAACATAAAAGCCAGATTTTGTCCACATGGAGTCGGGCAGGAGAAAAAAATGGTGGCTGGAGCGCTGACCAGAAGGCCCACCTCCGCTTTCTCATCATTCCTTCTCTGTCTCTGAGTCAAAATCCTGTAACTTCCTTCCGAACAACACTTTGGATGTACCTGCACCACATGGACCGCAGTGGAGCAAGAATGCGGCTCACCACCACCTTCCCAAGGGCAATTAGGGATGGGCAACAAATGCTGGCCTAACCAGCAATGCCCACATCCCATGACAGAAAAAAATTGTGCCTTAATTTATTTTCAGTCAAGCGGGAAAGAGGGTCGGGCAGGAAATTCACACACAGCTGGTTAGGAGTTGCCAGCACTATTCTGGAAGTGTGCATTTCGGAACATCTGCAATTTTCAGTGAGGCAGCTGCATTTTGGAAGCATTTCTAAATCACACCTGCAGAGTGGACACACGAACCATGGATTGGAGGTGGGAAGACTCTAAAAGGTGAGTAAAAATGGTGTTTTCTCCTTTACAGTTCATCATGAAATGCAATAGCCTGAGTTATATGTATGTTTACTGAAGTGAGTGATGACAGTGCTGTGAGTGGAAAATATAAGTGACCATTAAATAATATGGTTACCAGGTTGTTACTTCTGACAACTGGCAAGCTGTCAAGTGAAAAAACAGCATTGTAAAAGTGGCAAAGTCTTCAGAGATATTAAAATAAATCAGTCACTGGATAAAGTGCTATTCTGCACTGTACAATGTACAGGGGCTTGCCCAGTGTGAAATCCAGTGCTAATTGTTTACATTTTACTCATGACTTTCATTCATTCCTCACAGAACAGTTCAGCCATCTGTTTGGCAGTTTGAAATATCTGAGATGCCTGAGCCTTCATTCATTCCTTACAGAACAGTTCTGCCATCTGTTTGGATATTTGAAAGCTTTGACAGATGTATGAGTTTTCATTATTTCTTTACAGAACAGCTTCAAAATCTGTTTAGCTGTTTGAAAGCTTTAACAGATTTATGAGCTATCTTCAAAGGCACTAATGGATTCTGCACTGTAGGCTTTATTAATACAACTGTTCTGGAAAATGTCAATTTGCTGGCTTGGCTGCCTTCCAAACCATTAATGGATTCTTCACTGCAAGGTTTGTTGACATAGCTATATTGGGGAAGATGAGCTTGTTTATTTTGAAGAGGATAATAGTTTTTCAATACCTGTTCAAGTGACGTTTGTTTATTTTACAAAATATTAGTTCAAAGTCAAAAATTTGTTATCTGACCTCATAATAGAAGACACAAAAAGCATCGAAGAATAGTATAAAAGCAGGGAGCAAAAGGGAGGGAGGAACTTAATCACGATCACTAGAGAAAAAGTACTAAGAAAACTAATGGGACTAATGATTATCAAGTCCCCTGGACCTGATAGCCTGCATCCCAGGTTCTTGAAAGAAGAGGATGCAGAGATAGTGAATGCATTGGTATTCCTTCAAAATTCCCTAAATTCTGGAAAGGTCCTAACAGATTGGAAAACCTCAAGTGTAACATCTCTATTCAAGAAAGAAGAAGACAGGAAGCAAGAAACTATAGACCAGCTAGCCTAACATCTGTCATTGTGAAAATGCTAGAATCCATTATCAGGGACATTTAGAAAATACAATCAGGCAGAGTCAACATGGTTTTGTGAAAGGGAAATCACGTTTGGCAAATGTAATAGAGTTCTTTGAGTATGTGACAAGCAGGGTGGATAAAGAAATATCAGTGAATGTAGTGCATTTAGATTTCCAAAAGGCATTTGATAAGGTGCCACATAAAAGGTTATTGCACAAGACGAGCTCATGGAGGTGATATATTAGCATGGATGAGGATTGGCTAACAAATAGGAAACAGAGGCCTGAATTTTCATAAAGACGGAGAGCCCTCTCCATCGTTAAGAAAATGGTGGCGGAGGCCCGAATCCGGAAGACCCACCCCTGAACATGACACCTACCATTTTCACTGGGGTGGGGGGGCGGGGGAGGTGAATGGGGGTGGGTTCTGAGTTTCATATCTGTGGCTCATGGAGGCAACTGCACACGTTAAAGTGCAGCTGCCTCAGGCTGATTTGATTTTCATTAGTGCAATGTCCAAAAGACAACTTGTGCACTTTAGACCTGTTAGGAGAAAGTCTAAAGCAGCTGGAGTTCTTTGGAGAGTTAAGTTTCTCCCTTTGGGGGAGGTCAGGTGCCCTTTGGGAGAGGTAAGGTGTCCTTTGGGATTGTTAGATATAGACATGAATGTGTTTAAAAAGTGCATTAACTCATTGAAACCGTCAAAAGAGTTGTCAAGACAATTGTCAAAAGGAGCTGTCAAATGGCGATTTCAAGCTGTCAATACATTTTAAACTGCCCTTAAAGTATCTGAAATAAAGTTTGCAAAGTTTAAAAAAAAAGTGTTGCTATTTCATTCTGTTTGTTGACATAAGCCTAAGGGTATCATGGCAGGATTAGTGCTGCATGACTGCTTTCATAACCTTTCATTATCACAGTGGGATGACTGAGTTCATAGATTGATTGACAGCTTCAAGTGGTTATAAACTCTTTTAAGTGGGACTATGAATTCCAATACTTGTTTTTATAAGCGATTAAATGAAGTTCAATGTAGTGAATGGGTTTTTATCAATGAGGGCGCTTTCTTAAATAGTGAATTCATCAATAGAAACTAAATTGTTTTATTTAATCTCAACATGGTGGATACTGAGTTGGGATGGTAGGTGTAAGGGGAAAGGGTGGTGGTTGGGGTGCATGGGTTGGCATAACTTGGCACTAAGTTGGCATAGGGGCTATAAAGGGCCATGGGGGTTGGCAGAGGCGCATAGGTTGGCATGGAGGGTTTGAGGGGCCATTGGGTGCGCATAGGGGCATAGGTTCACTTGCTGTAGTATGAGGGGTCAGAGGGGCATGGGTTTTATTAGGGCATGAGGGGCCATAGAGGGTGGGCACAGGTGCATAGGCTGGCATAGAGAGTATGAGGGATCATGGGGTGGGCAGAGGGTCATAAGTTGGCATGGTAGCTATGAGGGGCCTTGAGGTGGCATGGATTAGCATGGATGGGGCATGGGGAGTGCATGGGAGGTTGTGAGGGGTGAGGGCTAGAAGGTTTTTTTTTGTTTTATTGGCCAACATTTTGCCATTGGGGGGGTGGGTGGGCAGAGAGGGGAGGTGTGGGAGTGGGCGCGGGCTGGCGCCTTCCGATCAGTGCCCAGTCAGGGGGGCACCGCCATTTTACGTGGGCGGGCCAATTAAGGCCCACCCATGGTTACGTCCGCCAGGAAGCGCTGTGCGCTCTCTGTACGGGCGGGGTCCCTCAGCCGGGAGTGGGTTCTTTCATGCATGTGTGCGAAAGAGCGCACAGATCTCCCTGAGGCAAAGTGCTGCCTCAGGGAGATCGGCTCCGATTGAAAACTTTAAATAAAAGGTGATAAAAAAAATTTCCCTGCCATGTCCCCTCATGTGACACTGTCACATGAATCACATGAGTTGGGACATGTCCATAACTTTTATTGAAACATCTCATAAAAATTTAAACACCCTCATGAAACCTCATCCTGCCCATGGATGAGGTTTCATATTTTTTCTGAAGCCCACCTGGGCTTCTGGTCCATTAATCATCTTAATTAGTTTTTCAATGACCTTAATAGGCTGTTGACAGTTCAGCGGGTGCGCGCCCACCGAACTGAGAATTTAAATGACGCGGGATGACGTCGGGATGCACGCCTGATGTATCCCCACATCATTTTATGCGTCGGTGAGCTGGCCCCGCCCCCGATCACCAACCGGAAGATGCTGCCCATTGTTTATTTTCATTGCTTTGATAAAGTGCCAGTGCACCAAGGCAAGCCTCCATCCAGCCCACCTCCACATCCAGTAGTCTCCGCATTGTTTCCAGGGTCACCCACCCATAAAACCCAGACCCCCGTAACAAAAATCTGACATTGGTTGGGTTTGTGGAGCTGGGAATGTCCCTACTCTGCACTCCTGACTCGAGAGCGAACATTCAGGCCAGAGAGTCAGAGTAGATGGGTCATTTTCAGGTTGGCAAACGATAACAAGTGGAGTGCCACAGGAATCAGTGCTGGGGCCTCAATTATTTACAATCTATATTTCTGACTTTAATGAAGGGACTAACTGTATTGTAGCCAAATTTGCTGACAATGCAAAGATAGATAGGAAAGCAAGTTGTGAGGAGGATACAATGAGCTTGCAAAGGGATTTAGATACGTTAAGGGAGTGGGCAAATATTTTGTAAGTGGAGTTTAATTTAGGAAAATGTGAGGTTGTCCACTTTGGCAGGAAAAACAGAAAAGTAGACTATTATTTAAATGGGGAAAGCTTGCAGAATGCTGCAGTACAATGGGATCTGAGTGTCCTTGTATAGGAATCACAAAACGTTAGCATGGAGGTAGAACAAGTAATTAGGAGGGCAAATGGAATGTTGGCCTTTATTGCGGTGGATTGGAGTATATAAGTGGGGAAGTCTCACTACAACTTTACAGCATGTTTGTGAGACCACATTGAGAGTACAGTTTTGTCTCCTTACTTAAGGAGGAACATACTTGCAATGGAAGCAGTTCAGAGAAGGTGCACCAGGCCGGTTCCTGGGATGAAGGGGTTTTCTTATAAGGAAATGTTGAGCAGGTTGAACCTATACTCATTGGAGCTTAGAAGAATGAGAGGTGATCTTATTGAAGCATAAGATTCTAAGGGAGCTTGACAGGGTGAATGCTCAGAAGACATTTCTCCTCATGTGAACTAAGGGGCAGGGGTAAGACAGAGATGAGGATGAATTTCTTCTCTCAGAGGGTTGTTAGTCTTTGGAATTCTCTTCCACAAAGAAGGTTGGGTCATTGAATATTTTCAAAGCTAAACCAGAGAGATTGTTAATCCGCAAGGGGGTCAAAGGTTATGGGGGCAGGCAGGAAAATGGAGTTAAAGCCACAATCAGATCAGCCATGATCTTATTGAATGGCAGAGAAGGTTCGATGGGCCAAATGACCTACTCCTGCTCCTATTTCTTATGATCTCATGGGACAGAATATTGCACTCGTCGGTCGGGCGTAAAATGACACGCGATGATGTCAGGCAAGCGTCCCGACGTCATCGCGTACTCGCACGATATTTTGGTCGGCTGGTGCGAACGGGAGTCAGCAGCGCATCTACGGACAATTAAGCGGCCTATTAGGGTCCGTAATGAAGGAATTGATTCAAATTTTTCACTGCCCATCCAATCGTTGAGTTGGCGGGCGGGCGAAAAGGCCAAGCGGCCTTTGCATTTTTGGTGAAACCTCATTCACAGGCGGAATGAGGTTTCGACCAGTGATTAAAAAAAAAAACTTTTTGCACTCATCTCTAACATGTCCCTGCTCATGTGGCAGAGTCACATGAGGGGACACACTTTTTTTTAAAAACATTTTTAAATTCTTTATTGTTTATTTGGAAAATCTTCAGTTCTCTGAGGCAAGCTGCCTCAGGGAACTTCTACTGCGCGCACCTGGACACATGCACAAACTTCCGTGCTCACCCTCCTCCCCCCGCAACACAGGCAGAGCTGAGCGCTGCAGCGCATAACTCACGCTGGCTTGCCGCTAATTGGCCAGCCAGCTTGAAATTGTGGTCGGAGCCTGATCGTGGACGGCGGTCAGCTTCCCGACCGCTCCCAGGCCCGCCCGCTGAGACTGCCCGATGACTGGAAAATCCTGGCCATGATGAGCTTTTTTTTTAAAAAGAGTTCCAAATATTAGTATAGGGTTGACGAGTTCTCTTTATAAAATGGAGACTGGGTAAGCAGTTCGGAGGGGTTATGGGGGATGCGGGGTGGGTGGGGGTGGTGGGTGAAGGGAACGAGGGGTGTAAGCAGGTGAAGGGGTTTCACATTGATCTGCTGAACTGGGTCGATGTCTCTCTGAATGGAGGCCGGCCTTTTAACCAGGCTTCTTCGGCACTGACCTGCCTCCATCGCTGCCTCAGGCCTGCCACTTCTGGCCATCCCCGCCTCCCTTGGATGATAACCCCGCCGGCCAAACACTGCCGGGACAGAGGTGGGATCGCAACGTTGGGAAAATGTCATAGTCCCGATTTCTGCCTCCCTGATGAGATCCATCCCAAAATCTCATTCGGGGAGAGGTCACAGGGTGATTTGCGTAGGAAATGGAAATACTATTAGAAGGTGTCCTCCTGAGACAGGGGCTGAGGCATATTATTGAAGAAGGGTAGAAGGAGCTGTCTGCGCACTTGATCACAACATTGTACTGTGTTAGGCTGAAAATCAGATCAATATAGAAGTCTGATCTTAAAGGAATAATAAACACTGACTAGACTTACTATATTAGATGCACACATGATTCTGCTACCATGACACTTATTAAAGGTTGAGCTGAATCTCCTTTTTGCCCCTCAGGGACAGTGCTCTATCAAAGCAGCCTGCTTGAGAACTTAAAGCCTTATTGCAAATATGATTTGTTTTATTAGGGCATCAGACATAAACTAGACTAGAAGCCTTGTGGGAGCAACAAATGCTCAACACCACCAAGCTCCGGTAAAGAGCAATTATCAACAGCTCTAGTTTCTCAGACGTTGGCATATCAAGACATTAAGTTCTCTTAAAATTTCAATCAACAGTTTCGCTAATGAAGGTGATGGATGGTGAAAATGAGAAATAGAACACTTTCTACTTTCATGCACTCAGGTCAGACATGGAAAATAACAGATGTACAATAAAGCACCCTCCAGTGAGCTCATGGCCCAGTCGCAGCAGAACACCCCTGACTGCATCAGTGCAACATCTTCTATTACCTAGATGGACCATCTTATGGGTTATTTGATTGATTTAGCCAAAATGATGCTGAAACACATTTTATATAGGACACAGAGTGAGGAAAGACAGGAATCCTTTGTGCTAACAGTCTAGGCTGGCTTTGATCCCAGTATCTAGAGGTGATAGGACAGAATACAATATCCATGATATTTAGTTAGTTACTTCATAAGTTTCTTGAATGAGGACGACAAAAGTCTTTACTGCAAGGTTTGTATCTTGGCTGAAGCAGAAAATTTGCTCCTCAACAACATAAGCTTTTCTTACTTATGCTTTTATTTTAGTTTTGATTTAGATTTAATTAAAAAAAAGCTGTAGTACAGAATGAAATTGCATTTACAATGGTAAACTTCCTTTCGATAAGCTTTGCTACAGCCATGTTGTCTTTTTAACCAAGAGCTTCTTAGTATGAGATTCTTCATAGAGAGAAACTGAGACCGTCACTTGCAATTCCTGTATCATGTGGGGACTTCAGGACACTTTGTGTCTTGGGTAACCATGCATGTAGGAAACATCTCCAGCTGTTTGAGCTCACGCTCAGGATTCCTGAGCTTGAGGAGCAGCTGGACTCAATGAGCAGCATTAAGGAGGATGAGCGTTTCCTGGATTCTAAGTACCAGGTGGTGGCCACCCCACAGGCAGTAAGAGTTCAGGATAGTAGATGGGTGACATCCTGAACAATAGGAAGAGGCAGGAAGTATAGAGTGTACACCACTCAAACCAGTACTCAGCACTGGGGACTGCTGGGAGTGTGGACACCTTGAAGGAATGCAGTACAGACTACGGCACCAATGGGCATGGGCCTGCAGTGGAGGGAACAGCAAAGAGTAGAAATGTAGTCATTATAAGAGATTTCATAGTTAGAAGGACGGATAGGCATTTCTGCAACCATCACTGTGAATCCCACATGGTGTACTGCCTCCCTGGTATCAGGGTAAAGGACCTCAGGGAGAGGGTGTAGAATATTCTGAGGAAGGGAGTGAGCCAGCAGTTGTATAGATCAGTACCAATGACATGGAGAGGGCAGGCATTGAGGTTCTACAGTCAGATTTGCAGGAGCTACAAAGGAAATTGAAAAGGACCTCGATGGTAGTAATCTCTGGATTATTCAGAGTGCCATGCACTGGCAAAAGTAGAAATAGGTAGGGGGGGATCAAATGTATGGCTTGAGGCATGATGCAGGAGGGAGGGCTTCAGATTCTTGGGGCTTTGGGACCAGCTGGTTCTGGGGCAGGAGGGACCTATTCTAAATGGATGGGTTGCACCTCAACAGTACTGGGGCCAGTGTCCTCACAGGCAGGTTCACTATTGTGGTTGGGGAGGATTTAAACTAAATTGGCAACATCAGCATATAGAAGTAGAAAAGAGGAATAAGGTGCATAAAGTGAGAGTGTAGGACAATACTAGAGAAGGAAGTAGTACCATATCAGATAAGACCAGACTGAGAAGGATTACGAGGAATACAAAGACAGATTTGGAATGTACGTATGCAAATGCACAAAGCGCAGTGAATAAAGTGGGTAAGCTACAAGCACAAATTTCCATGTGGGAATGGGGTGTAGGTTTACTTAAAAAAAGAGGCAGTTACTTCGCCAGTTGATCCCAGGCTATTGGATGCTTGTTGGTTCTCTCTTTGGTTATGTAAAATGGCAACTGGGCCGCAACACATCTCCAACAATTCAGTGAAGTGAGTTTAGGGATCAAGCAAGATCCACCTAATCTGGTGTTAAATGAGAGGTCTTTACATCAATATTCCTGAAAAGAGTTTACGAACAAAATATGTCACAATGGTGGCCTTAGCATTCTATGAGATCCTAAAAATGTGAATGTTATTTCACTTAGAACCTTCCTTTATGCATTCTGAAAGGAATTTTCCACCTGCAACAGGAAACTATTTTCTACTCAAAATCTACAAAGTGTTTACTGTCCATACCATAGCAACTCTCCATCTCCTCAAATGAGGTTTTATCTTCCTTGTAGTAGATTTAAGGCACTCCATATCAGTGCACACTGAGATTCTTGTTGGAAGGTCGTGAAGTAATTCATGTATTACCAAAACAGTAGATTGTGGAAGATATGTATCTCCAACAGAGGTCTCCCTAGTAGCTGGCATAACAAGGGAATATGTGTCTGTTGAGAACGTTTGAGCTCACAACTGTTGAATAAGAAGACATCACAGAAAATTTTAAAGCAGATTGGAGCAGTTTTATTCTTACAATTATCCAAATAGTCAACACTGCCAAGTAAGTGTACAGTGAATATAAAATTTAAAGCTATCAAAACAGTGAGTGACAAACTGAGTGACAGAAAAGCACATCTAATTTTTCAAATAGCCATAATAAAAGTTCCTTGAACTTTCTTTTGTATACCTCTGCATTCCTTATACTTTAGGTGCCCCTTCTCTTCACTTCTGGTCCTTTTTCTCCAGTCCTTGATTGTTTTTACTCTCTCAATGCTTTACCTCTCAGTTTTCCTCTTCCTATTTACTAATTCATTCTTGAGATACGGACATTTCTAGAAAGGGTGGTGTTCATTGCACATGCCTAACTGACCTTGAGAAGGTGGTGGTGAGCCTTCTTCCTGAACCGTCCATGTGGTGATGGTGCTCCCGCAATGCTGCGAGGAAGGGAGCTCTAGAATTTTGAACCAGTGACAGTCATAAGTCCAAGTTGGGATGATGTGTGTCTTGGACAGGAACTTGGAGGTGAACTGATACCCTTGTCCTTCTAGGTGGCGGAGGTCGTGTGTTTGTGAAGCATTGTTGAAGCAGCATTGTTGCACTGCTGCAATGCATCCATTGAATAGTACACACTGTAGACATGATGGAGGGAGTGCATGTTTAAGGTGGGATGTAGGCTGCCTATTAAGCAGACTGCTTTGTCCTGGATGGTGTTGAACTTATTGAGTTTTGTTGCTGCTGTATCCATTCAGGTAAGTGGACAGTATTCCATCACACTCCTGATTTCTACCTTGTAGATGATGGAAAAATGTTGAGGAGCCGGCAGATGAGCCACTGGCTACAGAATACCCAGCCTCTGACCTGCTCTATTAGCCATGGTATTCATGTGGCTGGCTCATTTCTGGTCAGTATTGACTTTGGAGGCTTCAGCAATGGTAATGCCTTTGTATGTCAAAGGGAGGTGCTTAGGTTTTTGTTGGAGTTAGTCATTTGTTGGAGTTAGTCATTACCTAGCATTTAAGTGGCGCATAATATTTGAGCTACACATCATTCCAAGCCTTGATATTGTCCAGGTTGTAAGGAAAAGGTTAACAGGCTGGCTCTATGAGTTCAGAGCAGTGTTTATTATGTGGAAACTGGATGGGTGTGACACTTGTTAATTACATCAATAATTGTTAATTGCAGCGTAATGGTGAATTTAATAAAACAATTTAAATTGAATAGGACTGTTAATCACAGCAAACTGGTTGAAATCAGCCTCCGCTGATTGAAACAGGACAGGTAATCACAGCAGGACAGGAAGATGTCCTTATATGGTTAAAACAATGGACGACAACTTCAGAATACTTTAACCAAGCAGCAGCCGATTAAGCAAACTAATCAATCTGCATCCAGAAGAGGAATGTGCATGAGCTCTTTCACAAACTGTATTCTGTATGTAAACCTTCTGGAAAAGTCCCACACAGCAGCACTCAAGAAAGACAGAAGATACATAATGATAGGGTGCGCTTGTAGAAAGAAGATACGTTTTGACGGGAAGAGCCCTAGTGAACAAAGCAGGAAGATCTCATTCAAAGATCACTCCTTATTGATCACCTGAGGGGTCCCTGTATGATTTAACTGAAACTTTTGTTTAAAATTCTCAATAAAGGTGTTGGATTTAGTGTAAGATTGTGTCAATCACAATTGTCGGTCTCTGAATCTGAGAAAGAGGTAAAATCACCTACGAGCTTTTGCTGCATGCGGGTACGGGCTGCTTCATTACCTGATTAATTGTGAATGTAACAGAATACTCTGCAAGCATCAGTGAACCTGACCTTATGATGGAGCGAAGGTCATTGATGAAACTGCTGAAGATAATTGGGTCGAACACAATACCCTGAGGAACTCCTGAAGTGATTTCCCAGGGCGGGGATAATTGGCCTCCAAAAACCCTCCTGCCTTATTTTATTTATTCTATCCTTCCCGTCTTTCTTCAAAGGTCCTGCTTTTTAAAAAATCTCTTTTGCTCTCATTTTCATCCACCTCCTTTAGGCACTGAGGTGACACATACGAAGACAGCAGATGGCAGGGACTGAGTATGCAGCCTTCACAGTCGAACTGGATATTTTCATATTTTTATTTGTTCTTCTCTGCTTTGACATTCATTTAATATTACAGCTTCAGTTCCAATTACAGGCCACACACAGAAGACATGAGGGAGAGGTAGGTTGCCGGAGACAGAAAACAGATCCTGCTGAAATTCTGGCTACAATTCCACCACAGTCCGGTTCAGTAAGGTTTTTAAAAATTGCACATTTTAATATTGCTAATGGAATGATACAAACATGTATCCCATAAATAATGAAGTATTTTTGTACTGTAACTATGGCCAGGATGTTCTGGCAGTCGGACGGGCTTGGCGGTGGGCCCGGGAGCAGTCGAGAAGCCCGCGATCGGGTTCCGACCGCGATTTCACGTTGGCTGGCCAATTAACGACCAGCCAGTGTGAAACGCGCGCTGCCAGAGCGGAGGCGCGAGCGCTGAAGTCTGCGCACGCGCGAGGGTGCACGCTGTAAAAGCTCCCTGAGGCATAGAGCTGTCTCACGGAGAAGATTTTTAGAATTAAAAATTAACAATTTAAGCAATGCTAAAAACATGTCCTCTCGTGTGAGTCTGTCATATGAGCAGGGAGATGTTCTGAATGAAATTTAAAAATTTTTGTTTAATTTTTATTTGCTGTTGGAAACCCAATCCCACCCGTGGATGGTGGGACTCCCGCATGCGCCCGCTGACCGAAATATCACGCGAGTGCATGATAACGTCAGGACGCTCGCCCGACGTCATTGCGAGTCATTTTACGCTCGTTCGGGTCGGGTGCGTGCCTGCCCGACGAGCGCAATATTCTGCCCTATAAAAAAGCTACAATAATTCCTGCACTTGCTTGTAATAGTATTGGCCTTTTCATCCATTTCTCACGTCTCACATATACACCTTGAAATTGTCAGTTTAGAAAATATGTATTCTGAAACTTTGTCAGTGTACATGTAGTCTCTGCATCTAATGCATAATTCAAGATCAAAGCAGGTTTTTAATCAAAGAACCTCAAAATAACACTGGCGTAAATTTGACTTGTATGAGCATTTTGAATTCCTAGTATACATCATACATTAATATTACATGCATTGCCCTGCCAGGAGCTGTATGCAGCTCCGGTTCTGCTGTAAGCCTACTAAACCCTTATTCCCTGTAGATCCAATTAAACTACAAGGCTCTTGATTCACTTGGTCTTTGCCCTGTTCCAAGAGCAGGGGTTTTAATGTGAGCAATAAAATATGACCTCTTCAACTACAATATCGATGTATATATTCTGTAAACAAAGACGCTGCACTGCATTTTTGGGCCCTGCCAAAGTTGGGAACCGAAGTGGACTGGGTCTGAAAATTATGTGGCCGGTTTCCCGTCATTGGCCATTTTGGCCTGGCAAGGCTGCCTGCCCCCACAAGGCTGGCAGGCAATTAGGCTCATTAAGAGTCTTGTTAACCAGGGATTAAAAGGGAGCCAACTGGGATTTTCCAGTCAACCTCGAGTTTCCTAATGCGAAAGGGGCACAGCAGGGCCCAAAGATGCAGTGCAGTGTCTTTGTTTACAGAATATATACATCGATATTGTAGTTGAAGAGGTCATATTTTATTGCTTACATTAAAAGCCCTGCTCTTGGAACAGGGCAAAGACCAACTGAATGCCTGGAGGCATGCAGCTAGTGGCAGGCTGGCATGCCAGTGCTCCTGGCAGATATACAGGCCAGGAGGGCAAAAGCCCAAAGCTGCCCTGTTGATGGGCTCCACCACCCACAGTGGCCTGGCTGCTTTCTGTATTTTTAAATTATTGTTGAAGCACCTCTCAGCTACTTACTATCTACTGCAGCCTGCTGCTCCTCTGAAGCTGGAGGGCCTCTGATAGGTCCCCTGGCTTTGGGAGCCCACCCGCTGCCCTTAGTTGGCCAGGGAACCTGTTGAGGGGGGCACCCCAGGTCAGGCACAAATCAGTATGGGAAATACACCAGTGTCACATCTTTGATCAAAGATTTGGAATGGGAATCTCTACGGCAAAAGAGGGAGAAAAATAGGTTGACCCTGTCCAAAAAATATAAATGATCCGGTGGGAATTGACAGAAACAAGTACCTGGTGCCCTCCGGCAATAACAAAACACGAGGTAGCTGCCCATACAAACTACTAAAACCATCTGTTTCCCAGACATCAACAGTCTTTCTTCCCAAGGACAATCGCACAATGGAACAAGCTGACAAAGGACAGAGCCACAGCCCTGCAACCTGAAATCATCAAGATCTATCTTTCGGTTATTTCCATTTAAAATTTTTCATTATCAGGGCTACCATTTCAGCAGGTCATGCCTGGTTTAGCTAGCGCTGCCCATATAAATGTTGGCGGAATTTGGATATTAGTCTCCGACACAACTAAAGTAGAAGTGACTATTTCCCCTCAAGGGCGGGTTTGGGACATGAAAACAGCCCTGGTTCCTGTTTCCTGCCCCGAGGCGAAAATGCAGCCCACTGTTTCACTCTGGACTCCATGTGGTAGGTTTTCCCTCCAAGCAGCATTTGGTTAACCAGCAGGTAGATCCCATTCGGCACATCCTTACTTAGCCGCCTTTTGCACAGCACATTACTAAAAGGCTTTTGAAATAATCTGCTTAAATAATATCTACCGGGCTTAATTCATTTAAATATTCTGCCAGCTCTTTAAAAAGTTCAATCAGAGAGACTAGGCAAGCTGGAACTGTTCGCCTTTGGGCAAAAGATGCGAAGAGATAATTTAATGAAGATGTTCAAAATTATATATGGTTTTGATGTATTAGACAGGTTTGAAACTATTTCTGCTGGCAGGTGGGTCAATTAGCAGAGGACACAGGTTTAAGGTTATTCACAAAAAATGCCAGGGGGAGATTAGGAGAACTATATTTTCTTAATAATCGCAGTGAGTTGTTACAATCAGGATTGCATTGCCTGAAAAGGTGTTGGAAGCAGATTCAATAGTAACTTCCATTTCAATAGTAATTTTGGTCATATACTTAAAAATGAAAATTTGCAGGGCTAAAGGGAAAGAACAAGGGGATTGGGACTAATTGGTAGTTCTTTTGGAGAGCCAGCACAGGCTGAATGGTCTCCTTTTGTGCTATATCATTCGATCATATGTGTTGCTGAGACAGGACTTCTGGAAGCCATGTTGTGATTCCTAACTAGCTACTTCTTTGTCAATCTTATCATGCAATGCACCCCAAATTATAACTTCTAGCAGCTTGCCGATAAATGACATTAAGCTAATGGGCCTATGGCTCTCTGCCCTTTTTAAATATAGGTTCCAGACATCAGTGACCTGTTAAATATGAGGCATAGCATTCTGTCCCTGTGATTTCCAATAAAAAGAGCCACTAATGTCAAATGTCACCTGTGCAGCTTGATAGAGGGTTTATTTCTTTGTGAATGGTGAACTGCCTCCTATACACACTCCATTAATTTCATTCACAGGGTTGCAAGGAAAAGAAGAGAACCCACATGCTGGCAGTGATGCACATAGAGCATGAATTCCTTCAAGGGTCACAAGTAAAGGGAAATTGATCTGAAAGTGATATTTGAGCTATACAATGGGCAAAATTGCTTAAACCCAAAGGGATAAGGATTTACTTTTAATTCTCATCTATGCGGCACCCATGAGAAGAATTTAGTTGTTGTAGCTTCCTTCCTGCCACCCTAAAAAGATGTGGTGGTGGATGGGAAGCTATTATTGTGTTTAAGGGGTGACATTTACTGGCGTGAAGCCACACGGAAAATAACAATGCTTCAGTCTTTCATAAAGAGCTTCACTTTATCAAACTGTGTCCATTCCACAAGCAAGAAACACAAAGGCCATGAGGTTTCACAGCCCTCATGGTTGAAATTCTCTCAGAGTCACAAAATCTCCATAAGGGACATTTGCTAGAGGGAGAAAAATGCCTCAATGAAGTGAGTTTGTTGAACCATTAATATTTTGAAAATTAACTTGTGGAATTCAAGTGCATTTTTCTGCACCAGTGGTGTCTTCCAACACCCACTTCCCACAAATAAATTTGGCATTATGCACTTAGTCAACAGGGTACAATCTATCAGCTAAAACATAGTCCAGCTCAAGGCTCAATTTTATATTGACAAGCAAAATCAACATCAAATGGAAGTGCATCTATTGACAGAAACCCAATTTTTTTGATGCTAAGTGTGTACAAGATGAGATTGAATATTCCACAGCAATAACACTCTTCTGGAGAGGAGGGGGAATAGAGTTGGACATTTGTTTGACATATTATAGAATTTTTACAATATTTCTTTCAAGAAGTACTCTATTACATAGAACATGATAACTGCTCAAGTCAAAACAATCATGGTATTCTTTGCATAACAAATACTGCAGTGTTGTTATTCTAGGCAACTTGTACCACATGCAATATTGTACTAATGACTCATGCTACATACATATTCCACCATCTATTCAATACTGCAAGCAATATTCTACCATGCAATTCACATTGCAATAGAATTGTACCATATATCTCCTCTTACAGTGCTGTTGCAACACATGGGTCCTTTCACAATAATATTGTACTAAGTAACTCACGCTGCAGTGCTAACATGCTATTGGCTCACATTGATATCGTAACAGATGATTGACTACAACAGTATTATACCACTTGACTCAAAGTGCAGTGTACCAAGTCAGTTTTATTCATCCTTCCACTCAGTCAACTTCGTGGGGTCTGCATAGTGCCACTATTCTATGCCACATGATCAACAAATGTGGAATGGGCCAGGTTTGGGTGTTGTTCAGGGAAGAAATGAGTAAAAGAGATGGCCAACAATTGTTGGCTGCTCTTGCACATTAAGAATATCTACCTAGGTGAGATGCCAAAGACCTGGTGATATTCATGTAACTATACCCCAATAAGATCAGGTGAGGAGGATAAAATTGTGGGGTGGGTAAAGCAGATTTGTGTTTTTATAGGCGGGTACATACCTATTAAAAAATCCTCTTCACTAAAATAACTTAAGTTCCCAAAGTTCTTATTATGCACTATTTCACACAAAGTTGCAGTGAGAAAAGAACATAAATATTTGAGCGGAAAAACAACATTAATAAAAATAAATTTGAAATTCTAAAAGCAAAAAAGAAATCAGAAAAAATAGTCACATGTGCAACCCCCCCAACTGCCCATCCATCCACCAACTAGACTGATTATTGGTGGTGCATTCAACAGTGGGAGTTGTCACAGTAGTTGCCTATCCCATCCTGATCTAACACTTAGGCATGTGCACTTCCAAAAGATGGACAGAATTGTGTATGGTTCAGCTTTCTGAACTATCGAAGCAAAGTGGGAGCACTTCATTCATTTCTGATAGATGACCCCCATCTAAGCACCCACTCGCCTCATCCTTTAATCTCTTCCTTCTCCAGAAACACTCCCAATTGTCTCCTGAGTCCATTAAAACTGTCAGCTTCAATGTCCTCCTCTGCTAACATTTCACAACTCTATTACTCTGTAATGAAGAATTTCCACCCAATACCATTTGTTCCAAGTTAAAGGTAATTAAGATAAAGGGAAAGCTGCACCTCCAACTGCAACAGATGATTACAGAATATGTGTTTAAATTGGTGTCTAAAGCCAAGATTGGATTATTCTCCTATTTATTATTTGTTTTTGATATTATTTAATTTTATTTCACCCATCTTTACCAACACTGAATTTAATTTCTGCTTACCTCTGTGAAAAGAAATCGCCTTGACATTGTGATTAGAAGTTTAAAGATCTACAACTGCTGCCCACATCCAAATTGTTGACTGCCTGAAATAACTTTAGTCACAAAATGATGTATTAATGGGGCACAATTAATGTCTGTTTTCTCTCAGTGCAGGTGTGGCCCACATTAACCTTAATTAGTTCTGAAGCCTTTCCATTTATTTCTTAAAAGAGGGTAGCTCTGTTTTAATGACTGATAAGCTAAGCAGAACACTGATGAGATAAAAGCAAAATACTGTGGATGCTGGAAATCTGAAACAAAAACAGAAAATGCTGGAAAAACTCAGCCGGCCTAACAGCATCAGTGGAGAGAAAAAAAAGAGTTAATGTTTCGAGTCCTTATATAAGGACTCGAAACATTAACTCTTTTTTTTCTCTCCATAGATGCTGTTAGACCTGCTGAGTTTTTTCAGCATTTTCTGGTTTTGTTTCAGAACAATGAGAAGGCTAGTTTAATTAGCTGTTACCATCGTATGCACAGTATGATTGTAGACTGGTACTTTTGGAATTGGTCACAAAATGGAAAAGGACCAAGTGGAGAGCCAAAGCTAAGCTATGGGACTGTACATGGGGGCGATCAATGGAAATGTGACAATAGGCAGAGAGCTGTGTGTGCAAGCCTGGGGGAGTGTGGAAGTGAGCAACGTCAAATTGAAATTCTCCCTTTTTAATTTTTTCTCCACACCTTTTTAATTCTCATTGCATTACACAACATCTCCTGATCGAGTATAAGCACTTATCTCAAACCCAAGCCTCTCTCAGCGCTGCTCTTGAATCATCTGCTAGAAGGCATATGAAAGCTGCCTGAGGTGACCTGGGCAATAATTCTCCACACTTCAGGTCAGATAGTACCTGATGTCCCTTTGATAAAAGTTTGAAATCAGTAATCCAATGTGAGAGGAATAATAGGCATGAACTTGAATAGCACCATCCAGCACTCCTGCACTTGGCACCATTGTGCTGCACTGTCAGTGAAATTTATTGAGTGGCTCAACAGTAATTTTTTATCTAGAGGTCACAATGAGCAAAACAAAGCCTGTAAGACAACATAGTGAAATCAACTTAAAGAGCACTGTTTTGAATTTTAATAGGAAAATACAACATAAGACCACCGATAATCACTTTGGGTATATTTTATCCACAACATAACAGATGGAAATGGCACCACACGAAGACCCAGAACTGCTGGAGCAGAGGGGGAGACTGGTTTGTCCCACCAACCTAGTACGGATCGCAGCTTCATCACTTCAGCACATCCTGACAGTCACAGTGAGTCACATGCAGCCTTATATTGCTCATGCTCATCAACTGAAACTCTATTCTCTATTTTCTAGGCAGCAGCAGATCAAAGCCTACAAGGCAGCCCTGCATAAGTCTGAGCCCCCAGACCATGTCTGAAGAGGAAGCTCTGGAAGAGCCCACCAAGACGTGTGTCACTGCGCTCACCCGCACCCTCCACCAACGCAGAGACACACACCTTGGTGGGGCACAGTTCTAGGTTAGGTTCAGGGTCACTTTCTGGAGAACACCTCACTGGCACACTCCCGCAGCAGGGACAGCCCAGGTCTCCGGCACTCGGAGGGCTGCTGGAGGACAGCCATCTACTTGGTCAGAGTCAGGTGATGAGCCTCTGGAAGCAGCCGCCAAACCAAAGCTGGAGCTGCAACAACAGGCAGTGGAACATCAGGCAGCAATTCGACAGTCACTCGGCAGACTAGAGCAAATGATGGAGGAGTCTGTCCGCGTTCTGTCTGATGTCGTGACTCTGACATGCGAGCACCTCACGGTCACCAAGGGAAGGTTGGCGGCCACCATGGAGATTTTGTCCAGCAGGTCTTGCTGGAATTGTGCTCGGCCCTGCATTCCAAAGCCATACACCCTGGTGGGCACCATTAAGATATAGGCGACATGGGGACGAGGCACCTTGACCTCCCTCCAGGTGCATCACATCCTCAAGGAGTTAGGGTGGGGCATTCGTGTGCCCACAGGACACCCTCGGGCGCCCACGGGGAGGATAAGCATCAGCCCGGGGGCCTCTTCTCAGGACACTCCAAGGGTGCGCAGCCATTCACGGTCAATTCTGCCTGTGAAACCATCCACTCCAGTTGCGCAGACCGCCCGGGGTGCATCTTCCCCTGAGCAGGAGACCCTTATCAGGCCGGGGGCCTCCAGGCTTCGGGCCACCAGAGGACGTCCGCCAAGGTCTTCATAGACATCATGATGTAGCAGTCAGTGGGCTGACTCCACCTCTGCTGTGGATGTCAGGGCTGCACCCAAGTGTAGCGGTAGGGTTAGGAAAGTTAAGAAATTTTGATGTCACTTTTGTCACTTCATGCTACCACTGTCACTTTTTTTTTTACAGCTTGCTATCACTGTAAAGAAATTGCACTTTTGTGAACACATTTGATGGTTATGCGAGTGTTTTGGCTAACTCAAGGCACTGTGAATTTGTACATTGGAATCCTCTTATGTCGAGTTTTAGCAATCCTCCCACTCAGTGATAGTGTCCCACTGTGAGATTAACATACCTGTAATGTCAACCTCAGTTGAACCAGTCTCCACACCCTTGTGGGATGTCAGGGAGATGTGTTTAAATCTTTATTGGAAGCGTGTGATGTAAGGGTTTCTAACCCTCCTTCCTCAAGGAACAAACACCATTGAGCGAGGGTAGCTCATCAGCTTTGATATTCTAGTGGCATTTGTGTCTCCTCAGTGGTAGTGGCAGAAGAAAGACAGGCACCGGAGGAGGAGATCCCTAACCAAGTCCTCATCTCAGTGGCAGCAGTGTTTGCATCATTATACGGTGGAGAAAGATTCAAGTCTTCTCTTGCATCGTTCTCGTTCCTCAATGGACTCTCAGTTCCTAGAGTGCATGCATTCACAGGGCAATGTGGACCAAAGAAAAGATCATGGCCTGGTGATTCATGAGGCCAGAATACGCAAGTGTGAATCAGGACTCGCTCACGCTGTGAATGGTTGGACAACCCCCGAGATAAAAGGGAATGGTATTGAGGACTAGAAGAGATGTGACTATATGCCCTCCCTTAACTTTACTCTTCCTGGAACCTGACAGCAGTTAAAGTGTCACGGGCATGTCTCCCGTGTCTTGATTCCTCCATGGGGTCATGGTGTTCTTACTGACATTCAGCAGCCTCCTGAGGTTCCTGGGTCTCTGGATCTTCATCCTCCCATGAGCACTTATCTTTCTCCATTTCATCCTCTGGCAAGGGTTCTCCTCTTTGAATTGCCAGATTGTGAAGGGTGCAAGACACTGCAATGATGTGGGAAACCCTTTTAAATATTTTTTTACAGTAGAGCTGACCTCCCTGAGGTAGCACTTAGCCTTAAATGGCCTGCCCACTTAAAATGGCAGCCCGCCCCCAATTGGGGGCGCCGATCAAAGGCGCACCTCCGCGTGCCCGCTCTTCAACTTCCCCCCCAACGGGGGGAAAATTCTGCCCTATGTATTATTCTTGGGATGCAGTGACTGTGATGTGAGTTCTGAGTACCACTTTAACAGCACTAATGAAGGTATTGGTTTTCAGTGGCTTTCTTCCCAAGGAGATCTTCCTCCTTTCTCACTAAGCAGACTCATGTTCACTCTCGTGGCACCAGCAAGTTAGAGAGTGTCCCTTAGCCCAGCAGTTTGCTGCTCCCACAGTGCCTCAGACTCTTCCTGATCAGATTCGCTGGTACTTTCAATTTGAGACAGTGCCATTACTGTGGTGGTTCTCCACTATACCATATGGTGGTTCTCCACTATTACTTCGAAACACAATTTGACGTTCCATCTCTCACTGCCCATGTGCCTGATGTGTACCTGGAACCTCACAATGTGAAGGTAGAGCTCTCTCCTGTTATTCTCCAGCCTCCCCCAATAATATTGGATCCCATGTTTGTTGAGGTGGACATTCCTACCCGCACCCCGAGCTCATCACTGTTGACGTGCCCATGCCCCATGTGGACCTCTACCTACCCCATCTACAGCTTGTGCACGGTTACCTACCGAGGTGAACTCCCCAGGAGATCTCACACCCCCACATTTATTAAGTGTTTCCAATCTACAGGCTGTAGATGCCTCCACTTACCATCACCATTCCATCTGCAGCCCAGTACAGAGACAGCCAAGCCCAAGGACAGTGACTGTGAGTCACTCCAAGCCTTTTTCCTCTGGAGCACACAGCCCTTGCCCTGCCTGCAGCTGGAGTACACTGTGCGCCCAATGATTCCTCCAGCTGCATGCCCGCTGCACCCGTGGACTGTCTCCTATTTCTGACTTCTGATTATGAGGTCCACATAGCCCCTGGACTGCCTGTACTCTGTGATTCCTTTCCACGTGGCCCCTGGTCTGTCTGTACTCTAGAATTCCTTACTCCAAGCCCCAGACCAAGGACTCAGACTTTCACAGAGTTCCCCATTGCCCTGATGACTGAGGACTACCGTGTCCCCTCCAAAACAACCCCCCCACCACCTTCTGAGTCTCCGTGCAACTCCTCCCTCTTGTGCCAAACTAACAACTTGCATGCATCCCCTTCCAATCAAATATGTATTATCCCTTTGACCCCCTTGAATGTCAGCATTTCATGTACCCTTGCTGGGCTCCAGCTTCCCATCCTTCTGTCTACTCTCTTGCCTTCCACTGTTCCTCTTCATCCTTCACCTCCTTGCCTCTCTACCTTCTGTTGTGCCCCTTTTCCTCTCACTGCCCTTGCTCAGCCTATCTGCCCCATTGCCTCCCTTGTGTTCGCCCTTCCCCTCTCACAGACTTTGCATAGCCTTCCTTTCCCATTTTCCCCCTTGTGTTTGCCCTTCCCCCTCTCATAGCCCTCGCATAGCCTTCCTTCCCCATTGCCCCTCTTGTGTTCATTATCCCCACACTACCCTCACACCCCAGCCCTGGTTGAAATGCTCATTTCTGAAACTGGAGTTCTGCCTGAGTACCACTGCACAGTGGTGTCCTTGTGGACAATGGTGTCAGCCACCGGGAGCAGAAGACCCCTGCACTCCCCACTCCCCTGCAGTGCTGGTCAGGGTCCAAAGGTGGAGGCACGAGTACCACAGCACAGTGGTGTCCTTCTGGACAATGTATGTTAAGAGCAGGAGCAGACCAACCCTATAGCCCCGGCAGTGTGGCGTTCATTGCAACAAGCCTGGCGCTGCATTATGGCATGTAGGCCATGCATATTGCACTCACCTCAAAGTCACAAGTGAACTGAGATCTGATGTGTGCACGCCACTCATTTTCAAATGGGTTTGAGGCCGACATAACTTCCCTCTGGATAGGAAGGCATAACGGGATTTTGCTGAGCAGCTGCTTTAAGGAGCATTCATGAGATGGTAATGAATGCAAATGGAATTCATGCCACTAGGCAGCGGGATAACCGACCTGTCATTAACCCACTATCGTCAGAATCACAAACTACTTTTACGCTGGTGGGTTTCTGACATTTTGTCTGCTGCTGGATTCTCCGCTCCCACCCATTGCGAAACCTGCGGCGGGAAGGACGGGAAAATTCGGCCCACAGTCTCCCAGAAGGCACCTGGTAAGATTCCATGCATGAAACTGTTAACAAAAATAACAGCACATGGAATTGAAAGTAAGCTATTGGCATGGGTAGGGAATTGGTTAGGAGGTCAGAAGTGGAAAGTAGGGATAATAAGTATGTACTCAGATTTGCAGGATATGATTGCTGTTGTCCCTCAGGGATCTACAGGGACTTCAATTTTTCACTGCATTTACAAATGACTTATGAAGAAATAGAAAGCATATATTATTGAGAATACTAATTTAGATTACAAATAATGCAGATAGGAGCAGAAAGTTGAAAAGGGACATTTAAAGATTAAGTGAATGGACACAACTGTAGCAGATTAAGTGAGGATGCGTGAGATGATACACATTATACCTAAGAAAGATAGAGTATTTCCTAAATGGTAAAAAGCTAGGAAATGTGGGGGAGCTGAGAGATTTATGGATTCATGTACTTAAATCACTAAAATCCAGTGGACAGATACAAAATTAATCAAAAAGGCTAATGAAATATTTGCCTTTATTTCAAGGGGGCTGGAATGCAAAGTGACAGAAGTTGTGATACAGTTGTATAAAGCTCTGGTTAGGCTCCATCAATTCTGGACACCACATGACAGAAAGGATATATTAGCCTTGGAGAAGTGCAGCACAGATTCAACAGAATTATACCAGGGATATAAGATTTAAGTTATGAGGCTAGGTTGCATAGACAAGGCTTGTATTCCCTTGGACATAGAACATTAAGTGATAATCTGATTGAGGTGTTTAAATGATTAAAGGATTTGATAGGGTAGATACAGACAAACCATTTTCTCTAACAGGGGAGTCCACAATAAGTGGGCATAACCTTAAAATTCGAGCTAAGCAGGAAGCAATTCTTCACACAAAAAAATGATATGGAAATCTGGAATTCTCTTATTAAAAGGCTGTTGACTCTAGGCCAATTCTTTTACCTTTCAGCTCAAAAATATTTTGCACTGCAAATTGCTGGAAGTGCGACTTGGGGAATCTGGGACCTTGATAAATGATGGAACCAACAGTGTATCTCATTATCCTTAAATCTTATTAGTCAAAGAAAGAAAGAGAACGACTCAGAAAGAAATAGGGTGAATTAGTGTCAAATTAGGTACAGGATGATAAAAGAAAGATTGGATTAAGAGAGTTAGGGGCAGAGCAGTGTTGCACAAATTCAGAGCAATTACCAGCTACTGTGCATATATGGCCCCAACTACTTTGAAAGCTGGAAGCAATGAGCTAGAAACTTCAACATTGTAAATGAAGTGCTCCTGTTTTGAAATAGAACCAAAATGCCAAAACACTCAGCGATTTAATGAACAACAGAGACAAAAACATGGCATCAGAGTATTCTCCACAAGCACTGAAGGAAGCAAAATTGCAAGTCATTGGGTCTTTAAGTTGCTTTGAAGCTCTGGAAAATACAGCAGGTAAAACAATGCTGCTCACAGTTTGAGAAATTCCTCAGAACTAACTTCTTACCATTAAATTCCATGAAAGTTTTGATGGAATTGAGGAAAGAAGCCATTTGTGACAAACATACCCAAGTATCAGAATTTTGTTAAAAATCAGTCAACAGCTGGAAATTATAGCAACGCGCTTCTTACTGGGATTGAAGTTGCAGATCTGACAAGAGATGGGAAATGAGGGTTGAATGTTTTTGTGCCTCAAAGGCATTCAGGTCTGTAATGTATACAGTAGCGTGTGGTTTATTAGAGTTCCCAAAGAACAAGTATAATGCAAGCATTTGATGAGCAGTGTAACGCTAAGTATTTTACCTGAGGTAGGAGAGCAAATGGTAAAGCATGTCAGTAAACTGAATATTTTCTAGCTGCAGTTTGAAGGAACTTGATGGATCTTTAAATCAGAGGACAGGTGAAATTAAAGGCTTACCATTGAGGGAAGGGCTCTTTAGATAACTTTAGATTTAGATCTATCAAAATGTCTGCAAGCATGCAACAATGTGGAGGAAAGTATTATAACCGCAGAGAACCCAATCACTGTTTATGCTGTTAAAAAGGCAAAAGTGAAAATGCGAAGGATAAAATACTGCAGCAACATGTGCAAGTGCAGAATTGTAAGTCCGACAACCATCACATTCACAGTGCCCTTAAGTATCACAAAATGCTTCACAGAGGAGAAATAGATATGAAGCAGTTGTAGAAAAGTTAAGAGAGGGCCAAAAACTTGGCTGTAGAGAGAGGTTTTGAAGAAACTTTTAAAGGTGGGAGAGAGAAGTAGAAAGGTGAAGAGGTCTAGGGTGAAGCAATGGTAGTGTGGAGGGGGTAGGATGCACACTCGGCTACAACTAAAGAAGCGAAGAACATCAGCTGGGTCAAAGGGTGAGAGGAGTTGGCAGAGATAGATGTGTATATTCATACAAGGGTAGTGAATTTGATGCTTTGGTGTAAAGCAGCTAATGAAGTTGGAGGCATCGTGGTCAATGGGACTCAGCACAGTGGATTATGTATTAAACCATGGAAGCAGAAAAACTAAAAAGAAAAAATGTCCCACTTGTACAGTAACTTCAGTTTAACTCCAGCGTTATTACAATAATCAGAAGAATGCCAAGGTTCACACCTTGGCAACAATAGACAAAGTAACATTGCTGCTGAACACAGAGCAGATGAATGGTGTTAGTGGAAGCCACCAACCCGACAAGGTGATGCTACCATGCATATTCACAGCTGGCCAGTTAGGTCGCAGTGCCCCACAATGTGAACACATCCATGCAGCTGGGAAACCTGAACAACAATCACCTTGAAAAGAAACAGCGGATTCTAATAATGTACAACAAGACTTCTCCTTAGTTTTTCCAATAACTAACAGGTAAAGCACCATGGTTAGTACAGATTTATTCACTCATTACTGCAAAATTGCATCAAGCAAAGTATGAGAGGGAAACACAGGCAAGTTTGCATTTTAATTTTGGGAAGTGTCCTTTTAAACAACCTGCAGAGGCAATGCCTGCACGTACATCGGCTGCTTCAACTAGAAAACCGGATTTTTCCACAAGTCCTATTAACGCTGCTGTATGACTGAACAAAAAGAGCATGGTTATCACCCTCCATCTCTTAAGACACTGTCCCAGGATAGCGTGGCCATTGTCTCATTTGGTCAAGAACTTCCAAGACCAATCTCCGACAGTACCAGATGGATTCTGAGAAGAGGCAGCAAGAACATAGATCAGCTTCCATTTATATAGCATCATCCACATAGAAAGGTTTTAAGGCATCTTACAGAAAGAAAATAAGTAGCTGATTAAAGGGAATGGACACCAAAGATGAGATTTTTTGTTTTAAATGGCAAAAAGACTCAATGTGTTCCACAATTTTCTACCTGACAATGTGGAATTAACCAGGTATGTCCTGTCCACAAAAAGTAGGGCCAATCAAACCTGGCCAATTACCATACCATTAGCTCACTCTTGATCACCAACAAAGCAATGGAAAGTGTCATCGGCAGTGCTTCCAAGTGCACTTATACAGCAATAACATGCTCACTGATGCTCAGTTCGAGTTTTGCCAGGGCTTCTCGACTCCTGATCTCATTACAGCCTTGGTTCAAACATGGACACAAGAGCTGAACTCAAGGGGTGAGGTGAGAGCACTTGACTTCAAGGAAGCATTTGACTGAGCATGGTATCAAGGAGCCCAAGCAAAATTTAAGTCAATGGGAATTAGGAGGAAAAGCTCTCCACTAGTTGGAGTCATACCTAGCACAAAGGAAGATGGTTGTAATTGGTGGAGGCCAATCATCTGGGGTCCCCGGACATTGTTGCAGGAGTTCCTCAGGGTAGTGTCCTAGGCCCAACCATCTTCAGCTGCTTAATCAATGACCTTCTCTCCATTATAAGGTCAGAAATGGGAATATTCACTGATGATTGTCCAATATTTAGTGCCACTTGCAACTCCTTAAATACTGAAGCAGCCCATGTCCCTATGTAGCAAGACCGGGAGTGGAATCATCCCAGATTTGGACTAAGTGTGATAGTGGGAGTGAAAAAAGATGTTTTACCCACTGGCCGCAATGGCAGGTTTTTGCGCCGTATCATCCCCTTCCCAGCACATCCTGCATAATTAATAATGTATTCATGAGAAACACGCCAGAACACTGGTGTGCGGGCTCAGATTTGCCCGTCACGCTATGAGCTCAACGTGTCCTTGTTCTGAATGCATATTTAAAGCACACTAGAGCACAGACCACTTTATGTCTGCAGACCAGGACTGCTCCGAAAGCCAGCAGCCTCCAAATTTAGTAATGCCTCTTTGGGGCACCTGGTGGATGCAGGGGAAGGCCGCCGCGATGTCCTTTAGCCCCGCTCTGGCCGTAGGTGGTCCACCAGAGTCACCAACCTGGCCTGGGAGGCAATGGCAGTAGCAGTCAGCACCACCAGAGCACAGAGGAGGCCAAACATCCAGTGCAGAAAGAGGATGAATGCTCTCATCCGTTCCGCCAGGGTAAGTCAACCACCTCATCACTACCAACTCACAAACTCATCACACATCCACAGGGATCTCACGGGGACAATAGAGATCTCAAGGGGCCACTAACTCTCACATACACCCTCACATCTCCATCAGGCTCATATCCTCTGGAGTTTGCATCCTCATCCCATCCATGGCTCCACTCACCACACAAACATTCCACGCAGTGCCATGTGTCCCGCTCATACTCTCTCCATCTGTTTTTATGCAGATGAAGCTGGCTCACATCAACAGTGAGAGAGTGAGAGGTCCCAGACTGGGGGTGGAGTGGCCCACATTAGGTCCCTCACTCACTTTGAGAAGCGTGTCATGGTGCTGACTGGTGGACTGTGCGTGCAGTGACAGTGAGGTTAGCGGTGAATACCCATGTGAGGATCCTGCACCACATCATCCCTCTCTCAATGCAAATGGGAGTGCTCTCTCTCCTACTTTTGACTCTGCTGCCATACGTTAATTATCTCTACTTTGGTTCACAGGGAGTTCTGCCATGTGACTGACACCCTCAGCCAGCCAGTCCCTCAGCATCATCCACTCCTCATCTCCAGCCAAGAAGACTCTTCCTCCATTGAAGAGCTGGAAATATGCAGCCTGGAAAGACCATCACAGTGCTTACCCACGCCCTCAACCGGTGCAGAGACACACACCTCAGTGGGACCTAGAGATAGAGCAGGCTTGGGTTCACAATCTGGTGGTCACCACACAGACACATGTCCACAACAGCAGGAGGCAGGTTCGTGCGAGCTCCCCGGCACTTGGAGGATTGCTGGGGATCAGGCATCTGAGAGTCCAAGTCAGATGACAAGCCTCTGGATTCAGCCTTCCAACTCATCCTGCAGAGTCAGCAGAAGGCAGGGGAACATCAAGCAGCGCTGTTGGGAGCCCTCAACAGTGTGGCACGCAAGTCGGAGTCACAGACAGCCACCCCCCACCCCCCCAAACTCCCTCCCTTATACCTTCCTCCCCCCTTACACATACCTCCCCACTTGCAGCATTCTCCCCCGTTACACCCTCCTGCCCCTGTACTCCCTCCTCTCCCGGGCACTCTCCTTCCCAATCCCAACTTGACCCCCCCAACACCTTTGACCCCCCACCCCACAACCTCACTGCCACCGGTACACCTTCTTCTCCCACTCGCACCTAGACCTTCCCCTCCTCCCTCTTCACCAATCATCCGTAGCAGCCCATGGCCAAAGCTGTGATGTTCTGAAGCAGGCCCGAAGCATCAACGGAGACCTCCCACCTTCCGAGAGCTGCTTCACAGTGGAGCCATGTGCATGAGAATCTACCCAGCATGAGATGCACGTGTCCCTCCAGGGTCCGGAAGCTGTAGGGCTCCAGCATCATCATCATCAACTCCTCGGATGTCCGCGATCTGAGCAAGACCTTAAAGGTAAGTCCCGACTTCTGCATGTCACACTTATCCAGATGTGTACTGGACTGGAGTGCTTCCCCCACCGGTGTAACAGTAAATCGGGTGTGGAGGGACAATTCCAGTCGGGCCTTACTTTGTATCCCATTACCGGGATGGAAATCATGTTCACGCCGGCCTCCAGCGGGATTTGCCATGGCGGATACTATCAGATGACGCCGCTGTGCTTTCACACCGGCGTGAAACCAATTTCTGCCCCTCACGCCGAATTTCCTCCCCCCTGCCCACCTTGACACCCGTCACCAACGGGAGCGGACGATTCCACCTGAACAACATTCAGGCCTGTGCTGACAAGTGTCAAGTAATATTCATGCCGTACAAGTGCCAGGCAATGTCCATTTCCAATGAGAGAGAATCTGACCATCTCCCCTTAACATTCAATGGCATTCCCATGGCAATACCATTGCTAAATCCTCCCACTGTCAGCATTCTGAGGTTACAATTGAGCGGAAACTGACCTGGACCAACCATATAAATACTGTGGACATAACAGAAGGTCAGAAGCTGGGAATTCTGTGGTGAGTAACTCACCTCCTAGCTCTCCAAAGTCTATGCACCATCGACAAGGAAGAAACCAGGAGTGTGATGGAATACTCTCCGCTCACCAGGATGAGCGTGGCTCCAACAACACTCAAGAAACTTGACACCATTAAGAACAAAGCAGCCTGCTTGATCGACACCCCATCCACCACCTTAAATGTTCATGCCTTCCACCACCACCACGCAGTGGCAGCAGTGTGTGCCGTCTACAAGATGCACTACAGCAACTCGACAAGGTTCCTTCAACAGCACTTTCTAAACCTCAACCTTGGCCACAAGGACAGCAGACAACTGGGAACACCAACACCTACAAGTAAACCTCCAGCCCCACACCATCCTGACTTGGAACTATGGGCAGGATGTTGGACCGGAAATTTCCGCGTATCGTCAATGGACTTCTGGCCGCCCGCCACGGTGTCTGCCACAGGCGGGATGGGAAAATCCCGACCTATATTGCGCCATTCCTTTACTGTCGCCGGGTCAAAGTCCTGGAACTCCCTTCCTAACAGCTCTGTGGAACCACCTGCAACAGATGGACTCAGCGGTTCAAGAAGGTGGCTCATCACCTCCTTCTCAAGGGCAATTAGGGATGGTCAATAAATGATGGCCTAGCCAGAGACTTCAACATCTCATGAAAGAATAATAAAAAAAATGGTGGTGCTTCAGTGGTGCCTACCTAGTGCAGCAATCAGAACTATCTTTAGGCACTGATCATATTAACATTTTTTCAGTGAGCTATGGACCCTAACTAGGTGCTTCACTGCAACTCACTGAGAATTAAAATTAGCCAGGGGAATCTCCATTGGATGAAAGAAAGGGCCAGCAGCACAGATTTAGATTTTTGTGCTGCTGCACTGGGTAGGCAACACCGGAGCACCACTAATTGTTTTTTTATTATTTTTTTCATGGGGATGTTGAAGTCTCTGACTAGGCCATCATTTGCTGCCCATCCTTAATTGCCCTTGAGAAGGTGGTGGTGAGCCACCTTCTTGAAACGCTGCAGTCCATGTGGTGCAGGTAGACCCACAGTGCTGTTAGGATTGCGGGGTTTTGATCCAGTGACAACAAAGGAACAGTGATCTAGTTCCAAGTCAGGATGGTGTGTGGTTTGGGAGGTGGGGGAGGGGGGGGAAACTTGCAGGTGGCGGTGTCCCTTATGCATTTGATCCCCATGTCCTTTGGGGCGTTCAAGGTCATGGGTTTAGAAGGCTCTATCGAAGGAGGCTCGTCAAGCTGCTGTAGTGCATCACAAAAAACGGCAAAAAATAACAGAGCCTTTACCTTTTTGGAGAAGCCTCCAGTATCTTTTCAAGGGCTGATGTAGGAAGTGGGACTGACATGCTGTCTTCATGCAAATTGTGACTGGGTTCCGACAACAAATGTAGGATCTTGATTTTCAAATTTAAACAGCCTCTCTCTTGTTTTGCAGATTCCGGGAGGAGCGCAAGTGTGGAAGTTTGTGCATGCGCACAGGTGCGTGCAGTAAAAGTTCCCTGAGAGCTGCCTCAGATAGCTGAAGATTTTTAAAATAAAAAATGAAGCTATTAATTATAATGAAAACATGTCCCCTCATGTGACTCTGTCACATGAGCAGGGATATGTTAACTACGAGTGTTAAAAGGTTTTATGTATTTTTTTAATCACCTGACGAAACCTCAACCCGCCCATGGATGAGGTTTCGCCAAAAATGCAAATGCCGCTTGGCCTTTTCGCCCGCCCGCCAACCGAGAGGTTGGATGAGTAGCGAAAAATTTGAATCAATTACTTCATTGGGGGCTTTAATAGGCCACTTAATTGTCCGTGGGCGCACTGCCAATTGCCGTGCGCACCCGCCAACCAAAATATTGCGCGAGTTCACGATGACATCGGGGCGCTCGCCCAACGTCATTGTGCATCATTTTACGCTCAACGAGCACAATATCCTGCCCATGAAGTGCTGTTTGATCACTGTTTGCAAGTGTTGCTGCATTTACATTAATCAAGTATCTTAGTACTCCAACGTTCCTGTTTACCATAGTACACAACAATCCTTTTTAATTTGATGCACAATTTGCACAGAAATGTTTGGAACCATCTTATGTTCACATTTATTACATGTGTCAAAATTGATGTGACCAAGGATAAAGTCTATGTTTAAACGACAGATGTTGCAACTGGCTGGTTTACAATTATGTCATATGTTATTTAAAAAGCTAATTTTAGGGCACGAAATGTGTGACAAAAAACAACCTTTTTAAATACAGAATTCTCATTTCTTAATCCAGGCTCAGCAAATGAATCTGTGTAGGTTAATGAAGAGGCTGCACTGTTTGTGGAGAGAGAAGCAGAGCTAATGGATTTAATGAAAGGTCACAAACCTGAAACATTGGACTGAATTTTCAATGGCCCATGAAAGCAAGTCTAGAGGTGGGAGGGGGCCTGGAAACAGGAGGGAAATCTCTTTGGGCTGGCTCTGCAAAACGTTCCCGCCTCCACAGGATTACGCAGGAGTCAGGGTGACATTTGAAATGTTTACCCACCCGGCCATGGCAAGCATCCAATTAAATCTCTTCAGGGGAACACGTACACTAATAACGGCCACAGCTGCAGCAGTGCCTGTTACAGTGGGGGGCTCTCCCCCTCATGTCCAATGGCTCTAACCATTTTGGTTGTCTTAATAATTCCTTTTGTGTCCAGCAACTGGGAATGGAGGTGCCCCCTTGTGCCACCCTACACGCTTCAGCAATATATACCTCTGACAGTGGAGCTGCCAATCTTTGTCTCTTGGACAGCCTCCTTTAGACTCAGAAGCCTCCCCACCATCCTTATTTGAATGGGACTCCTGGAATCGACCAATTAATTGACCGGCTCCTACAAAATTGCCCTTTAGTCCTGCCACCAGCACTTGTGGGTTCCTCACCCGAATTTCATCCCGACAGTAGGATCGGGACATGAGAAGAAAAATTCCCATGCTCATTAACTCTGTTTCTCTGTCCATAGATGCTGGCAGATCTGCTGAGTATTTCCAGCATTTTCTGAGATTTTTTTTTTCCCAGTGTTTCCAGCATCTGCAGTATTTTGCTGTTGTACTGCACCATTTGTAATGTTCTCTCCAGTTAAGGAAATTTCAGGGAGTGCTTCCCTCACGGCCAGATTCTTTTGTTTAAATTCCTTTTATCATGAGCAGGATAGATAGCACAGAGTGCTAGGTGGACATTTAAAACTGACTGGAAATTGGACCCTGGAGTATAAGATCTTTCACAGATAGACTTGTTAGACACAGTGGCCAATTTGAAGCACAAGGTTTTTGGCACATTCACCAACAATTAGATCATAATGTAAAAAAAAAAGCCTTTCTCGTCACATTTTTATAGTCAGGATAAAACTTTTCTTTACTTGTTGTAAACCTGCAGGCTGTGATAGTTGAAATTGTTCCAATTATAAGTTCGGAATTACCTTACGATTGGTCTGAGAACCACTCTTCCTGCGAAGTTATGATGAGAAAGGAAATTCTAGGCTATTTCTTTAAATGGGAGGCAGGGAATGGATGGGAGCCTTTCAATGGAAGGCAGAGAGATGGACCTACATGACCCCCAGCGCCAGGGAGGCAGGTTTGATGGTAGAGACAAGATGCAGCAAGGATTAGGAACACAGGAACAGGGGTAGGTCATCCAGGCACTCAAACCTGTTCTGCCATTCAGTTACATCATGGCCGATCTGTACCTCAAGTCCATTTAATCACGTTTGCTCCATATTTCCTAATGCCCTTAATTCAGAAAAATCTCTCACTCAGTCTTCAAAATTTCAGTAGACCCAAGACACACCATCCTTTTGACGAGAGTGTTCCAGATTCCTACTACCCTTTGTGTGAAAATGTTCATCCTGATTTGCCAGCAACCTATACGGGTACCAATACTGCATAACAGGAAACCCTTAGGAAATATATGCAAATTGTAATGGTGGAGAAAATTTCATTACAATACATTCATTCTTCACAGTGTGTTCAGGTAAAGGTAATCTGCTGGCCAAATGTTCAAAACTCAGTTTCATTCCTTATGTCCAGCCCTTGACCATGAAGAGACAGATCTAATTTACTTATTACTTGTGCTGTCTTTTATTTTGGCCAAATCCAGGTGCTGTAGTGAGTGGTCAGGACAAGATCTTGGGTTGCAAATAGGCATGTCATATCCAAACACATGGGAGTAGAGTTTCCACTTTGAGTGCAATCGGCAATTTCAGGGTAAATTGCATCCAAATTTTAGTCCATTTTGAAACGTTTCTTTGTCTTCTTGTTTTTTTTTGGTTTCAGTTCAAACTTATTTGCATATCAGAAAAAGTAACATCTGCTATAAAACCACTGCAATCATTTTAAAATTTCATTTTTTAAAATATTAGTTATAAAAATATTCCTTGCTATTTTTAAGAGTTGCAACTTTGTGAAGTTTTATCAATGCAGCTGAAAACGGGCCAGTGCCAACCCACCACCTGTGAGTAACCGGATTTGAAATGACTGAAAGTGACTTTTAAAAAATATACAAAACTATTTTCTACTTAGGTTGGGGTACAGTAGCTAGTTCCTTATTAAATTACCATCAATTTCATACAAAACCTTTCGAAATGTACTTAATAGTGTCCTTGCAAACAAAAGATCTAGCTTAATTTTTGAAATCTCCTCAAAGCTCAATTAATGTAGCCTCCCAATAATGATTTCTTCATCCTGGGGCGGTTGGGGCCTGCATCTAGGGTGATGTTTTAAAACTAGCGCAAAAAATCACAACAACTGGAGTTATAGTGAACACACACTTAAAATCTGCTGGACCTTTAGCACCTTTTAGATATCAGACAAAATGTGCCAAAGAAACAGCGCAATTATGCAGAAGCTCCAGACCCCGGTTCTCTGCTGCTCCATCTTCAATTGTTGCTGCAAGTAATTTCATGGCGGTCACTGGAGGCCTGCACTCCTCTCTTCCTCTCTGCCAACCCATAGTACATAGCTACTGCCAGTATGGTAATCGTTCAAAACCCCATTCTCCAACAACAATTGCTTTCTCAAATCAATTTTGAGACCCAGTATTTATAAGGGGAGGCGGTGACATTGTGGTATTGTCACTGAACTGGTAATACAGAGACCCAGGGTAATGCTTTGAGCAGATGGTGGAATTTGAATTCAATAAAAATCTGGAATTAAAAGTCTGATGATGGCCATGAAGCCATTGCCGATTGTCGTAAAAACCCATCTGGTTCGCTAATGCCCTTTAGGGGAGGAAATCTGCCGTCCTTACCTGGCCTGACCTACAAGCGACTCCAGACCCACAGCAATGTGGTTGACTCTTAAATGCCTTCTAAACAAGGACAATTAGGGATGGGCAATAAATGCTAGCTGATCCAGTGACCCCCACATCTCCATGAACGAATTTAAAAAACCCATCCATGGCCTCACTCCTCGTTATCTCTGTAACCTCCTCCGAAAATTCTGTGTTTCTCCAGCACTGGGCACTTATGCATCCCCCACTTCCTTCGGATGGCCATGTCTTTGTCTTGGCCCTAAGCTCTGTAGGCTCCTCTCTAAATCTCTTCACCTTTCCATCTGTTCTCCTTCTTTAAGATATTCAGTAAAACCTGCCTTTTTGACCAAGTTTTTGGCCACTGGCCTGCATATCCCCTTCTTTAGCTCAATGTCAATTTTTGTCTGATGATGCTCCTGTAAAGTTCCTTGGATTGTTTCATTATGTTAAAGGTGATATATAAATGCAAATTGTAGCTGTTGTTTCCACTCGTTTTTGCTACTTTATTATGTCTCATGAATTGACATAATGCTCATGAAAAGTAGCTTCAGCGAGTGGGCAAGGTGGACTTTGTAAAGTAACTGGTGCAGGTGTACACGATATTGCTTTAATCTTAATGAATATTGTTGTGATTCATTTCTCAATCATCAGAAGAGCTTTAGAACTTTCTAATTAAGATAAGAAATATTTGAGGTTGCTGGAATATATACTGCGTTTTTCAAGCAGAATGTTCTAATAAAATATTGTCAAATTACTTCAGTAACAAAAAAGGCTTCTCACAAATAGGTTGTGTTTATTTGTGCTCTAACACATGGGGGAGCACTTTCTGCACTTGCACAGATGTAGTACAGTTGTAGGAGTTCCAGTGTTGCAGCTACTGCATACTCCATCCTAAAAGCATGCCTGCAAATGAAGACTAGGATAGCAAAACCATGACAAAGTAAGAGAGGAAAATGACAATGAGAAAGCAGCAGCAGTGCGAGCAACAATAACTTGTTCCCTAGGTGCGAGGCCCAGGAGAAGGGGGTGCACAAGGTGCAAAACACCGGGGTCCATGCCTTCGGTGTGCCCGGGCTCAAATTGTAGCGTTTGCCTTTACGGGAAGCACCGCCCCTCTCTCAGTGGCTGCCTCAGGCTTGGATGTGCTCCTGAACAAGTGCTCGGTGGGCGCTCCGCTCCAGGACAAAGTTCCAGCACGTGAGATCTCATTGTCCTGGAGTAAGAGTCCGAGTCCGTGCGGTCATTTGTTCTAAGAGCCAGGGTGCACTCTGGGTGATGTAGTCTGCCTCTGGCCTACTCTCCCCCTCCCGCACAGGCACCAGCCCACTAAAAGACTACAGGAGCCACCCTCACATCAAGTTGGCAGAGCGGTCAGGAAGGCCAGGAGGAGCAACGGCTGCAGCACTAGCGAGGCCCAGGGCAACTAGAGTCTCGGAAAGGGTGGAGAGGAAGCACGTCTTGCTACCTTCACGACCGCCCCGAACTCCTCCTCAGTGATATTAGTCTGCAAACCTCCTGGGCCTGGGGGGTTGTGGATGAGAGAGTGAGTGAATGTGAGAGCGAGTGAGTGGGAGAGTGAGTATATGTGAGAGTGAGTGTGTGAGTGAATGCGAGTGTGCTTGAGAGTGAGCAAGTGTGCTTGAGAGTGAGCGAGTGTGCTTGAGAGTGAGCGAGTGTGCTTGAGAGAGAGAGAGCGTGTGTGAGAGAACCCTGAGACTGAGAGTGAGCCGGTGACACACACACACACATACACACAGACAGAAGCTGCATGGTGCGAAAACACACACACCCTCCCCCTCCTCCTCCTTCACCCTCCCCAAAAACCTATCCACACACCATGCCGGGAGAGGAGGCTGAAAGGCAACCTGCTTCCGACCCCCATTTTTGTATGAATTCTGCTGAAGCCAGCTCAGAGTCTGCAACACCAGAGGTGAATGCCAGGTCAGTATTAGTTAAACCCAACTCCTTACGCCGACCCTGGTGGTCTCCTTCTTCCCTGGGTGACCAGGACTTGTGGCCTAGTCTGTCTCACTCTAGCTCTGCGTCTTATGTGAAAAGGCAAAAAAAGGTTTTATTCATTAGCTCTGCTGCTTGGACCTTTTTAATGGCCATTTTTATTAATTAATCATTTTTTAAAATGATCAATTCATTGCTTTGAGATTGTTGTTTATGTTTTCTTCACACCCTAACTTTTCTTTGAAATTCATGTTTAAGGTAGTGCCAAACCGGATTACAGGCAGCTGCTGCTGGGTTTTTTGCTGAAGGGGAAAGAGAAACCCACAAGAAGTCTGATTGCTTTTTGGAGAGCTGGCAAAAGAGGTTAGTTTTGCTCCAATAGAAATGGGAAGTGTTGGAAATATTCAGCACGTCTGGCAGTATCTTTGCAGAGAGGAACATAGGTCAGTGTCCCTTCTTCAGAACTAGTGCAGATCTTGGATCTGAAGCATTGACTCTGTTTCTCTCTCTGCAGATGCTGCCTGGCCTGAGTATTTCCAGCATTTTCTGTTTAGATTTGAGATTTCCAGCATCTCAGTGCTTTTCTCTCCTATTATATGCTCCATTCTAGGTATTGTAAGTGTGGTTAGTTTCAATTTAAAATGAGAAAATATTTATCACTTAATGCAAAATGTAATTTTTCTGTTAACAAAGCCCACCTGAGTGGAGAGAAATAATACTTTATTGTAGGTAAATTGGTCGGTGCTAATTTACTGGACGGTTATGCCATTTTTAAACTTGGAGGTGAGTCATTCACCAATAGAATATGTCACTGTTGGTTCAAGATATTCTCATTTGTACACATGATTGTTGTTAGCGGTGCTTGTGAGTTTCAAGTCTTTTGCATGTTGCTGTCCAGATATTGCACAGGGACAGGTTCAAATAAGTGGTGCTGGTTGCATAATATGAATGACCAAGTTGTGTGTAATTCTCTGACAAAGCCTTGGTTGCAAAGTGTACCTACTGAAACCTGTGCTTTCATACAAGAATGCAAGAAATAGGAGCAGGAGTAGGCCATTTCGCCCGCTGAGCCTAATCTGCCATTCAATACAATCATGGCTGACCTTGGGTTTCAACCCTACCTTGCAGCATGTTCCCCATATCCTTTGATTCCCTGAGAGAGCAAAAATCTGTCTATCCCAGCCTTAAATGTATTCAACGATGGAGAATCCACACCCTCTGGGATAGAGAATTCCAAAGATTCACAACCCTTTGGGTGAAGTAATTTCACCTCATCTCAGTCCGAAATGATCGGCTCCTCATCCTGAGACTGTATCTCCGTGTTTTGATTCCCTGACCAGTTGAAACCATCTCTCAGCACCCACCCTATCAAGCCCCTTCAGAATCTTGTATGTTTCAATGAGATCGCCTCTCATTCTTCTAACCGCCAGAGAATATAAGCCCAATTCAATCAGCCTCTCATCATATGACAACCCTCTCATCCCAGATACCAATTTAGTAAACCTTCACTGTACCGCCTCCAATGCAAGTAGATTCTTTCTTAAATGTAGAGACCAAACTGCGCACAGTATTCCAGACGTGGTCTCACCAAAATCCTACGCAATTGTAGCAAGACTTCTTTATTCCTATATTCCAGTCCCCTTGCAATAAAGGCCAACATGCCATTTGCCTTCCTAATTGCTTGCTGGACTTGCACGCCAACTTTCTGTGTTCCTTGTATGAGCTCGCGCAATCTCTTTGAACATCAACATTAACTAGTTTCTCACCTTTTAAAAAGTATTCTGCTTTTCTATTCTTATGACCAAAGTGAATAACTTCACATTTCCCCACATTATATTCCATCTGCCATCTTGTTGCCCACTCACTTAACCTGTCTACATCTCTTTGCAGCTTCTTTGTGAGAGTTGTGCATGCACTGGCAACTCCACAGCTTACCTTTCCACCTACCTTTGTATCATCAGTAAACTTTGATATATTACACTCTGTCTCTTCATCTAAGTCATTAATTTGGATTATAATTTGATGGGCTTTATAATTAGAGACATAGAGTACAAAAGCCAAGAAGTTTGGCTAAACCTATACCAAACAGTTTGACCCCCACCGTGACTATGGTTCCCAATTTTAGGCACCTGAAAGATGTGAGGGGGAGGATTAAAGGGGGAGGGGATATGGGGCCCGAAAACAGGAGAAGCACCAGGGCCCATGATTTCTCTCCCTGGCCCTGCTTTGGCGCTAAATCTGAATGCCTTCCAATGAATGTGTCAGTTATAATATTTCCAATGGAAATATCTGCCAAAGAACTGTGTCCAAGCTACCATGTTGAAAAGTTTCTTGCTCAGTTAATTGAGTCCAATTTATTACTTCCTTAAATAAAATATAAAATAAAAAATCACCACCCAATGTGGGGCTTGAGACCATGCCGCTGGAATTAAGAGACTCATTAATGATCAACTGAGCCAGTTAGGCTGTGTAGGAACTTGGTCCACTTGGCCTTGATAGCTCCACAACTCATCCAGGACTTTTCAAACTTTGGCCCTCCACCAGTGTGAGCAAGAAACCTTTTGTACAAGTAGCTTTGACAGTTCTTTGAGATCTTCAGAGTTTTTAAAGCATCCTCTTAAAAGTTCACCAATGCTCCTGCCACTTCCTGATCGGAAAGCCATCAGGAAGAGTTGCGCATGCACTGGCAACTCCAGTGCGGGCCAAGTGAACGTGCACAACTGTTCCTGACATCTTTCTGGTCGGTGACAGGTGTTACAGTGAACAAAATATGTTTCTTGGGGAGGGACAAGGGCAGGTGCCAATTGAGACTCTCTATATTAAACAAGACCACAGTTATGCACCTATGCTTTACAGAAAAACATCAGAAGGAGCCAAGGAACAAGTTGCCTCTTCATTACAGTATAATGTGGGCAAAGACAAAAATATGGACAAAGCGGTTTATTAAATACCTTGTGGGCCAAAATTACTGGGTGAGATTTGGCGAAATTGAGTGGATAATTTGGGAGGCCAGGAATTTGGGGTGAAACCTAAGCTGGGTTTTTGTTCCATGCAAGAAGCTGCTTAAAGACCAAGCTGGGAGCTGGTAGGCAAGTCCTTTGCCTGGCCTCCTATAAATACAGCAGGCTTTAGGGACATCACCAAGATAGTGCAAAGAAGGCAATGAGAAACATGGTTGCACAAATTTGAGTCCAATATTATTTTTGCCCAAAAAGCCCCACAAAATGTCGGTTCCAGAAGTTTCATCCCATGACAAGCATAGGGTTTCAGATTAAGCCTCACTCTATGCCACAACATTTTAATCATCCTGAGAAATCAACACCTCTTTTCAATTAAGCATATGTTTACACTGAATTCATTTTATCATATATTTGGAACCAAATCCTGAGAACATCCTATCATGCACAATTATTATTGGTGTGTCTTAAGCTTGATCTTTACACAGCCTTGTTGAATCCAAGTACAGTCTCAAAAGAGGAACATCTCAAGATGCAACATACTCAAAAGATCATGCAAGATAATCAAGCAAAAGCTTTAAAACGGCAGAAAAAAATTGGGAGCACCTTTGGAAATCTATATTCCAAAAACATTTATTCAAAATGCCATATGATTTATTCTATATGGCTCATACCTGACAGAGCACTGACTTCAGTCCCCTCTTGTACCTTCTTACTGGCTGCTACAACAGTCTTGTTCACAAAGGCTCGTCCTAGCAGGGGTTGGCTTGAATTAGCAGAATGATTTTTGGGTGAGCTCTCTACGTTACCTATGTTAAAGAAAAGAAATAAAATCAAATGTTTTCCCGGACGGGGTTTGTGAATATGTTTGTGAGGGAACGCAAGTGATTATCAAAACAGCTACCAAATATCACTTATCTGTAATCAAATGTGGATTATCACACAATGGATATGTCATTGTTGCAAATCCTTTGGTTTGGATTTCATCGCTGATCAATTGATAAGATCGTAACGACATTCTGTATCTGCTGTGAAAGCTTGTCATCTGACAGATAATCGCTCTCTCGAATCCAACCTCCTAACTTCTTTTATGTTCTTTCTTTCTGTCTCTATTTTATCAATTATGGTCATTCTTCCTAAGCTGTATGTATTTTTCTGCCTTTTGTATTTTCACTGTTGCAATATAACTGAATGGACAACTTCCTATCTACAAGATGCACCGCTGCAACTCGCCATGTCTTCTTCCACTGCACCTCCAATACCCATGACCTCTACCACCTAGAAAGACAAAGGCAACACTACCATCTGCAAGTTCCCCTCCATCCTGACTTGGAAATATATCGCTGTTCCTTCACTGTCACTGGATCAAAATCCTGTATCTTCCTGCCTAACAACACTGTGGGTGTATCTACATCGCACAGGCTCTGTGGTGTTAAAAGGCAGCTCACCACCACCTTCTCAAGGGCAATTAGCAATAAATGCTGGCCTAGCCAGTACTGCCCACATCTCATGAATGAAAAAAATATCACCAGCAGTGATTTCTTAGCTTATATCACAAATTACTAAGAATCACAAGGCCTACGTCCTTTAATATTTTTAATATAATATTTAATAATAGTTCTGCATACTAATAGCATGATTCATCAGTCCAGTTAATTCCAAACCAGGAACGTGGGCATTAACAAGCTAAAAAAAAGTGCTGACATGACTAACAACAGACTAAAACATATTATCATTTCCATCTTCAATTACAGGTACAGTAACTTCTCCTCTCATACAGATGCATATCAGCCTTTCTGCCAAACTAGGAACGTGGGCATTAACAAGCTAAAAAAAAAGTGCTGACATGACTGACAACAGACTAAAACATATTATCATTTCCATCTTCAATTATAGGTACTGTAACTTCTCCTTTCATACAGATGCATATCAGCCTTTCTGCCAAACAAAGTATTTTTTGGGGATTTTTTGGCACAATCTTTGTACTTGTCAAGATGAGAGACATCAGAGTTAGGGAATGGAACATCTTGTACCCATTAAATTTATTCTGGTCTGGTGAAATACAGAACAAACATGTCTGACTGACGTAGCTTTTATGTTCCATGTTTCAATTAACACTTTATTCGTGAGTCAGTTTTCAGTCAGCCTTCATTTTCTGAATGCTAGTTTTACTAATTTCTTCTTGAATTACTGTATTATTCTTCTCACACAATAAATATAAAACTCAGCTAAAGATTTCCGCCTCATGCTACTATTCTTTTCTTGTTCTTTGTCACTCACACATTATTTTCTTGAATCGGCAATTGTTAATTTTCACTACCCATTCAACATAATTCAATGCTAAACCTGTTGCATGTCAATCATAGGTCTCTCCAGTTTTGATACATTTTCTGTTTCTACAACTCCTGTCCACAGTGCACCGATGAACTGACCTTTTCCCTGCTCTGACCTAAGTTTTCATTTTATATTAAGACCTATACATTAACTTCTCTGCTATATATCATATCTATTAGCCTAGGGAGAGGCAGGAGCAACCTTGTGTGAAGCATAAATGCGGACACAGACTAGTTCAGACAGATAGCCTGTTGCTGTGCTGTAGACTCCATACAACTCTGTGGCTTTCTACTGCCAGCCATCCATAAATCGGACAGCCGATAGCTGAAAATTGATTAGAGTTTCATCCGGCTGGACCACTACCCATTTTCGGCTACAGCGTAGTTTCTGGGATTTGAAGGCCAGTGACATTGGAAGTGCTTATCTCATTCAAGCAGACACTTCACTTAAATCCTAATTTGGGGATGAAGACATAATTTACATTTCCCGATGTCTGGGCATGCAGAACCTAATTTCTAAAGGATGCCCATGTGAACTGGGAGTCCAGTACTGCTCGGGAATCAGCAGTGGTGTGAACTGATTTAAAGGAATCCGGTAAATATCATGGAAGCTGCAACATTTTGTTCAGAAATAAAACTGGCTGTTTTTTCTTTTCTATCTTTTGTCATGAATCTTGGTGCTATCTGTTCATTTTTATTTGTCTCCAGCACCACTACTGGTACCAGGTGCATTCCCTGCTTAAATCACTCCATTATTTCCACAGCAATGTGACATCTTCAACCTGTTCCAATAACTTCATTATACATGATTCATGTTCATGTCAGTATCAATGATTGGATATTTTTGCTTTTATTAAATATGCTTACACTTAAATTGTTTACTGCACAATAGATCTCAATGTTTTTCCTATTGTAACTGCAAAGCTTACCGAGCTATAATCCCCAGGAATATAACTGTGAAGAAGCCAGCATAGTTAAAGGCAGCAAAAGAGCAGACTTTTAACCTGACATTCAGTCAGAAGTGATCCTGAAATCAGGGTCTGAGTTTACTCTTGGTGGGCACACGCAATCGGCAGGCCCGCGACCGGTCGGGAAATGGGCCGCCACCCCCGATCGGCCCCCGGCCGCGATTTAAGGCCTGTCCAGCGTGAAGCACGTCTTCCCAACGGTCAGGAAGGACCGGTCAGGAGCCTGTTGGCCGCCGAGTCCAATGGCGACCAGGTGGGCAGTTTAAATACGGCACAGGCAGCTCCTTGAAGGCTGCCAGGGAAGAATGTACGTTCAGTGTTCTGAATGCCAAAACCATGTGTCAGATGCAGCTGGAGACACCAGGTGGGAGGGCACGTCGGGCGGCCACTCGGCCTCCCCCAGTTTTTGGACGAGTGCCTTGCGGTACTCCTGGAGGAGGTGCCTGTCAGGAGGGACACCCTCAACCCCAGAGATGGAAGAAGGAGGCCACCCCACTTGACAAAAAGAGCTTGGGAGGAGGTGGCAGTGCAGGTCAGCAGCCATGATGTTGTGGGGAGCACATGGGTGCAGTGCCGCAAAACATTTAACGACCTGCTGTGCTCGGTGAGTACCGTGTTGGCATGGATCAGTGTGATGAAGCGTTAAGGTCTGGCCATCCACCCTGTGGAGCTCAGGGGTGTTAGAGTCTGAATGCCAACTGTCAATGACGCTGGAGCTGGCCAAGGGGTGTGAGCCCTGGCTGCTTGGACTGAGTGCCTTGCGGCTCGAGGGTCATGACTTGGATGTGTCCTGCCAGGTTTTCCTCAGGTGGGGTTGGCCAGGCTGCAGATAGAGAGCGGACTAATCCATGCTCCTCTGTCCTTTCAGGAGAACGGCCCATAACAACATTGAGAGGTCGTGGACAGGCGACCTCCTAATCCTAACCAGATTCGAGCAGGACGACTTGGAGCTGGAGAGAGGCCACGCACATCGGTCAGCCGGTCACGGAGAGGCTGGGGTGTCAGATGAAGGGAAAGAGTCCACAGAGGTGAGAGTTTCAGATGATGCAAACACTCTTGTGTAGTCTCATCATTGGTGGGAGCCTCAAAACTGGATTCCCCATTAATCATTGAAAGTCCATGATGCAGATCTCTATTGTCTCAGGGTGCCTGGCATGCACAGTGACAGTGTGATGACTTAAACTAATGACATGTTGTTGTTCCCCCTTAGATTCACCAGCAGGCACTCAATCGCAGGACTCTGAAGAGCCGCCCCTGATTCCAGAGGACCCCTAGTCTTCAGATGCACCTGCTTCACACCCGCTCTCTGAACCAAGTACCAGCACAGATACCAGCACCTCAATGGCTGTTAGATCGTTGGCTGGAATGTCGGAGCACAGTGGTGAGGGCACTTCACACTCGCTTGAGGAGCAGGCGGAGGCAGAGAGTGCCCAGGGCGCCAGCAGTTGGAGGACTGCTAGAGACCAGGACGATGCTGAGTTGAAGACAGATGATGAGCCTCTGGAGTCGTCCATTAAGTGGCAGATGCTGGATGTCCAGCGTGATGCATGGGAGACTCTGGCGGAGATCCATGAGGATATGGGTGCCATGGTCTCTGTTGTGGAGGAGTCCCTGCAGAGCAGAAGCGCTGCGTTGACCCTCATGGCCGAGCGCACTGCCTCCTCCATGGAGACAGTGGCGACTCTCATGGAGAGGCAGCTCCAGGGACAGAATGAGGGGTTCCTGGGGTTGCGTTTGGACCTGCAAGCCCTTACACAGGCAATGACCTCAGGTGGTCAGTGCTAGTGTGGGAGATGGATGAGGCACCTGGTATCCCAGGTAGGTGCCCGTCCATCAATGGCAAGCAAGGAGGTCCAAAGCAACCTCACGATGGTGCACGAGCTGCCTGTCATCTCTGTGGGCTCCTCTCAGGGCACTATGGATGATGGCAGCAGCTCCTCCACCCCTCTACCAGCGACCGTGCCATCTGATGAGCTGTGCTGACTGGGGAGATGCCAGCTGTGGCACTGGCCGTTCCCTCCCAGGCGTGGCCAGCACAGGCTCCACTGGCCAGAGGGCGACTGCCAACATCAAGGCCAACAAGACAGCAGGGTCAGCAGGCTGCCTCCAGTGTCGCTACCAGCGAGGAGGCGGGGAGGGGGGGCACCAAGACTTGGCACTCGTAGCCGTAAGTTTACGGCACCATGGGCACAAGAGGGACTGGTCACGGATGATCTTCTGTTCTGCCATGTTTTGTTTATGTTTACTGGTATGGGCATGAAGACCAGAGAAGGTTATGTAAATTGGTTTGGATAGTCAAAATGAGATATATTTTGTTTTTGTCCTAATGGCTTGACTATGCTTCACCTTTTTATTTTCTTGGAGCAGGGTACACCAGTATGTAATGCTGGACATGAGTGGCTCTAAACTTTATTATACAGGCACTGAGTGGACTTTGGGTTCAAATGAAAGGGTAATTTCAGACATCCGGGATGGAGGCGACAGCCCTGGCATGAGCTGAGAATGGTTCTTTGGCAGCCTAGCTGAAGAAACATTGGATCAAGGTGTCCCTGGTGTCCCTGCCTCCCTGAAAGATACTGAGGTCTGCCTCCACGCCCTCAGCGTTCTCCTCACCATGTCCTCTTTTGACTCACTACTGGACTCATCATCTGTGGCCTGTGGAGCTGTGTCTAGATTCTCTTCCTTCAGTGGTTCCCCCCTTGCCAGTGCCAGATTGTGAAGAGCGCAGCATGCAACAACTGTCACTGACACCCGCTCTGGGGTGGGGGGGTATTATAGTGCTCCCCCTGAACGGTCCAAGTATCAGAAGTGCACCTTCAGAAGACCTATGGTCCTCTCTATCACCGTCCTTGTGGAGACATGACTCCTATTATAACGCTGCTCTGCCTCTGTTCCTGGGTGACGGAGAGGCGTCATAAATCACCTTTTCAACGGATAGCCCTTGTCACCCAGCAGCCATCCATCCAGTCGGGCTGGAGCACTGAAGAACCTTGGCACCTGGGAGTGTCTGAGGATATAAGCATTAGGGGAGTTGCCAGGATACCGTGCACAGACTTGCAGAATCTGTGTCCTCTGGTCACACACTATCTGGACATTCATCGAGTGGAATCCCTTCCTGTTGACAAAGGCACCTGGCTGACCCGCTGGCACCTTGATGGCCACGTGTGCAGTTGATTGCACCCTGGATGTGGGGGAACCCAGCAATCGCTTCAAAAAGCCTGGCTGGCCTCGTCCGGAAATGAATAAATGAGATTACCCGCCTGAACAGAGCTTCAGTCACCAGCTTGACGCAACTGTGGACAGCTGATTGGGACACTCCACAAAGATCCCACGCTGACCCCTGGAAAGAGCTGGAGGCATAGAAGTTGAGGGCCACTGTGACCGTCAGAGCCACTGGGGTTTCCATCCACACAGCTCGAGGTGATCTTGGGCCCAATCATCTGAGAAATGGAGGTCACAGTCTCCCTGGAGAGCTGGAGCTTCCTGCGGCATTGTACCTGGGACATGTTGAGGCAGCTGTATCGCAGCCTGTAAACCCTGGCAGCAGGATAGCGGCATCTTCTGCAGCCCCTTCTGCCTTGGACTGTCTGCTGGCCCTGCAGCCCTTGTGCCTGCGCCTCTCCTCCCACAGGTCACTCCCCTGGAAGCTGCACTGGGACACCTGGCCCCCTCTCCCTTCTGCCCTTCTCTTCCTCCTCAGAGCAGATGCCACCAGCAGAGACCACAATCCCCATTACCAGGGTTACAGAAAGCTGTCTGATACCTGGAAGGGTCCACACGGTTAAAATCCTCTGGGGGCCTAAGAGACACCAATGAGTCCTGAAACAAAGCCTAGAAATGCTAAGAATGAAGCTCAGAACAGAGATGAAGCTGTCGTGTTCAAATAAGCTATCAGCAGCCAACTATCTCCTAAACTCTTCACTGCTCACACTGGCAATGCTGCTGACCCTTTTTATCCTGCCCTTGGATGAAGTTTTGCAAAATGTGGGTGCCTGCTTGTTTTGCCCGTGCGGCGAGCACGAAATCCTACGGGCAACGTAAAATCGGGTTCAATTGGGCTTTTAATGGTCTTTTGATTGATGCTGGGCGCGGCTCCGACACCCGCGCGCAGCTGACGACTTGAAGATTGCAAGCGGGCGGGATGATGTTGGGACGCTTGTCTAAAGTCTTCTTGCGCTATTTTACACACGACCGGGTCGGGTACGCGCCCGCCCACAAGGCGTATAATTCTGGCCCAGGCCCCTGATGTGAAGGAACTGAATGCTAACTGCTGCTCCACCCAGAGCTCAAAGATCATTGTTTCAACATGAGACCTGTGAGCTTTCAGATAGCGTCATGTTTTTCACCTAGGCACATGTTCATTGGGATGAATTCCATCTTCAACACTTGCATGATCACACAGCAGGATGCCAAAAAATCGCCTTAAGATTTAAATTAACTTTATTTTTAATAATGATGTCTAAGGTAGCTCGGATTATTTCTTTTCTTTTGCTCTTTAGGATTTCTACGTTCATCAATTTGTCAATTATTGGCACGGAACCAGTTCAATAGAATGAAATGCTGCCTATTTCCCAGTAAAGTACTTTAATCACAAACTTAGAAGAGCATCCCGACTACATTTAATTTATAACTTTAGTTGTCCCTGCGGTCTCTTAAAAGACTGGCAGATCAATGCCAAGTTGTGCTGAATGATGGGCAGTTTTCTGCTATGGAGCTAAGGACCGAACTGGAATGTTCTATATAGCACTCTTATACCTATAGGATATAAGAGAAACTTTCATACTATCACTACAAATCCATCGCACTAATCAAATTCAGTTCTCAGAGATACAACACAGTGTTGGAACTCACTGCACCACCCAGTTTCCCTCCTTGGCTCTTTGCATCCATTTCTGTGTAAAATGCTAATCGTAGAGGATTCTTGAGAAATATATGTGCATTTGCCTCCAAAAGAGAAACAATCCTGGGAAATATCAGAGGCTGAAGCTGCCTCTCTATTTATTCACAAAGGTTACATTCTGACACTGTAATTTGTTAAGGATCCAGCATTATAAAACAGAAAAGAAAGTAACAGGCAAGTACAATGGAGTTTATACTCACTTGATAAATAACAGTCAAGGCTGAGAGTTACATTATCCAGTGCAATGATTGCACTTGACTCTTCAGTCCATACAGTGTTCAGCTGAAGCCAGAACCTATGAAAACAACAATTATCTGGATGAAATCTGCGGTAAAATCTCAGGTCGCATGAAGGTCTTTAAGGTCACTGCCTCTTTTTTTTAAAAATAAAGGATCACTTGAGGATCACTGCAATGAAAAATGTAAAAGAAACTCAATTCTGCCTCTCAGTTCAGTCCTCTCAGATCAGATATAGAGCAGATAATGATTTGGAAAACAAAGATGATCTCATTCCAAAATAAAACAGCAATAAATGGACAAAACAAAGGTGGTTTTATGGTGATATTGGCTTAAAAAAACCCCAGAAATCATCCAATTAGTGCTAAAAACCAGGTTCTAAAATGCATGACAAATGTTACAGTTTATGCTGCAGGATTTTATTTGCTCTGGGTAAACATGAACAGAACCTTTTGTTCGGTGTCTTTGCAATATTAATAATCGTTCTGAGAACTCACTACGAGACATGATAGAAGCCAACCTACAGCCTATCATTGTAAATTAAGGGAACTACAAAATGTCTAGTTGGCTAAAAGCACCTAATCCTTTTGCTCAGTTGGTTCCAGCTTCAACTACTTGTCCTTTTTCCATATCCCACTTAAATACTAATGCTCCTCATTCTAATGCTCCACATGGTCTGATTTTGGGGCTTTGGGATTCGGGGGAGGTGATGGCGTAGTGGTATTTTCGCTGGACTAGTAATCCAGAGACCCAGGGTAATGCTGTGGATCCTGGTTTGAATCCCACCGTGACAGGTAGTGGAATTTGAGTTCAATAAAAATCTGGAATTAGAAGTCAATTGTTGAAGGAAAAAAAAACCCCAACTGGTTCACTAGTGCCCTTTAGGGAAGAAAATCTGCCATCCTTACCTGGTCTGGTGACTACCTACATGTGAGTCCAGACCCACAGCAATGTGGCTGACTTTTAAATGCCCTCTGAAATGGATTAGCAAGTCACTCAGTTGTATCAAACCACTACAAAGCCTCAAAAAAGGAGTGAAACTGGATGGACCACCCAGCTTCAACTGAGGCACCGGAAACGACAATGGCAAACTCAGCCCTGTCGCCCCTGCAAAGTCCTCCTCACTAACATGTGGGAGCTAGTGCAAAAATTGGGAGAGCTGTCTCACAGACTAGTGAAGCAACAGCCTGACGTAGTCATACTCACTGAATCATATATTACAAATAATGTCCCAGGCATCACCATCATCATCCCTGGGTATGTCCTATCCCCACTGGCATGACAGACCCAGCAAAGGTGGTGGCACAGTGGTACACAGTGGGGAGGGAGTTGCACTGTGAGTCCACAACATTGACTCTGGACCCCATGAAATCCCATGGCATCAGCCCAAACATGGGCAAGGAAACCTCCTGCTGATTACCACGTACCACCCTCCCTCAGCTGATGAATCAGTGCTCCTCCATGTTGAAGACCACTTGGAAGAAGCACTGAGGCAAGGATGTACTCTGGGTGGGGGACTACAATATCCATCACCAAGTGGCTTGGTAGCATTACGGCTGGCCGAGTCCAAAAGGACACAGCTGCTAGGCTGGGTCTGCGGCAGATGGTGAGGGAACCAACAAGAGGGAAAAACATACTTGACCTTTGCCTCACCAACCTGCCTGCCACAGATGCATCTGTCCACGACAGTATCAGTAAGAGTGACCACCACACAGTCGTTGTGGAGACAAAGTCCCACCTTCATATTGAGGTTACCCTCCATCGTGTTGTGTGGCATTACCACCGTGCTAAATGGATAGATTTCGAACAGGTCGAGCAACTCAAGACTGGGCATCCTTGAGGTGCTGTGGGCCATCATCAGCAGCAGAATTGTACTCAATCATAATCTGTAACCTCATGGCCCGGCATAAGCCCCAGTCTACCATTACCATCAAGCCAGGGGATCAACCCTGGTTCAATGAAGAGTGCAGCAGGGCATGCCTAAAATGAGGTGTCAACCTGGTGAAGCTATAATAGAGGACTACTTGCATGAAAACAGCATACGCAGCAAGTGATAGACCGAGTGAAGCGTTCTCACAACTAACAGATCAGATCTAAGCTCTGCAGTCCTGCCACATCCAGTCGCGAATGGTATTGGACAATTAAACAACTCACTGGAGGAGGAGGCTCCACAAATATCCCCATCCTCAATAATGGGGAAGCCCAGCACCTCAGTGCAAAGGATAAGGCTGAAGCATCTGGTACAGTCTTCAGCCAGAAGTGCCAAGTGGATGATCCACCTCAGCCTCCTCCAGAGGTCCCCAGCATCACAGATGCCAGTCTTCAGACAACTCGATTCACTCCATGTGATATCAAGAAACGGCTGAAGGAACTGGATAGTGAAAATGCTATGGGCCCTGACAATATTCCGGCAATAATACTGAAAACTTGTGTTCCAGAACTTGCGCACTCCTAACCAAGCAGTTCCAGTTCAGCTATAACACTGACATATATCTGGCTATGTGGAAAATTGCTCAGGTATGTCCTGTACACAAAAGGCAGTACAAGTACAACCCGGCCAATTACCATCCCATCAGTTTATTCTCGATCATCAGTAAAGTAATGGAAGGGGTCATCAACAGTGCTATGAAGCAGCACTTGCTTAGCAATAACCTGCTCACTGACACCCAGTTTGGGTTCCACCAGGGCCACTCAGCTCCTGACTTCACTACAGCCTTCATTCAAACATGGACAAAAGAGCTCAACTCCAGAGGTGAGGTGAGAATGACTGCCCTTGACATCAAGGCCATATTTGACCAAGTGTGACATCAAGAAGCCCTAGCAAAACTGGAGTCAATGGGGACGAGGGGGAAAACTCTCCACTGGTTGGAGTCATACCTAGCACAAAGGAAAATAGTTGTGGATATTGGAGGTCAGTCATCTCAGCTCCAGGACATCACTGCTGGAGTTCCCCAGGGTAGTGTCCTCAGCCAAACCATCTTCAGCTGCTTTCTCAATGACCTTCTTTCCATCATAAGTTCAGAAGTGGGGATGTTTTCTGATGATTGCACAATATTCAGCACCATTTGCAACTCCTTAGATACTGAAGCAGTCCATGTCTAAATGTAGCAAGACCTGGACAATATCCAGGCTTGGGCTGACAAGTGGCAGGCAATGACCATCTCCAACTAGAGAGAATCTAACCATTGCCCCTTGACGTCCAATGGTATTACCATCACTGAATCCCCCACTATCAACATCCTGGGAGTTACCATTGAACAGAAACTGAACTGGATTAGCCATATAAATATTGTGGCTACAAGAGCAGGTCAGAGGCCAGGAATCCTGTGGCAAGTAACTCACCTCCTGACTCCCCAAAGCCTGTCCACCATCTACAAGGCACAAGTCAGGAGTATGATGGAATACTGTCTGGATGAGTACAGCTCCCACAACACTCAAGAAGCTTGACACCATCAAGGGCAAAGCAGCCCGCTTGATTGGCACCTCATCCACAAACATTCACTCCCTCCACCACCAATGCACAGTAGCAGCAGTGGGTACCACCTACAAGGTGCACTACAGGAATTCACCAAAGCTCTTAGACAGCACCTTCCAAACCCACGACCACTACCATATAGAAGGACAAGGGCAGCAGACAGATGGGAACACCACCACCTGGAAGTCCCCTCCAAGCCACTCACCATCCTGACTTCGAAATATATTGCTGTTCCTTCACTGTTGCTGGGTCAAAATCCTGGAACTCCCTTCCTGACAGCACTGTGGGTGTACCTACATCACATGGACTGCAATGGTTCAAGAAGGCAGCTCACCACCACCTTCTCAAAGGCAACTCGGGATGGGTAATACATGCTGGCCCAGCCAGCGAAGCCCACATCCCGTGAATAAATAAAACAAAAGGATAAAAGGCCCATATTACTTGGTCACTAGCTTGACAATCAATAGGCATTTCCTGGACTATATCCAGAATGAACATAACAACATTTTATGAATGCTACAGGGGTGATACTGGAATGACTCCAGTATCATTTTTTGGGGATCCTACTGGCAATCTCCAGGAAAGAAGACCATCCAAGGAATTTGAGTGTTCTGGTGCAGATGTGACCCTCCAAATTGCAGCAGCTGTAAAGGGGCAGCCAGAAATCCTCTGGGACTGCTGCAAAGACAAATACATATATTCTCTGATGTAGCAGGGATGCATTGTGGTGTTGAGGGTGTTTTGGCTGCCATTTCTGGTAGCAGCCAGTTGATGCTGCTGTAGTCCATTAATGCCTTTGGACTATTGACCAGAAACTGAACTGGATGGGCCAGATAAATACTGTGGCTACAAGAGCAGGTCAGAGGCTAGGAATCCTGCAGCAAGTAACTCACTTCCTGAGTCCCACAAAGCCTGTCCACCATCTACAAGGCACAAGTCAGGAGTGTGATGGAATACTCCCCACTTGCCTGGATGAGTGCAGCTCCAACAACATTTAAGAAGCTTGGCACCATCCAGGATGAAGTAGCCCACTTGATTGGCACCACATCCACAAACATTCACTCCTTCCACCACTGACACACAGTGGCAGAAATGTGTACCATCTACAAGATGCACTGCAGGAGTTCATCAAGGCTCCTAAGACAGCACCTTCCAAACTGACGACTACTACCATCTGGAAGGACAAGGGCAAGAGACACATGGGAACACCACCACCTGGAAGTTCCCCTCCAAGCCACTCACCATGCTGACTTGGAAATATATCGCCATTCCTTCACGATTTTATCACTGTTAAAATCCTGGGAGTCCCACACTAACAGCACTGTGGGTGTACCTACTCTGCATGGACTGTAGTGGTTGAAGAAGGCAACTCACCACCACCTTCTCAAGGTCAATTGGGGATGGGCAATAAATGCTGGCCTAGCCAGCGATGCCCACATCCCATGAACAAATTTAAAAAAGCACGAGGGAGTAGCAATGAGAGAAAGAGAAGCTAGGAGAAGCGTGAAGGGTCGGCCACAACTTTAATGGGTCTTGAGGGAGCACTCCTCACACCTCGGGCTGAATAACAAGCACAGAGATCAGGAGCGTTTCCCGCTTCACAGCGCGTATTATGGAGTGTGATGATGTCGGGCACATTTACGAAGTCATCATGCTGGTTTCTGATGTTATGCCATGCGGGTGGGTCAAAAAGTCGGGACCCACCTGCATTATTTAAATATCAATTTAAAAGGCAATTCAGTTGATTGACTACCCATCTCACTGCGATAACATTATCAGAAGACAATAATACCCCTTCAGGGTGAGAGTTACGACAGGTGGGGAATCTGTTTTTTTATGGTAAGTTTGTGTGGGCAAGTTTTAAAATTGCAGCCGAGACCACAGTCTTAGCTTTGCAGTTCAAACTATATTGACTGCAGGGACTGCTCATTTGAGTGGGCAGAGGAATCTTTTGGATTTTTTTTTATGAGGAGGTCTCTCTTTTGATTCAGAGGGCTCTTTTGATGGAATATTTTCTTGTCCATTACCCAGGGGTGAGGGATGAAAACTGTCTGAGACAGATGGGGATTGTTTTCTCAGTTGGAGATACAACCTCCAGTGAGGAGGAGAGAAGGATTAGGAGGAGGGAGAGGAGAAGAGTGAAAGGAAGAAGGGAGCACAGGGAGGCTCAGGATGCTGTCGTTCTTCGGGAAGGGGATAGAGCAGCGCCAGACCCAGAGGGTCAGGAGGAACCCAGAAACCCTCAGCGGATGCACAGGCAGATGTATGCAGCCCCAAGGGTATACAGGCAGAGATTAAGCTACCTGTAACTGACCTCATGAGGTCATTGAGCCCTTAATGGCACTGGGGCCAAGTCCTCCTCACCACATCAATACTGTTGACCTCGTCAGCCACCTCCTCCCACACAGTACGAGTGTACCTGGGTTTCCTCCTCTTCCTAGTGCTCAGCATGAGCTGGTCACGTCTATCACGTACTGCACACAGGAGGGCACCAAGGGCAGCTTCACTACATCTGGGGACAGCTTTGCCCCTTCTAGACACTTCTCCTCTTGCTGCGATGGCTCAGACATCTATGCATGGAAATACGTAATAAATTTACAACTCCTCAATACCAAAAGTTGGGAGACTTGCCGAGTCTTAAAATTTCTGCCACCTATGAAGACTGACATGGTTGGCAGAGATTACTTAAGACTTAAATTGACTCACCTGGTCAGACTGGAAAATGCACAAATCTTGACTATGTACATTGGATGCACTCGATTGATCATCTGATGATCACTTGACACTGTCCCCTGCCAGGAGGCCCTTTAAAGTGCTGGCCGCTACCTTGTTCTGGGTTACGGCCTGCAGCCTCAGAGACCAGACATCCCGCCCTCCAGCACTCATTGGGTCTGATGACGGTTTGTAACCCATCCTTGCTGTTAATTGACGGCGATTACCATAATATTGGGCACGCATCGATGGCGGGCCCGGAAGTCAGAATGCTGCCGACTTCCGGGTGTGGAACCCAGGGTTGGCGTGCAACAGTATTAATCAGCCCCTCATCTTCACTGAGAAGCAATGCTGCAGCTCCAATGCTGCATCAAGGGATAGCACTACATGTGGTTGTCAAGATTACTGTGGCCCATAACGTTTATTCAATGAGTTCCTTTCAGTCTGTTGTGCACTGTTATATCAGGGAGATCTCTGAGGCTCTCTACACTTACATCATATTTCCAATGAGCCACACAGGACAAGACAGCACAAGGCTTCGTCCACATCGCAGGCTTCCCACAGGCCCAAAGCCCCAAACTGCATGCATGTGCTCTCCACCATGATCCTGGAATCCTTCTGAATGGACATGGATTCCACTCCTTCAACACTCAGCTTGTTTGAAACCCAAGGCTCTGCATCATATGGGTCTGTACCTGGTGTCCTAGCAACAGACATCATTCATTCATTCATTCAGCACAAGTCCTCTGCGTCATCTGTCACAAAACTATAATAATTTTCAAAATATCATTTTGGTTTATTGTAAAGTAGGTTTATGGGTGTGAGTGTAGCTGGTTCTGTCTGTGAGATTTAATTAAATTAGAGTCAGATAGGCTGCAAGCTTGAAATTATCAAAGGAAGTTAGGGGTAAAAGGCATTTGAAATGCTAATGAGTAAACATAGATGAGGTTTTAGCATGTAGGGTGTGAAGGAAATTTGCATTTTTAGATAAGTGAAGGAGTTGTTTGGGTTTCAAAGGGATGGTAGGATGTTCACAAATGACAAGATAAATAGGGCAATGTTATTATGTTTATTTTTACCAAAAGCTACTGACCAAATTGGTAACATGAAAGATTTTTATACGGGAAGAAATTTCCCGTTGGCGAGCGGGGGCGGGGCCCGCTTGCCGACGTGTAAAATGATGCGGAATGACATCGGGCGGAACTCCCGACATCGTCCAGTGTCATTTGCATTTTCAGGTAGGCGGGGGCGCAACCAAGTCAGCTGTGCGCCCGCCAACCTATTTAGGCCATTCCAAAAATAATTAAGCTCATTGGTGGACCTGTCCGTCCAACCTTAAGGCTGGCGGGCAGGTCGGGATCGCTGGCGGCCACATGAAAAAGCATGAAACCTCATCCACAGGCGGGATAAGGTTTCATTGCTGAGACAAAAAATTAAGAGACACTTTTAATTAACGTTATATCCGTGTCCCAACTCATGTGACATCGTCACATGAGGGGACATGGATGGTGAATGAAAGTTTCACTGCAGTACCTTTTTTACTTTGGGAACCGATCTCCCTGAGGCAGCACTTAGTCTCAGGGAGATCGGAGCGCTCCTTCGCGCGCATGCCGATTTTAGAAATCCCCCCCACCACCCCGCACAGGGAGTGCGTAAGGCTTCCCTATGGACATCATGTTGGGTGGGCCTTAGTTGGCCCGCCCACTAAAAATGGCAGCGCCCCCCCCCCACCCCCAATCGGGGGGGCAGATTGGAGGTCTGCCTGCCCACGCCCACCCCCGCACTTCTGCCCGATGGGGGGAAAATTTTGCCCATGGTATGGGAAAAATAAAATTCCAAAGACATATGGAACAATGGAATTTATAGATTAAAGAGAGAGAAACATATATAAAGAAGGAAGGAAGGTGATGTTGGGGGGCCATATAAGAACTAAAAGGAGTATGTAAAACAGCCTTCGGGAAGCCTCCAGCCATGTTTGTAAAAGTCTGCTGTGTCCAGTAACTAAAGGCAGAGAAAAGCCTTTAGAATTCCACTGTCGAGTGGGTGCTGTGGTAAATTTGCTGGCTTGCTATTCAAATTTAAAATCTATTTTGGACTGTTGCTTTACAGGGGGTATGTAGTTGGCAGTCAGTTTAATTAGGAATTTTGGAATTTGTTTTAATATCAAGTAACTGTAATCTTATGTATGTGCTTGAAAACTTTTCTTTTGTTAATAAGTGTTTTAATTTAGTTTTGAAAATCTCTAAAGGTGTCAGTGGACTCATTACTTCTGAATTCAATGCCCAAATCGTCTCATAATAAATATAAATTGCAAAACTATTGTATTAGCGTGGCCAGATTTCCCTTGTGGATTTGGTCCACCTGGTACACATCATCTGCCATGTCATAACACATCTTTATTCCAATCAAGCTGTTATCATAGGCTGATCACTGAGAAACAAAGGGTGCCCTTCAGGCATCACCAATAACGCCTATCAGTAAGCCAAGTGCAGTCACAGAGCTAGTCTACAACAGCAGCCATGTTGCCACTAGAAACATCATCGAGCAGGCAGTCAGCATACAAAGCAACGCTTCCATTGCTTGGATCATTTAGGAGGAGCTTCGCAATGTATTTCCAGATTTTTGGTCATGTGCTGCATTTCGCATTATTTGAATTAATTATTTATAATTTGAAATATTTAACAGAAATAATTAGGAATTACCAATGTGGAACCCCTGCTGTGCTTATTTACCTGCCCTAGTGCTCCTATAAATTGTATCCCCAGTAGTTGCAGCACAGAAGTTGGAATGTTTCTGAGCTTCCATTGAGGATATTTCAGGTGGCTATACTGAGTGATCTTGAAAACCTTTGGGCCTTGAGGGCCCAGCTAAAGACTACGGCCTCTTGGTGTGGGCTGGGACAGCCTTCTTTCTGGATTGTTGTCACGTCCTGAAAGCTAAGCTCCTTGCAAACATGGGCAGGATGTTAAGTTCGATGTGCAGGCGCGCGCCCGACATGCCCAAGCATAATATGACGTGTGATATTTTGTTCAGCGGGCGCGCGCCGGAGTCGGCTGCATAACCGCCGATAATTAAAAGGCCTATTAAGGCCACTAACAAGCTAATTAAAATCAAATTAACACCGCCCGTCCAACCTTATGGTTGGCGGGCAGGCAAAAAAGCCAAGTGGCCTTTACATTTTTTAGGAAACCTCATCCACTAGCAGGATGAGGTTTCCTAAAGCAAATAAACATTAACTAAAAACTTTATTTTTGAATTACAAATATGTCCCAGCTCATGTGACTCTGTCACATGAGGGGACATGTTTTTAAAAATTTTACTCTTAACTTTTTTAAAAAGCGCTTCAATCTCCCTGAGGCACGGAGCTGCCTCAGGGAGATTGAAGTGCTCTTTTACGCACACGTGCGCCAGGCCCGCTCTCCCTCCTCCGCCCGCACAAGCAGTGCTCAGCACTGCCGTTCGCAATCCACGCAGGGCAGGCCTGAATTGGCCCACCCTGCACGAAAATGTGGAGCGGAGCTGATTGCAGGCGGCGGTCGGCTTCCCGGCCGTCCCCGCCTGTTCCCGCCGAGCCTGCCCGACGAGGGAAAATTTCTGGCCCATGTCAACAGGCACACGCAGTGCACATCCCATTCCCTTCCCACCCATTTTCAGCCGCAATCACATATCTAGGGAAATTTATTTTATTTTAGGTTTATTGAAACATGATCATGGATGGTATATACTGCACAGAAGCATGCCATTCAGTCCAACTTATGTGATTTTCATATGCCCTATGAATCTGCTCCCACTCCATTGTCCACAACTCAGCCTTTCAGTATATCTTTGTACTCCTTTTTCCCTCATGTGCTCATCCAGTGTCATTTTCAAAGCAACTTTACTATTTGCCCCAACCATTTCCTGCAGCGTTCCAATTTCTAACCATACTCTGAGCAAAGAACTTGCTCCTTATTTGCTATTGGATTTATTGGTTGTCTGTCTTGTATTTATGACCCCTCATTTTGGATTTTTCCACAAATGGAAACATTCTCTCCACCTCTCCCCTGTCCAACTCATTCATAATTTTAAAGACTTCCATCAGGTCACCTCTAAGTCCCTTTTCTCAAGATTAATGCAGCTCCCTGTTCAATCTTTCCCGGAAGCTGTAATCTTTCAGTAACTCTTTTGTTTGAACTTTTTGCAGCGCATGTCCTTTTTAATAGCACCAAGACCAGAATTATGCAGTTTACTCTAAGAGCAGCCTGACCAGAGTCCTATACAGTTTAACATAGCTTCAGTACTTGGAATTCTGTACGTCTAGAAATAAATCCCAGTGCTTTGTTAGCATTTCAATGCTTTGCCTAGCTGGGATGCTGCTTTTAATAATTTATTCGCTTATATCCCTAGATCCCTTTGCTCTTCTACTGCACTCAGCTTCTTATTTTCCAAGCTGTAGGTGGTGTTTCTATTTTTCCTACCGTAGTTCATCACCTCATATTTATCTATGTTAAAGTTCATTTGCCACTTAACGTGCACTTTGGTGGTTTTCTAAAGTCTTCTTGTATTATATAGCATTCTTCCTCTATGTTAGCTGTACTCCCAATTTATTATCTTTTTTCTTATTCATTCACGGGAATGTGGGCTTCGCTGGCTGGGCCAGTATTTATTGCATCTTCTGGTACTGAGTTAATTGTTCCAATGTCCACAGCATTAATGTTTACTTAGCAGGGCCAGGAAGGGAAATCATGGGCCTGAATTTTGCGCTTGTCGGGCGTGTGCGATTGGCGGACCCGGGAGTGGACGCGAAACGGTCCCTCGACTGCGATTGGCCCCTGATCGCAATTTCACGCTCGCTGGCCAGCGTGAATCTCGCCTTGAGAAAGGTTCAGCACTGCCGGGGGGGGGACGGGAAGAGGGCGGGCGCCGACGTCTCTGCGGGTGCTGGTGAGCGCTTCCACTGAGCCTCCTGAGGCAGACAGGCTGCCTCAGGGGAGCTGCAGATCTCCACAGAATAAACGAAACAACAAAAATGCTGCAAAATATGTCCGTGCAGCACAATCAAGCACCTGAAAACATACCTCATAAAAACGCTGTCCCCAGCTATTTCTTTTTATTTTATGTCCTAACCGAGATTTCATCCCGCCCTTGGATGAGGTTTCATCAAAAATGTAAAGGCCGCCTGGCTGATTGGCCCATCCGCCAACCGTAAGGTTCGATGGGCTACGAAAAATCACTTACAATTGGGCCATTGATGAGCTTAATTGTCAGCGGGCGCTCTTCCTACTGCAGCGCATGCCCGTCGAATGGAATATCATGTGAGTGCGCGATGACATCGGGATACTCGACTGACATCATCTCACGCAATTTTACGCTCATTCGGGTTGGGCGTGCACCCACCCACAGAACGTAAAATTCTGGCCATGGGCTCTGGTGCTTCGCCTGTTTCCAGGCCCCTTATCTCTCCAGTCCCCCATTTAACCCTTCCCCTCACATCCTTCAGGTGCACAGCATTGGAAGCCATTGTCACAGTGGGGTCGATTGGTTTTATATAACAGTTTCTTGGCTCTTGCTCTCTATGGGTGAGATTTTCCGGCCCTGCCCGCTGCCGGGACTGTCCGGGCCTGCCGAAAGTCAATGGGTTTTGGGTAGCTCACCGCATTCGCGATAGCGGGTCTGGAAAGTCCTGGCCTATGTTTCTATTTATAGAGCCCATCGAAAGCTAAGGTTTCAGTATGATGGACTTTACAGCCATGGCTCTGTAAGACAATTACACACAACTTGGTTGTTCATATTGTGCAACCAGCTTTGCTTCTTTGAGGCTGGCCCTACGCAACATTTGGACAGCAACATCCAAAAGACTTGAACCTCATAAGCACCACAAACAACAATCACATGTACAGATGAGTGTCATGAAGCTATTAATGTATATAATGTTATTGGAAATTATTTTGTTTTAAAATAGAGGTTTATTCTGTGGGTGTGTCTGTGTGTGTGTGTTAATTGGATTAAGGCCAGCTAGTCTGAGTGCTTTGATGTATAGTAGTTCTGAGATGTAAACACAGAGGTAGAGGGGATTTGCATTTTGTTGAATAGACCATTCAAAGACTGGGGGTGAAATCTTGCACCTAGCTAGGAGACACCAATCAATGTTTATATTACTAATAAAATTGGTACTATGAAAGGGGTTTTATTGTTAGAAGAGGTGGAGCTCAAAGGACCTGATGATACAATGAGAATTTACATTCAAAGAGATGTGCTGGGTATAACAGAAAGCAGTTTTGTGTGTGTAGGGCAAAGGCATGTAACATCAAAGTAGCTGTAAGCCTACAACTGTCTGCAAAAGAAGCAAAGTGAAAGGAACCTCATTTTGAATTTGTAAGGCGAAAATGTTTTACCTGGCATCTGCTTAAAGTCTATGGGTTGTTGTTGCCTTAATGGAGATTAGTTTGGGAATTTGTTAAAAAGTTATGATAGCAGCAATTTGTAGCCATGGGCAGAATTTTGCCCTAGGTTGGCGGGCAGGCCCCACTGGCTCGGCGGCAGGCGGGCAGCCAAACTCCACCGGAGAATCGGGCCCCGCCACCATTTTAAGTGGGCGGGCCAATTAAGGCCCGCCCAGCGGGCTGCCCGACGGGAAGCACTATGCGCTTCCTCTGCGGCGGGGGGAGGGATTCCCCAACTGTCAAAGTGCGCTCTTTCACACGTGCGCGTGAAAGAGCGCACTGCTCCCTGAGACTAAGTGCTGTCTCAGGGAGATCACTGACAGTGTTTCAAAGTGTCAAAATAGAAAAATAAAAAAAAAATTAACATGTCCCCCTCATGTGACAATGTCACACGAGATGGGACATGTTAATAAATCTCACATAAAGTTTATTTAAGATTTTTAAAACGGACATGAAACCTCAGCCCGCCAGTGGATGGGGTTTCATATTTTATCAGAAGCCCGCTGGGGCTCTTGGCCTGCCCGCCAGCCTTAAGGTTGGACGGGCAGGGCCTTTAATTACCTTAATTATCCTGTCAATGGCCAGGCCAATTGATTACAGGTCATTGTCAGCTTTGACTGTAGAAGCCATATTGACTAATTAATGATGCTGCAATGACACTAAGATCTGAGAATAACATAAGAGTGGAATATAAAGCATTGCACTGAATTGAATTCCTACCCCTAGAACTTTACAGTCCTGTCAACTGTTAAATTTAGTGGTTGGCACAAAAGCTTAATGGTACTACAAAATCTTTTAGAATTTCCATGGACTAAGCAGTCCCTTTCACTGTTCTTAGACAGGTGCAGTGGTACTTTTAGGCTATTAATATATCTGTTAGTAGATGTTGATAAAATGTTTCCCCTACAATTATTTCTTAATTTTTTTCGCTGATTTCGCTGTCCGCCCGTCTTCCTGAATATTTAAATGGGGCGGGATGACTTCGGGGATTCCTCCCGACGTCATCCCGTGTCATTTTCCCGTCGGCAAGCGGGCCCCGCCCCCAAATCACCGACAGAAAAATTCAAGCCTATGTGTATATGTTTAACTTGTGTAAATTAATAAATGTCTCATGTAGTTTGATATAAAAAACCTCTTGAGAACGGATGGTCTGATTCCTGAATTTAGAGCTGCAACTCAAAACATACCAATTGAAAATATAGGCTATGACAGTTGTTTAAAGTTTCCCTCTAGGATTTTAAATAACAGTCTTTACCAACTGCTGTGTCATAACAACAAGTCTATATTGAACAAACAGTGACATATTCTATTGGCGCAGGACTCCTGGTTTCACTTCCAAGTTTGAAAATAGCTAAACCTTCCAGTAAATTAGCACTGACCAATTCACCTACAATAAAGAACCATTTCTATCCACTCAAGTGGACTTTGTGAACAGAAAATTTACATTTTGCATTGAGTGATAAATATTTTCTCATTTAAACTGCAACTAACAACACTTACAATACCTAGCATATAGCATATAATAGGAGAGCAACCTACTGCAGATGCTGGAAATCTGAGATATAAACAGAAAATGTTGGAAATACTCAGCAGGCCAGGCAGCATCTGTGGAGAGAGAAACAGAGTCAACACTTCAGGTCCACAACCTGCACTAGCTCTGATGAAGGGTCACTGGCCTCTGTTTCTCTCTGCACAGGTGACACCAGACCCGCTGAGCGTTTCTAACACTTCCCGTTTCTGTTGGAGCAAAAATAACCCATTTTGCTGGCCCTCCAAAAAGCAGTCAGGCTTCTTGTCAACCTCTCATTCAGAAAGAAACCTAGCAGCAGCTGCCTGTGATCTGGTCGGGCACAACACTAAACATGAATTTCAAATAAAAAAATTAAGGTATGGAGAAACATAAACAACTTGCTGAGCAAAAAAAAAATCAATGTTAAAGCAATAAATTGATAATTTAAAAGAGTAATTAATAAAAATTACTATTAACAAGTGCCAAACAGCAGAGATAACTAACATAACCTTTTTTCTTATTTTTGCTTAAGTAACAGATCTAGAGAGAGATAGACTAGGCTGCAAATCCTTGTGATTAGGGAAGGGGGCAGGGTACAGGCGCTGAGATAAGGAGTTGGATTTAACTAACACTGACCTTGCATTCACCTCTGGTGGCGCACATTCTGAGCTGGCCTTGGTGGAATTCATACGAAAGGGGAATGAGAAGAGGGTCACCTTTCAGTCTGGGTTTTCCTTCTTTCTTGGCTGGGTGTGTGGATAGGTTTTTAGGGAGACAGGAAGCGGAGAAGGAGGAGAGTGTGTGTGTGTCTGTGTGTCCGGCTCACTCCCAGTTTCAAGGTTCACACACACACACCCTCACACACACACACTCACACTCAAACATATTCTCACACACTCTCTCACATTCTCTCCCACACACTCTCACACACACCCTCTCACACCTCCATTTTTCAGAGTGGATCCACAGTTCCTGTGGCCCCTGACAGAGTTGTCAGTAGCTGCAGCTTTCCTCTTTTTTTCTGGTCTGTCAATTAAACACGATATTAACTTGTCTGCTTGATATCATTAATCTGTGTTTTGAATTGAGCATCAAACTGATTTCCTCTTGACCTTTTCACTGGGGTATGGGTTGGGAGGAGTGGGGGAGGAAGGGAATGCAATCTCATGCTGAAGACTAACACCCACCTCACCAATGATGCCTATCTCCGTAAACCTTGCCTTCCTGGTCATCTGAGAGATAAGTTGGTGATTTTCCAATCAGCATGGCTGCATTACTCCCTATCTGTGTGAAGTAGCGTATTCATATTTTATTAACTGAATCCGGGGATACACAACCTGAAACTCATCCACACCATCTGAGGCCACAGAGCATGCTCTGGGACATTCACATGCTTCAGCTCCTATAGCCTGTGTTAATCTTTTTGGTGTTTACCAGCAACCTCCTTACTTGGACTTTGTGGCTCTGAGGGCAGTTGCTCTTCAAACGAATTTCACATGAAAACTAGGCGTGACCCAGGGATTCAGTGGATGGGATTGGGAATGGGGGAGGTCGGGGGAGAGAGTGGACAGTGTGGAGCTTTCGCACTATCGTGGTATGCAGGCAATGGGATTGGGAAGGGCTCGGCCCAGGGCCACACACCATCGAGTGAGAGGAGGTCAGGAAGGGGGAGCTCTGTGGGTAGAGGTGAGGCAATTAGATGCTTTGCTTTACCTTATCTTGTGCTTCATGAATGTCTGAAGTGAAGAAAGCTCCAACAGAACAGCCCTCACATGATTCCCAACATGACATAAGAAAGGAGGGACTGGGGAATCTGGCGTGTCGCACTCAGGTAATGATTGCTGTTGTTCAGAACAACAGCAGTCATTGGCCAAGTAGCCTGTCATTTGGGATCGTGTACACGCTGGATTGGCTGCTTTGGACACTGAGTATCCTGATTGACAGGCTACTTGGCCAATGAGCTTGGGCCCCACTAGAGGCACAGGCCCTAGTGATGAGCACCGTCTGCAGCCCCCCTCTCATGGGCCCTGATAATTCGTCAACAAGGTACATGTTATTGCATTTGAACATTCATATGTGGTACAACTAAGAAGTGCAATGCTACAACTATCCATCATAACTACATCCGTAATTGTTGATCTCAGCTGTCTCACTGTGGAAAGACACCAAGCCGAGACCATTTCCCGAAAGGACAGTGAAAATCAGAAGGACAGATATCTTTGTGCTATTCTCATACACTGCTTAATGGTTGGTTTCACAGATGGAAATTCAGGATTAAATTTGCATTCATCCTCATAACTCTCTTGCCAAAGATGATGGGGTGAATTCAGTGGAGCCCAGTAGAGTGGGCATGATAGTTGTGGGGTGGTGGGGGGGGGTGCAGTTGCAGATAGGGGAAGGCAGGAGAATTAGGCGTGAGTACCCTCATCAGAATCCCAGCATTAGGAAAACTGTTTCCAATTAAGTTGGGGACAGGAAGGGCCTGACGCTGGAATCCCACCTGCTCGCTCATGAATGAGCCACTTGATACCTGAGCCCATTGGAATTTAGTGGCAGATCAGGGATTCAATGGGATTCACATGGCTCTTTAATGCCTCCTGAAGGCCACCCAGCAAACCCTGTCAGTTTTGCCTGTGGCCTTGTGGGAGCTGGGGTCGGGGGGGGCCTTCCCTCATTGACAGGCACTCAGTGCCTGATAGAGGGAACCAGCAGGGGGAAGGGGGGTGCTACTGAAAGCCATCCCCTTGCCCTTGCCTCAAGCCCCCCTGCCCCCTCTTCTCTGGGGACCCCCTCCCCGTGACTCCCATCGCACCCTCATTTACCTTTGTCCAGGGACCCAGTGGCGATAATCGGGCTGGGTCTTGTAGTATTGCCGGCAGCAACCACCACTCAAGGTGGCACGGTCGCCAATGGAGAGTTGCTGGCCTCTGATTGGCTGGCAGCTGAAACCCCAATCGTAGCTTGATTGTGTGGAAGGCCTGGCGCTGGCCAATTAAGTGCCTGAGGGCACCTGAATCATGTTGGACCTTTCCCATGGAAGTGACACGTGTATCCCATTGGTTCTCCAGCTGGTATGTTGCCCCCTCCAACCCTTGCTAGAACTAAATCCTGGCTGGTGTCAAGAGGAAAAGTAACTTATATTAACCAGGTGTCTTGCCCTGACAGAACTAAGAAAAAGTGTTGATCAGCAGAAGCTCACAAGAAGGTCATGAGCGCTGAGCCATAACACTCTTCAAGCTGGAACCCATAAGTCATTCACTGAGCAGTTTGAGCGTTGCCTTATTTACATCTTTATGCATAAGCCAGCTGTACAGTTTGATCATTAGACTCAATTAATTTTTCTTTAATGTGATATTCACCTTCTGAATTACAGAATGGCTTTTTTAGTACTGACTGTAAGTACTGGAGGTCAGTCAAGAACTGTTTGCACCAACAGATGTAGCACACAATATGTTCAATTTATGGTTTTGCAAACTGGATGAACGTTTTGTTTGCAGTATTTGTTGGCATAGGATAGAAGACAAATGTCTTTTAATGTTGTGTATGAGGTCACCACACAGACATCTTATACCAATGCTGTTTTGGATATCCAGGCCTCTTCTGCATTGTCCTCAGTTTTTACTTTCATGGAAGTGTCTTCAAGGTTTGAATAAAAAACTTTCAGCCTACAGAGTGTGTACTTGCCAAATACTTTCATATTCTACACAACCAGAACTACAAAAAAACTGTATTGTTGACTTTGATACGCGTTCTTTGCAATGCTTACAACAAGACAGCTCTAAGGATCATACAAGGTACAAGAAGGACATTTTGTGCTCCCATATGCCAGCTGTTTAAGTACATGCAAGATGAAAGGAAGCTGTGAGATTGTATCCATTGGCTGGGGAATCTAAAACATGGAGGCACGCTCTCAGAATAAAGGGCCGATCATTTAGGTTTCAGATGAGGAGAAATTTCTTCATTCAAGGGGTTGTGAATCTTTGGGAATTCTCTATCCCAGAGGGTTGTGGATGCTCCATTGTTGAATATATTTAAGGCTGGGAAAGACAGATTTTTGGTCTCTCAGGGAATTAGGGGATATGGGAGTGTGCAGGAAAATAGGGTTGAAACAAAAGGTCATCCATGATCATACTGGATGGTGGAGCAGACTCAGACACTGGCTGTGTGATCTACTCCTGCTCCTATTTCTTATGTTCTAATGAAGTGAAAGATTAAAGTTAGAGGCTGTTTGGGTTTTGAAATGCAACAGTATTATGTGTCCTATCTGGCTTTCTATAGTCATGTGACATATGCCATGAGGGAAGCCCTGTAAGCTGCCATCTTACAATCAGTTCAATAATGACCTCTCATTGAGAAGACACTGAGAAAGCACTGCTGTCTTGGAACTCAAAATATGGTGTCAGGAGTGCAGTGTGATGCCAGCAAGACAAGTCTTGGAGCACCGCTAATGCAGCAAGGACAACCAGTCGCATTTGAATCCAGGGCACTAATGCAAAGTGAATGATACTACACTCAGATCGAGAAAGAGTGTCTAGCTAATGTTTACGCTCATGAGCATTTCCATCAATACCTGCTTGGGAGAGCAAGGTAACAGTGGAGTCCGACCACAAACCACTTTAAAGCATTTTTCTCAAACCGCTACTATCTGTTCCAAAGCATCCACAAAGAATATTACTTCGTTTGCAGAGATATCATCTGGATGTGACAAACAAAGCAAGGGGGACAGCTGCATATCACTGACATGTTGTCGAGAGCAGCACTCCCCATGAAGTAAGTTGAAGATGCTACAACAGGATGTGAAATCTTCCAGGTTCAACGTGAAGCAGCAGCCAGCCATGATCTGGAAGTTATCAACCCAGCAGAGACATTAAATCTGACAGACAAGCACCTTGCTCAAATCAAACAAACTACCCAACAAGAAGCAACTCTCCAAATATAGCATAAAGGACACACCTGTGGTCACAAGAGCATATTAGGCTTACCGAGATGAACTGACAACTCAAGATGGCTTGTACAAAGGAAATAAGATGAGAGGAGAGATGCTGAAGTGCATCCATGCAAGCCATCAAGGAATTGAATCAAGTCTGAGAAAGGAAAGAAAAGCGCTCTATTGGCCTGACATGAGTAATGAAATTAACGAGTACCAAGCCAAACAAGCTAGAGAGCCATTGGTGATGCATGACATTCCAGACAGACCATAGATGAAGCTGGGAGTAGACCTCTTCACTAGAGCAGGAACTGATTGTCTTGTCACTGTAGGATACTATTCTGACCACTGGGAGTTAGACCAGCTAACTTCGACGACAACAGGAGAGATAGTAGAATGCCTGAAAGCACACTTCAGTCGATACAGCATTCCAGACATTGCGATGAGTAACAATGGCCCTCAGTTCATGAGTGAAGCATTCAGCCGTTTCTCAAAGGATTGGGAAATTCAACGCTACACATCATCTCCGCACTATCCCCAGTCGAATGGAAAGACTGAGGCAGAAGTGAAAATCGCCAAAGGAATCATCAAGACGTCGAGCAAATCGAGCACAGATGTACACAAGGCAATCCTTGAGTAGAGAAACACACCAGCTGAAGGCATGGACAGTAGTCCAGTCCAAAGACTAATCTCATGCCACACCCAAACTACTCATCCAATCACAAAAATGCTACTGAAACCAGGCGCAGGATTTTCGGGTCGCTGGGCGGGTGTGGCGGGTGGGCCAGTGAGCGGCCGGGAAATGACCTGTGACTCACGACCACAATTTCACGCTGGCTGACCAATTAATGGCCAACCAGTGTGAAAGGTGGGCTGAGAAGCTGCCAGGGTGGGGGCAGGAGGAGGGCAAGTGCTGAAGTCTGTGTAGGCATGGCGGGGGGGCGCACACTGAAAGCTCCCTGAAGGCAGAGAGCTGCCACAGGGAGCCAGAGTAATTTAAACCAATGAATAAAATTTTTCAGATTCGGGAAAAAATGTCTGCACAGCGGACCTTAATTTGTAGATTTGAAAAATTCTGCCCCAAAGTTTGAATTGCTTTTTTATTTAATTACGGAAACCTCATCCCGCCTGTAGATGAGGTTTCCTCAAAAATCCAAAGGCCGCCTGGCCGATTCGCCCGTCCACCAACTGTAACATCGGACAGGCAGCACAAAATACAGTAAAAATTTGATTACTGGCCTTAATTGGCCTCTTAATTGTCGGTGGGTGCACTGCCGACTCTCGCAAGTGCCCGCTGAGCGAAATATCGCGACAGTGCGCGATGACGTTGGGACACTCGCACAACGTCATTGCGCGCTATTTCACGCTTGGGCTTGTCTGACACGCGCCCGCATGTCGAGCAGAAAATCCTGTCCCAGAAGTAGTGGCAGGCGTGAGTGAAAAAATCAAGCTGAAACAGCAGAAAGCCAAATTTCATTTTACAAGACTGCCAAACCACTGCCAGAGCTGAGCACTGGAGAGCCAGTCAGGGTACAAACCTTCAATGCTCTCTACAGGAGTCAGTCCACGTGGAAACTTTGGACATACAAGGAGAACTCGTCACCTCGATCGTACACGATGTAAGTGAATGACCAAATATACCGGCGCAACTGCAGGCATATATGCACAGCTAGTGAAGCTGTTCCTTCACAACAATCGGCCAGTAAGGGAGAAGTACACCACCTGTACTGAGAACAGAACTACCATCAATCCCAGGGGTCCATGGATCCCCAACAATGGCAATAGAACAAGTGCCATGGGAATGACACTCTCCGGAGAAGAAACACCAGCCAGACAAACAGCCATGGACAACATAATGCACATGTGCCATTATGAGACCTGCATGATTTAAAGACTATGTATGCCATGCAGGGGCAGAGGCTGACTAGTAGAACAAACAGTTGTTAATGCATGAGAACAATGGGTGAATGGTGGATAACTCAAAGTTACACATGATCGTGCATGAAAATATGTGTTCTGTTTGTTAGGACAAGGGGGATGTTTGGATCTTTTGTTCATTATGGAAAGGGGGATGTTTGGGTTTTGAAATGCAGCAGTACTACATGTCCTATCTGGCTTGCCGTAGTCATGTGACCTCTACTATGAGGGAAGCTCTGTAAGCTGCCATCTAGCAATCAGTTCAATAAAGACTTCTCACTGAAAAGACGTTGAGAAAGCACGTCTTGGAACTCGAAACAGAGGCTGAGTCTAAATCTTGGTCCACCTCTGTCATTCATTCAAATGGATACGGACATCTTAACTTGCTTCATCTGGTATTTTGCAGCATCAGCACTTTGGCATTGCTCTGGTCAGTCACCAGGAGCTGAATTTTCATTTTGGTGTTTTGACCCCAGTGTCGGGATCAAATCTGGAACCCGGCCCTGCACCGGGTCAGAAATAGACACCCGATACGATTTTCAAAGGTCAATTAAGGAGGCTGTAAAACCCTTCCATAGGGCAGCTCACAGCTCCAGACAAATGCCAGGCTTCAGATACTTGTAAGGGGAAAATTCCAGTTGGCCTCTAACCGTTAGCCTTAATAGGCCTTTTAATGATGTTAACAAGCTACTGGCTCCTTTCTGTCATCCTGCCTGACCCGCCTCCTTAAAAATGGCCCGGGCACAGTAAGATGCCAGAAAACTGGCACACTAGCTGGCACCGTGAAATTCCAGCCCTCCCAGTTCCGTGTTCGCCTCTGAAGGGGTTCCTAATCCAGCTCCAGGTGTGCCTTTTCAGTCTTAAAGCTAAAACTAAATTTAGGGACGGCGTTTGTTTGGCCATTTTCTTTGCCATTTTGATCTATTGTTGCACTTATTTATTCCTGTGTTTTTCATATTTTGTTTCTATTTTATTTCTTGTTTCTTTTTATCTTCTGCCCCAACTGCCACAACCTCCCTTTTGACTTTCTTCATCACTTACTATTTAAGGGTGCTATTTAGGGGTGATGAGGGATCAAATGTGTGGCAAATGGTAGACTGCAGAGTCCTGGGGCGGAAATTAATGTCCCTTTATGTAAGTCTGGCCACCCGGTTGGAGAACTGGTGGGAAACCTGCGTCTCTTCCGAGGGGGAGGCCTGACCGATTTACCTGGCCAGCGTTGGCCCTTCCCCAAACTTAGGATCCTGGCGGTGGAAATCCCACCTGCTGAGAGCTGCCAGCCAATCAGAGGCCGACAACTCAGCATTGCTGGCA